>NW_005842115.1:1117642-1122389 GCF_000455745.1 Alligator sinensis | reverse complement strand
GTGTGGATGCTTTACCCCAAAGTTTGGTATCATCGGCAAACTTGGCCAGTCCGCTTCTGACTCCAATGTCCACATCATTAATAAATATGTTGAACAATACAGGTCCAAGGACAGAGCCTTAAGGGACCCCACTGGTCACAGGGCACCATGACGATTGACTTCCATCAACCACTACCCTCTGGGTCCAACCACAGAGCCAATTCCCCAGCCAGCAGATCATGGTGGACCCAAGGCCGCAGTTGGCCAGTTTTGCCAAGGGGTGATCATGGGATACCAGATCGAAGGCTTTTTTAAAGTCAAGCTATATGACATCAATCTCCTCTTCCTTGTCCAGGTGATAGGTCACCTAGTCATGAAAGGAAATAAAATTGGTCAAGCAAGACCTACCCGCAACAAACCCATGCTGGCTATCCCTCAGGATGTTTCCATTGGCCAGTTGGTTAAGAATGACCTCTTTAATAATCTTTTCCAGGATAGAGATCAGGCTGATGGGGCTGTAGTTTGCTGGATGCACTTTTCTCCCTTTCTTGAAGATAAGCACCACATTGGCCTTCTTCCAGTCTTCAGGCACTTCACCAGAGCACCAGGAGTTCTTGAAGATCTGTGCCAGGGGCTGAGCTATGATGCCTGCCAGTTCCTTGAGTACTCTGGAGTGTAAATTGTCAGGGCCGGCTGACTTGAAGGTGTCCAGCCTCTCAAGGTTCCTTCATGAGGTCAGCATTGATGGAGGGCAAGGAATCTCCCTCACTTGGGCCTCCCTGTCCCATGATGGGCAGAGGCCTCCCATGGGACTGGTGAAAGACCGACACAAAGTATACATTTAGTAGGTATTATAGTAATATAGTATAGTATATAGTAATATTATAGTAATATCTTAGATCTCACTCATTTGAGACAATATGGCATAATTCCTATAAAGTTCTATTCAATTGTGTTGTTTAATAGTTATGAGACTGTACCAGGTTCCATGTTTTATTAAATTGTTCTCTTTTCAAATTAAAAATCATTTTTTTTCCTTTGTACAGTTGGTTGGGCTCGGTGGCCAAGGTCAAATGATCTCTGTCTGCATTTGTATAGCTGTTTGTACACAAAGGTAACATGCATAGCTCTGTGTTGTAGATGGAGAAAACTCAGTTTCTTGTGTTTATAAGCCCATATCCTCTCATACCCAGTAAATGTGTAGGGCAATTTTGCAAGGAGGTTAGAGGGACAGGAGTTGAGTTTTCTGCAATAACCTCTGCAAACTGTACCATAGTCTCTGTAGCTGTTGCAGCCCTGTGCCGACACATAGTGGGTGCATGTGTACCCCCTGAGAGTGCTGGTGCACCCCCTGATAGGTCGCTCTTTTCCCTTAGGCGACGGGCAGTGGGGGCAGGCAAGAATGCTGGTGCCCCCCCTGCAAGCACCAGCGAGGGAGTGGGATTGCCGGATGAAGTGCTGCGGCCACTTCTGGGAGCACCATGGCCACTTCCAGGAGCACTGCAGCTTCTCCACTGTCAGCACAGTTGTCTGCGGAGAGACACCCCCACCCCAGTGGGTGAGAACGTCTGTGGGGGGATTCCCCCCCGGTCACTGACTGGTCATTGGGGCACATGCCCCGTCCCCCGACTAAGGTGGCACCAGTCGCCCATGCTGCACTCAACAATAAAAACAGTGATAGAACAAAAAGGAGACGTGGGGAATGTAGGAGGAAGGAGAGCTGTGGAATTCGTATAGCCCTGGATCCACTGGTTATGAATGAACCTGACCTGTCTCCAAAGACTCAGGTGTATCTCAAGTAGGGCCAAGGAGGTAATCCCCCCGCCTCTATGCGACACTGGTCAGGCCACAGCTGGAGTACTGTGTCCAGTTCTGGGTGCCCCACTTCAAGAGGGATGTGGACAACATTGAGAGGGTCCAGAGGAAGGCCACCCGCATGATCCGGGGACAGCAGGGCAGACCCTACAATGAGAGGCTATGGGACCTGAACCTGTTCAGTCTTCACAAGAGAAGGCTGAGGGGGGACCTTGTGACCATCTATAAACTCACTAGGGGGGACCAGAAGGGTTTGGGGGAGACCTTGTTTCCCCTAGCGCCCCCCAGGATAACAAGGAATAACGGCCACAAGTTGTTGGAGAGCAGGTTTAGATTAGACATCCATAAGAACTACTTCACAGTCAGGGCGGCTAGGATCTGGAACCAACTTCCAAGGGAAGTGGTGCTGGCTCCTACCCTGGGGGTCTTTAAGAAGCGGCTCGATGCCTACCTGGCTGGGGTCACTTGAGCCCAGTTTCCCTCCTGCCCAGGCAGGGGGTCGGACTTGAAGATCTACAAGGTCCCTTCTGACCCTACTTCTATGATTCTATGATTCTATGACTCCTCCATGCTCCCTCAGACTCTGAACCTCAAGCACAGGAGCAGTGTTAGACTGTTAATCATTGTTCCATACTACTTTGTGCTGCAAACTACTGTTGCTATATCATTGGCTTTTCACTACCAACCCAAAACAGTCGATAATGTTGACGTCTACAATATAGAAACTGCCAGGATTTTTGTCTCTTTTCTTTGCCCTGGCTCATCTCTCCATTTTCCAAGGTTGGTTGTGATGTTTAGAAACAAATAATTGAACAGTGCTTAATCCACGAGAGCGCTTATCCCTAAGTCTGATGGCACCTAGATATCATAGTCTATTCTCATTTTAGATTCTATGGTTGTCCTAGGTCCATTTAGAGAACTAATTCCTGTCTTTGGTGTGCTATCCTGTTCATAAGTGATGTGTGTGGACAACTGCCAGTTTCTGTTCAACCTATATAAGGCATCTAAGCGGACTTAGGAACCTAAGAACAATTCTATTCCACCCTGTTCAAATTCTGACAATCCATTAATTTATCTACCTCTGTAAAGGTAGAGGTGTCTCATTTACAGGCTACTGAGGCCCAACAGGACTCCCTTATTTGTTTCTTTAACCTCAGCACAAGAAGGAGCTGATGTGGTCAGCAGCGCACTCTGGTATCTACCTTTGTAATAAACCATAATTTTACCCTTAAGACTGAGTCACAAAAATGTGGTGAGGAGGGAAAGAAGGACCCACTCATCTTGTATTAGCTCAAGGATTTGAGCAGTAGAATAAAATCATGCATAGACACCAGATGGTGTGGACACACATAACAATTGGACTGTTTACAATTGCTGTGGCTCAGAGGTGTCTACACATGTGGTGCCCTAGAATTCCAGGTAGAACAGTCACCTTTTAGGTATTGAAATGATGTGGCTCCAACACCAGGGATTCAGAGTGAGAACCCAACCTCGCAGTGGGTGAGTGTGCTTGCACTCATGCTTTGGATGTCCCAGGGATAGGGGACCAGTCTGGGAACATTTTTGCTTCTGCTTTCCCTTATCTCCTAGACATATGTAAGTTTAGTGAGGTTCAGTATCCTGTGAAACAAATTGTACATTGTGCTTGTCTGACTTGGGGTGTCCAGGGAAGGGGGAGTGCTTAGACTCATGTGTTTGGGTTCCCAGGGGCTGTGAGAGAGCATGATGAGGAGTTGCAATTGAGTACAGAGTGAGGACACAAATGGTTGTTGTTAGAAAGATAGCTGTTATTGAACAAGAAGGGCAAGGGAGCTTGTGGATAAAAAGTGCCAATAAAAGGAAAAGAAAGGGGTAGAAAAGTTCTGGCTATATACCAGAGCACCCAGTTATAGCAGTGGGTGAGGAAGGGGAGGAGGAATGATGCAGTATGGGATGGCTGGAGGATTGACCAGACCTGTGTCATGGTACGCTTGTTACCCACACATAACATTGACCCAGTTTCCTGTGAATTGGTTAAAAAAAGTACTTGATATTATGGGTATACTTTTGAACCATTTAATCAGTTTAACATGTGAGTGTGTGTGTGTGTATGTTTGTCCACTTCAGATGTAAACTGCATTTAAACCATTCTAACTATTACATGTGTCCATGCCCTAAGTCTAGTTATGCACCTAATAGGTGGAATAGAATCTGGCCCTAGAAATCCAGTAATCAAAACTTTAATATCAGCTTTATTTACTGGCAAGAAGCAATCATCCTTATTTATGATGTTGGATTAGCGATTATTGAGAGAAGTCATAATCAGTCGCAGTCCCACTCTAGCGATCTCAGATAAGGAAGTTTCAATCGATGCCATTTGTCTGTACTGTTTGTAAAATGTGTTTCCATGCCTCCTAGAAACAAATGGATTTGACACTGTGGAAATGTGACAGCTACTTCATGTATAAAAACTTGAAACGCTGCTCCTGCCAGTACTGTCAGATCTGCAAAACATTCTAATATAATAAAAACCTTACCACTTCTGTCGTCTGTCCATAACACTCCAGGCCAACTGTGCATGCATGCCCTGGAGCCTTAGCACAGACAGACAGACAGGTGGAGGCCGAGGGGGTGGGGTCAGGCTGTTCTCCCTGCTGTGGGGACCAGCCTTGCAGGGGCATGGCTTGTGAACATAGGGAGGGCGTGGCATGCCACCACAGGGTGCCATGAGGGAAGCAGGCAGGGGGGACACAGGCAGTGCCTGCCAAATGCAGCACACAGCCACAGGCTGCATCCTCCATGCACACTCCCTACATGGCACCCTGCATCAATATGCCACCACCCCCCCCACGCCCTGTGTCAGGAGCACCTGCCAGCTGTAGGGCATGCAGGGGAGGGCAGGGTGCATAGGGGGGGCAGGGCATGTGGGTGGGTGGGTGGGTGTGTGGCATGTGGCTGGGTGCATGTGGCTGGG
>NW_005842115.1:1104572-1116891 GCF_000455745.1 Alligator sinensis | reverse complement strand
TGTGTGTGTGTGTGGTGTCTGGCTGGGTGGGTAGGGGGTGTGTGGCATGTGGCTGGGTGTGTGGTGTATGGTATGTGGCTGTGTGTGTGTGGCTGGATGTGTGTGTGTGATGTGTGGTTTGGTGGGTGTGTGGCATGTGGCTGGGTGGATGTGCCTGGGTGTATGTGTGTCTGAGGTGTGGGGTGGGGGGCACACAGGGTTGGACACAGAGCGGGGGATGGGGGGGCGGGTTGCGTGTGGCTGGATGTGGAGCAGCGGCAGCTCAGGGTTGTGGTGCTCCATCCCTGCCACCCGCCCATCATTCTTGACAGACACTTTGCTAGCTTGCACTATATTGACCTTGAGCCATGAATAAAACACCAATGATGTGTTGCACAGTGGGCCAAATCCTGCTGTGAGTTTGATCTCTAAAAGTTCAGAGCTACTGCACTGAATTATAGGATATTTACACCTAGAGATGAATTTGGCCCATGGCTTCCACTTTTTTTTTTTTTTTTGATCTGTGTTTAGCAGCCTAAAATCCTACATAACTGAATGAAAAGCTATTGCATGCTGTCAACTGAGCTAACATAAGGAGGAAAAATCTCTCAGTCCCACACTGAGACAGAATTGGCACCCCCATGGGAGCACTTGTGGGAACAGCTGACTCCAGGCACTTCACTGGGGAGACACCTAAGTGAAAAACGGGAATAACAGTCACTTTGACTTGCAGGATTTAGGAAAAATGATCATCAGCTGCAAGGTACAGTCGCCACTGGATTCTCCTGCTAAAAGTCAATTAAGTGTATTGCTCTGGCAAGGTGCCCAAGATTTCTGGGAAGTATGTTGCAATAGCTGTTGTGCCAGAGAAATCAGTAACGCTTCGCACAGGCTGTAATAAGGGATGCTGAACTACCCACCGTTCTTGCCCTGTTGGGGAGTGATCAAGCCCAAATATTCACTCAAAACTTCCTTCTCCTCCAGCCTTTATGTTTCCCATTCTCCTTCCCACACTCCTCCCCCATTATACAGATAGGTTATGTGCAATGCTCCTATAACCATAGTTATTTAGAGGAAAACTTCAAGTCTTCACTGATGTGAAATCTGTTCAAACAAAAAGTCATCTCGTTGCAGAAGAACAAATGTCCTGATGATATCCAAGTCCTGTGAAAATGTTCTTACATGCACTGGGTAGCTATTTTAGTCCCTTAGGAGGCAAACCCAGAATCTTTCTTCAGACCCTACTGACCAGGAGAGAAAATGGAAAAGGACAGTCTTCATAGCAGATCAGTCCTGCGAGTTCTAGAGGCCAGATGGTGCTCTTCTGATTATGACTTCTTACCAAGCCAGAAAATGTCTGTAAAGGAAGCTGTACTCACAACTAGATAGGAGGGACCAAAATCACCTGATTTGATAACAGCCTTTTATAACATCTGATTTGATAACAGGCATAACAGGCTTCAAATATCTGAAGAGCGATTATGGACAAGACGGAGATGGGCTTTTCTCTGTGGCTGTAGGAGGACAGGACTAGGGCAATGGCTCCAAGCTGCAGCAGGGGAAATTTAGGTTGGAGATTAGGAGGAACTTTGTCTGACTATGGTCAAGAATTGGAACAAGCTGTCTAGAGAAACCCTGGATTCTCTGTCCTTGGAAGTTCTGAAGAGCAGGTTAGACAGACACACGGCTGGGATGACTTAGTCAGGGATGCTCCTGCTGTAAGCAGGGGGCTGGAATAGATGGCCTGGTGAAATCCCTTCCATTCCTACCTTCCTATGATTCCTATGATGTATCTGTGATTCGATGGACTATCCCTCCCACCATCTTTGGAAAGAGTTTAACCACACTTTAAGATGGATTTTTCCACTTTCAGGGTGTATATGTCCAGGAAAGTTAGTACATGGTAAGCTAAGGGATAAATTTACAGTGCAGCAGCTACTCTGTACATGTGGGCATGTCTATACTGCCACCAGTCTGCACCAAGGAGTACAGCAGTGAAGCATGGGACACCTACTTCCCGCATGCTGCATCCGTAAATAGATGAATGTAGCGCCTTTAAAAACCATGGCAGGCACATATTAACCACAGACTTACTGCACTGTTCTGAGAAACCTGTTATTTAGAGGGCACTGGTTCTGGGGCACATGTGCTGTGCTTCACTATAGCACTCCCTAACACAGTCCAGAAGTGATGTGAAGATGCTATTGGTAGGAGAGCCTTTGTGCAATATAGTGTATTGTACTTTCAAAATGGAGTGAGCTCCTTTTGCACTGCGTGCCCTAAGGTCATCCACAAGGGGAGTTAGTTTGGAAAACCTAGAGTGCTGTAAAACCACACCCTGGTTCACTGCATATGACTTACAGGTCTAGATAAGCCTTTACTCAATATCAGCTTACTCCAGAAGTAGTATCATTGGTGGCAGAAGAGCTGGGGCTAATGCAGCTTAGGCCCTGCAAATGCATGGCAGCAGTAGCAGTGCAGAGGGCCACAGGGCAGCCCAGGCACGGGCTCCAGATGGCTGCAGCAGAGGCAGAGGGGCATGCACAGACACAGACATGCAGCCGCAGCCTGCAGCAGCCTGATGGCATGTAGAGCACTGCCCACCACAGCAGGTAAGTCTGTCATGGGGAAAGGCTGTGGGGAGGCAGATGAAGGCCACCTCAGCAAGGGAGGGAGTGGGGCAGAGGCAGGGATGAATGGGGCCCCAGAGTTGGGGTGGTTCATGAGATGCTCATAGCCCAGGCAGCTCATCCATGGGTGTGGTGGGGGTGGGGGGAGTCCCATTGCAGTGCGCACCCTGGCAAAGGCACGGCGGGCACATGCCTCCCAGATCTATGCGTGGGGCAGACACAGGCTGCCGCTGCAAGCTGTGCTCTGTGCCCCACTGCCACTGCCCTGGGAGCAGCACAACGCCATGTGCCTCCTATGAACTGACTGTGCCCCTGCCCTCCCGGAGGTGGCAGGCACATGGGGTTGTGCTGCTCCCAGGGCAGTGGCAGTGGGGCACAGATCCCAGTGTAGAGCAGCATCCCACCTCCACCCCACGCACAGATCCAGGGGGCATGTGTACACCGTGCCTCCACCAGGATGTGCACAGCAGTAGGAGCACCTCCACACACCTGGACGAGCCGTCTGGGCTCCAAGCATCCCACAACCTGCTCCAGCCCCACGGCCCCATTCACCCCAGGCCCTGCCTCTGCCCCACTCCCTCACTGTGGGGGCATTGATGTGCAACCCACCATACCCCTTCCCCATGACAGATTCTACCATCTACCTTGAGCGAGGGTGTCAGAATCTAGCCCTTAATATTTCACACTCTTTTTGGTAGTTTAATAGAATGTTGGCTAATTATTGTAAATACCTCCTAGTCAACAACTTACACCAATATCCAGTAATGTGAGCTAGCAGGTACTTTTACAGTCCAACCCTTATCTGCTTGGCACCAAGGTCATGGTGAGTTTGTATCCATTTAAAAAAATCAGATAATTATTATGTGGTTCTCTAGGTGCATTTTTACAACAGCAGCAAGGAAAGCCTTTTGAATTCATGGTCAGAAGCATGAACGAGGAGATTAGAAGTAATAATTCACATTTCTGATACCTGAGATTGGTCCTGAAATGAACAGCTGTTCCAAAAAGTTATACATATCCTACTTTTAAAGTTGTTCCCTCACACCTCTGTCTTCCCGTTTGCAATAAACAGACAATGCCTTCTGTATTTGAGCTAGAACTGTAGGGATAAAATAGCAGTTTTTCTATTGAGTCCACCTTCCATAACATCAAATTAAATACCAGGATTCACAGTTCATAAAATCATAGTGTTAAGAAAATTGTAGTTGGAAAAAAAAATGATGAAGTCCCCTAATCTGTTTCCCCGCCAGTGGAGGATTGTTCTCAGTAGTGTTTTTTTCTTAGTGCTGTGAAGCAAAGTAGTTGTCAATGTCCTGAGCAATGAAGTGATCAATTGTCTGCTTGGAAAGAGAAACATTTTGTGTGCATGTGTGTGAAACTTTCTGCGGCTTTGTTTTGCTGGTTATTGTGTCCCTGATAAATTATGTTTTCAGGACCCCATAAAAATGAACAGTGAAAATGTAGAAAAATCATGGCAGGCCACTTTGTTTCACAGTAAGTATTTTTCATTCCATTACAAATAATTCATGTGCCTCTGAGTCTAGTGCACACTGAAATGAACTGACTAGCGGGTATATTTCCCAAACTATTCTCCTGGTAAATATATTACCTTCACAGTGGATGTGTCTGCAGGTTTGTTAATGCACTTTAGCTAATGCGCATTAAATCTAGTACCTCTACTGTGAAGTACTAAAAAAGGGCATGTTAGCCTATTTTAATGTGCATTAGCCAAACAGCATGGGGTAGAGGGGTTGTGATGCTTTAATGCACATTAAAATAGGTTAATGTGCATTAAAGCGCATGTGTAGATGCACCTAGTATGTCACAGTATCTATTCTGCAGATAGCTTATGGGAGACTTTGGCATTAGGATGATCTACATTTGTCCCATTGTCTCTGTCACATTTTGAGTTGCCATTGTATGGCTCGTTCCAACCCATAGAGTAGCTAATAATTTGATGATAGCTCTATTTCAATTGATTAATGGGGTCTACAATTCTCTCCAAACACAAAGGACTGCATATTCAGTGCATGAAAGCCAGGATAGGTTTCATTTGACTGAAGGCTCCCACCATTCTAATTTTGATTTATTCTCAAGCCTTTTTTCCTCCCTTTCCTCCCATTTCTATCCTCACTTTAGGGTGTAGAGACAGCTGATTTTATCTTTCAGTCGCATTTTCCATATAGTGAACAAGAGAAACTATGGTTCTTCTCATCCCGTTTCTCCACTGCATGATTTGTAGGGTGTCCCAGGGGAGCGGGGGCACTGGGAGACCCCCGTGGCGGCCAAGGGGTCTGCTTACCTCCCACAGGGCCGGAGGAGCCGAGGAAACCCCACACGCCGGTGCTGCCGGCGTGGGTCGTCAGCCGGGCGTTTATCCGGCTGCGGCGGAACGGCGGGGGCGGGGCACGCCGGACGGGAGAAACAAATGGCAGCCACGCCGAGGTAGCGGGGCGGCTGAAGGGAGAGAGACGGGGCATGGAGCCCCAACGAGCAGGGGATCAGCCGCCGCCCGTGGAGGACGGGACGACGCTGAGTGGAGGCAGAGCAGGCTGCGAGCAGAGCGGCAGAGTAGGCTGCGAGCAACGCGGCGGAGCACCCAGCAGAGCAGGCTGCGAGCAACGCAGCGGAGCACCTGCGGGGTGCGGGACGACGCCGAGCAGAGGCGGAGCAGGCTACGAGCTGCACGGCAGAACCAGCTGGGAGCAACGCAGCGCGGCACCCGGGAGCGAGACGACGAGGGGAGAGGTCAGCCCCGTGAAGGGGGCTACAGCCAGCGGGGAACCCGACACCCGAGGCGGCTGGAGGTGCGACAGCTGTGCCGAGAGTGGAGCCAGCAGTACTCCACACTACAAAGCCGACGGCACGGGTAACTGCAGCAAGAACTATTGGGGGAGCAGAGTGGACATCTGCATCCCAAGGAAGGAGGGAGCAGGTCAGCATCCCTACGGGGAGATGCACGCCCGGTCCGAAGACCGCTGGTAGTCACCAGCGGGACTGAACCAAGAGAGGGCGAGACGAGGACGGATTGGGAGCCAGGATAGGAAGACCTGAGGGGGGCGTATGGCCGGGGTGTAGGGGAAGACGGAGCCCCGAGAGTTCCCGCGAAGAAGCGCGCCAGCACCGGGGGATGCCCCGAGGGAAGACCCCCCACTGAAAGAGTCATCAAAGGCATGGCAGGGGAGTTCTGGGGTCTCCCTTTATACCAGGCGGGGCAAATCCTGGGCTGTACCAACGAAGTCCGGGTGTGCAAGATATCGGGTCCGGGCGAAGGCGGCGCGCGAACTCCTGGTGGAACGGAGGCGGGTACATAGGGATTAGGAGCTGATCACTCCTGTTAACTCCATGTGTCCAGGAAAGGGAAGAAGGTATGGTGACTAGGTTTGTTCTGAGAGCAGGTCAATGGAAAGGAAATGACTTTGCTGTATTATAGCAGTTTCACCTAAAACCAGGCAGAGGCACCACAGGACTAGTTGGTGTATTCAGCAGCTTCCATGTCTAGAAGTCAAATTCAGGTCACTTTTGCAAAAAAGAACTAGGAACCTCTCCATGTCATGGCAGTTGTGGGTCCTAGAAGATGATTCAACATGGAGAAGGCACCTACTATAATTTCTAAGCCCAAGCAGAGAACTGTGCTTGTGAGCTCCAAAGAAATTGCACTCAGCTGACCTCAAACAAGGAAAGTTTCCTTTCACATGGCTCCATATTGTCATAAGAGGAGAACATCCCTTATGGAGGAAGTGTGTGTGAATGCACTCATGCAGAGACAGAGACAGCTAACTGACACTATAATATCCTATTTTAATATAGCGCCTTTCTTCCCAGTGGATCCTGAGACATTGGCAGGAGAAGAATCAATCATTGATGGGCCATCATCATGCTAAAGAGATGCCAGTATCTGACAGAAAACCATGATATGAGGGGCAAAATGAGCTGTGTAGCCACTTTTGGAATTATTTGTGTCTGTTCACTTGGGTGTGGTGACTTTCTTAATGTGCTAAGCCAAATATGATACGGCCTCTGGTCCTCTTGTATATTGGCAGAGAAGTTATTTGAGATTGAAATCCCATTCATGCCATATGGTGTGGTAACAGAGCAGCACCAGAATTTACATGTGGATAAAAATTGCTTGTGTTTATTTAAAACAGCGTAAGACCAAACTGCATACTGGCTGTCAGCCCATTTAACCACATTGACTTAAGTGCTGTTCCGTAAAACGGTAAATCTCAGGCCTTCGTCGCAACTTTTAAAGCAACAGTGAATTCATATGCATACTCTGAAATTAACAAATGTATCTTCTCATTGAATATCTTCATTACTTTTTAAGCAAGCCAATGTACCGTATTGCAAGTGATGCTATCACTAATGAAATAAGATAATTACACTAATGGCATGACCAGTGATGCTAAATTCACAACGTACAACTTGTAATGAGGCTCGTGGATCAATAAGCAGCTCTTTGCCTAGTCACACCAAGTACACAGGGTCTAATGCTTTTGAGAAGATAAAAGTCCTTACAAATTAACTCTGAATATGCTGCAGTGAATCTCCTAAGAAGTCAATGCTTTCTCCTGCCTGGACTTCATACTAGTTATTTATCCCATACTGTGCCTATTAATTAAAATGAGATGACCGTAGATTACTTGCAGTTTGTAGATGCCAACAGGGAAAAGTATATTATTTTTGTCCTGATTCTAGACATGGTAATTATTAGGGGACATGCCATATTCATTAATATTAAGAAGAATTAAAATGCCCGTTTCTCTAACAGTGCAGAATCAACCGTCTTTCTCAAGTAGACATCTCTTTATATTTTGAATAGTGAGATGTCTCCCAAAGCAGATTGTCATTCAAAAGCAAAGGTTATTGAAAACCACCAATGTGTGTGCAGAGAAAACAGACATTGAGAAAAGATAAGCACAAGAAGGTGTATTTCATTGTCATGTCATATTAGGTAGATAAAATATTTCTCCCTGCCTGTGTTAAGCATTAATAATACTGAGCCTATAATGTGGGAACAAAGATGATGTCCATCCACTTTCTTCATGTATCTTTTATCATATACTTTCTTCACCTGTAATATTTTTGATAGAGGACACAGCCCTTTCCAAGGTCCAGGAAGAGAAAAATAAATATTGAAACCAACTAGTTTGGAATATAGTTTTACAGCTCTTCCTGCTTTTGTGAAACAATATTTTCACACATATACACGTGTATATTATCTTTGATTCTCAACTGACCACTGGCAGGAGTGCAAAAGGGATCATACAAGCAGCACCTCCATTCTCTAAAGAATTCCCCACATTATTCATGGCAAAGGGGGAAGACTTCTAAGGGGCAGAAGGCTATGATCAGAGGGCCGCTGCATGATGGAATTCCAGCCTTCAAGAAGATCTCATGATCAGCCAGCCATAGCCAGAGAAGTCCTTAGCAGTTTTAACTTATTTAACCCGACCCTTTGATGGCCCCAGGAAATATCCAACTACTACTGGTAAAAATTATGGGAATTCCCTTGTCAAGTAGCCCATGCCACATGCAAGCCTTCCATCATGGCTTTTTCAACCCTATTAAAATCCATTTCAATCAGCATACCAGCATTTTAAATGGAAAAAGCTTCTAATATCCCAATAAGGATCATTGCTGATGGAAGCCACTATACTTCCCAAATACTGTAGGAGAAAACCCAACCATCTGTTTGAGTAACGTGTTAATGAAAGTTAGGCTCTGATTACATTCATGTGAGGAGCAGGAAACAAAGAGTGGTTGGCATCTTTATTTACTAAGCCACACAAAAATATGTTAAATAATGTTTGGGCTCATTTTTGTGCACTTATTAGCCACTATTGAACTCGTTTGGAAAAAAGATTCCTTAATTATTGTCTAACTGGGCCTCTGTAGGAAGCAAAGCTGCCCCTGAGAGAAATCTTGAAAATAAGATATATATGGGAAATGAGGTTTTGATCTGTAATGGCAAACTCCACATTATGCTACAAAATGACCTGTGAAAAGAACTGTATGAAATTGGAATTTCTATGTTGTGGGAAATTTTGACATTACCAAATGTTGTCTTCAGGATGAATAGCAAAATCCACCGGATGAACAGCAAAATGCAAAATTTGAATGTTTCTCTGGCCTTTATTTGAACTTTGAAACCATTGAGAGGGACAGAATTAGGGTAACAGCTCCTTTCTCTGATCCTGAATTCATACCTGGAATCCGTGTGAGATTCACGTAAGGAAGAACTTAGGACAACACATTTCAAGATTGTCAACAGTCTTCTCAGACTTCTACTTCTTTCCATTTCCAGTCAACTTGGAATGACTGAAATAGCATCCTTTCTTCATGTGGGGTTTCTAAACATTAATGTTTCTAAACATTAATTTCCAGTCTTAGTCAAATGCAGTAAGCTAATTTAATTTTTAAAAAGAGGTAAAGCTTTGGACATTCAGCCTATGAGATGGGGACGGGGCTCCAATCCACCAGCTCCCCACTCAAATGCAGGCTCCCTCTCCTCCCTTTCCCCCTTCTTATCCTGAAGGCAGCACCAGAGCTGGGGAGTGGGGGAGGAGGCTATAGACACTCAGCCACCTCCACACCTCCAGAGTGGAGCTTGATCTCCCCATACGCAACAGAGAACATGTAATGAATTGGAGGTGAGGTCATTGTAACCTGTGGTGCTTACTGTAGCTTACTGTAAAGTGCCATGAGTTACAACAGGGAGCTACACATCTGTCAGCATGCTTGGTGCAATCTGTAGCAATTGCTATGCAGGAAATCAAATTAAACTACTTTGTGGTTCCTTTTCACTTTAACATCTATGAATCTGAAATACTTTTTTTTTTCTTAAACTGAAACCTTAAAGATTCTGCTATACATATTGTGTTGAGTAGAATCTTAATTCATGAAGACTTCCATCCTGGAAATTGAAGTTAGCAGAACAGAATATATAGCTCCATCTTTAAAGATCTCTATAAAGATTCTTATTAATAAAAGGAAAGACAGCTGGTTCCTGAGGTTGGAAAATCAAAGATCATTTTGATTCAAGGCTATCCATTTAATCATATGCTAAAACTACATATCTCAGCTTTCCCCATTATAATGTAATGATTCTTCAAATTATCTTGTTATTAGTAAACTGATCACTTGTCACTTTCTACATTGCTGATAGGAAGAAATAACTCTTTTTATAGCCATCATGCTGTCTGTATGATGAATTTTAGTAGTTAAAATTCCATATTTTCCAGAGCAGTTAAAAATCAATACCAATTTGCTAGGCTTGTTTTCCTTTGTTTGTAATTTATTTTTTTTATAGGCTATTATGATTTGATCATTGAAAAGTAATCATTCTATTTGGAATCCCAGTATCAAGTATGTTTAAAATGCTTGATTTCAGTGGGAGTTTAGGCACATATCTAGGAGTGAATCCCTAAATATCTCTTTGGATCTGGCCCACGGTCTTTTCCATTTTCGTTTCTTACTGTCAGCCATTGCCAAATAAAGGTATTAATGTCCATGACAATCCAGATCACAAAGCTGAAAAAATCCTCTCATGAAATGCACGCAGATTGACCCAGTCTGACTGGATACTCTGCCACTAAATCAGTTGCTTCTATTCCCATGGTAACAAACAAGTCACACACAGCAACTGCTTTTGCTGTGGATGACTTGAAAACACACAGTTCTAGTGTAGCAAGCCCCACCTCCAGAAATGTTAAATGCAAGAGGTTCCATAATACTTACAGCAGTTACTTGCAATGACATATTTGTATGCTTTAACTGATTCATCTTATACAGCAGGGGCCAATCTTTTGACAGGCATGGCACAAGGTAAGCCCTGTGCCCTCCCCAAGTACTACTATGATCCCTTCCCATCTGCTGCTGCTCCTGACCCCATCTGCTGATCTGCTTTCTGCTCCCTGCCCTATTAGACATGGCATTCTCTGCTCCCTCCCCAGTCTGCTGCATGCCACACACAGAGGCTGCCCATGATATTTGCAGCATGTGTGCTACAGGTTGGCCACCCTGATACATTCAAAACCTCTTCTCAGATGACAAGCATATATCAATACTGGAAGGTTTGAATGGTGGGGAGGGGTTCTTTTTGCAATGCTTCTCTCAGCTGAACTCATTTGTTATAGTCCTCTGGTTCTCTTTTTTTCTATTATTTCTTCTAGGCTAGGGACAGAAGTAACATATAAACCAATTTAAGTGATTGGAAACTGGTTTAAACCTGTAACACAACTGAAGGTCAGTGAATATAGTCAGATGGTTCAGATTACACAGGGTCAGATTTCACAGTGGCCCCTTTCCCCCTTTTCCCCTGCATCAGGATCACCTCCCTCTGTCTGAAGGATCAGTTCCTTAAGGCACAGCCACCCTTCCTGGGCTCCCATCTCACCAAATCTCTTACTCTGCAGTGCATAATTGACTAAACCCCTGAGCTCGCTGAAGTCAGCCTTCCTAAAGTCTAGCACTTCAGATGGGTCGCAAATTGGCTGGAGGGCTGCACCAAGAGAGTGGTGGTGGACAGGTCATTTTTGACCTGGAGGCATGTGGGCAGTGGGCTTCCCCAGGACTCGGTCCTCAGGCCCGCACTGTTCAACATCTTCTTCAGCGACTTGGACAAGGGGGTGAAAAGCATCTTGTTCAAATTCGCAGATGACACTAAGATGTGGAGAGGAGTGGGCATGCTAAAGGAGAAGGACAGGTTACAAATAGATCTGGACAGGTTACAGGGGTGGGCGGATGAGAACAGGATGGGTTTCAATATTGACAAGTGCAAGGTACTGCACCTGGGGAGGAAGAACCAGCAGCATACCTACAGGCTGAGGAACTCCCTTCTCATCAGCACAGAAGCAGAAAAGGATCTTGGAGTCATTGTTGACTCCACGATGAACGTGGGCTGCCAATGTTAGGGCGCAGTCGGGAAGGCTAACCGTACCTTGTCATGCATCCGTAGATGCATCACGAGCAGGGCCAAGGAGGTGATCCTCCCCCTCTATGCGACACTGGTCAGGCCACAGTTGGAGTATTGTGTCCAGTTCTGGGCGCCGCACTTCAGAAGGGATGTGGCCAGCATCAAGAGGGTCCAGAGGAGGGCCACTCACATGATCAGGGGGCAGCAGGGCAGACCCTACGAAGAGAGGCTACGGGACTTGAACCTGTTCAGCCTCCACAAGAGAAGGCTGAGAGGGGATCTGGTGGCTGTCTATAAACTGGCCAAGGGGGACCAACAGGCAATAGGACTAATGTCCAGTCTAAATATGCTCTCTGCTAGCTTATGGCCATTATTTCTTATGACCGCCAGGGGCGCCTTGGTGAGTAGAACCTCATCTAGTCCCTTCTGCGCCCCCGTGATGAACTTATAGGCAGCCACAAGGTTGCCTCTCAACCTTCTCTTGAAGAGGCTGAAGAGGTCCAGGTGCCCCAGTCTCTCCTCATAGGGCTTGGCCTGCAAGCCCTTAACCATACGAGTGGCCCTTCTCTGAACCCTCTCCAGGTTATCCACATCCTTCTTAAAGTGTGGGGCCCAAAACTGGACACAGTATTCCAACTGTGGTCTGACCAGTGCCCAATAGAGAGGAAGTATCACCTTCTTGGCTCTTTTTGTCATGCATCTGCTGATGCACAATAAAGTGCAGTTAGCTTTTCTGATGACTTCATCACACTGACGACTCATGTTCATCTTGGAGTCCACTAGGACTCTGAGA
>NW_005842115.1:1090655-1103923 GCF_000455745.1 Alligator sinensis | reverse complement strand
GCGACGAGCCCTCAAATATTCTGGCCGGTGGCTGTGCAATGACGTCAGCCAGTGCCTCCAGTACCCTCAGATGGAACTCATCCGGGCTGCCGACTTAAATATATCCAGTCCTTCTAAGTGACTCTGCACCATCTCAGGGTCAATTATTGGTAGTCTGGCATCCTTTTGTTGTCTCTCTATGATCCCATTGTGAGACTTGTCTTGCCCCTTGTTCAGGAACACTGAGGCAAAGAACTCATTGAGGAGTTCAGTCGTGTCTCCCCTGTCTGTCACCAATTGTTTTGCCCATTCAGTAGTGGTCCTATACTGCCCTGGGGCCTTCCTTTTACTCCCTATATATCTGAGAAACAATTTTTTGTTATCCTTAACTTGAGATGCCATCCTCAGCTCCATGGTAGTTTTGGCCTTTCTAACTGCCTCCCTACAACTGCGAGCTAAGGAGTCATATTCCTCTTTAATAATCTCTCCCTGTTTCCACTGCTTATATGCCCCCCTTTTTGCCCTTAGGCTGCTCTGGATTTCTCTGGTCAGCCAAGGAAGCCTCTTGGCCCCTTTCCCCCTTTTCCCCCACATCGGGATCATCTCACTCTGTGTCTGAAGGATCACTTCCTTAAGGCACAGCCACCCTTCCTGGGCTCCTATCTCACCAAATCTCTTACTCTGCAGTGCATCATTGACTAAACTCCTGAGCTCAGCCTTCCTAAAGTCTAGCACTTCCACCCTACTAGTTACCTTACCCACTCTATGCCTTACGGTGAATTCTGTTATTTGGTGGTTACTGTCCCCCAGGTGACCACTGATCTGTAGGTCCCCTACCATGTCATCCCCCGTGCTAATACCAGGTCCAATTCCCCCTAGTGGGACCATGTACCTCCTTTGTCAGGTGGAGGTCCTGTACACAGGATAGAACCTGCGTGAGCCTGCATGAACTTGATGATCTGCTCAGGTCCCTTTTGACCCTATCAACTATGAAACTATGAAACATAAACTGGTTTCAAAATGGCTGAACCCAGTTTAAGGTAAACCTGGATGGATATAGTATCAGACTTAACTGATTTGGGAAGTTCTGGTTCCTAAATCAACTGGTTTATGGAACTTCTGTCCCAGATCCCCTCCCAACTCAAGTTACCTCACAGGCCCCCCAGCATCCAGATCCCAGGATGCTTTGCAGCCCTGGGCCATGCTGTCTGCTCCAGTGGAGCAGGGCCAGCCTTGCCCCCAGGTGTCACAGAGTTGAAGCAGCAAATCCTCTGCTCCCTAGCCTGCTTCCTGCCTGTACCTGTCAGACCAGCAAGAGGGGGAACAGACCCCCCCAGGCTTCCCTAGCCCAGGTCTACATACCCCTGGGGGAGGGAATAACTTCACAGTGGGGGCTTTTAATCCCCTCACAGCCCAGGGAAGTTAATATGGGATCATCCCAGCACCACTCCCTTGCAGGCCTGCTGCAGCCTCTCTGAGGGGCAGAGGGAATGGGAGGGAATACATTCCCAGCCTGGCTCCAGCCCACCCAGCAGGGGTCTGCAAGGAGGCCACCATGGGAGGGCTTTACCTCCTGCTTCAGCCCAGCAAGGTGGGCTGGAAAAGCCCCAGCCCTTCCCCCTCCCTGGTCGCTGTCCTCTCTGAGAGGTGAGGTGTCGGGGGGAATGCATCCCAGCCCATCACTGCCCCCCACCATGAAAGTCTACATAGGGGGCCAGTACCAAACAGCCAGGCATATTTTACCCTCCTAGCTCCCTGCTCGCATGCATCTCAGAGAGGCCATCGGCCAGGGAGGAGACGGGGTGGGGCTGGAGCTTTCTCAGCCCAGCTTGCTGGGCTGTGGCAGCGGGGAAAGTCCCCCTGCAGAGGCTCCCATGCAAATCCCTGCTAGTGGAGCCAGTACCAGGCCAGGGTGCATTTCCCCCCTGCCCTCCATCTCTCAGAAAGGCTGTAGTGGTTTTGGAATGAGGGAGGCTGGGGCTTTCCCAACCTGCTCGTTGGGTTGCAGACAGGGAAAGCCTCCTCCCACACACACATGACTTCCCCCTCAGTGCTCTGCTGTGCAGACCCCTGCTGGGGGGAGGGAGTTGTGCATTCCCCCCTCTGCTGCTTTCCCTGCTCCCCCTCAGAGAGACAGGTGGCTGGCAGTGGGTGTGGCTAAGGGGAAATTGTCTGCCTGCTCTCCCCTTCCTGCAGCTAACAACAGGGCTTGGGGACATGCATCAAGCAGCCCATCAGGTGTGGACTGCCATCGGCTGGATTCTGCAGCCTTTGGCTTGTATGGCATGGTGGGAAGTGCACATAAGTATCTCCAGGCTCCTGGCCTTGGCCAGTGCAGGCTTCTGCTTGCTTTGGCCACCAGAACACTAAACGTCAGTTCAGTTCATTATCAGTTCAATCTATGCAGCTTAGAAAAATCTGCAAAGGTTGAATCAATTCTGCCTCAGGCTTTTTGAACCTCTGTACTTAGCCCTAAGGTATACCCCAGCTCTGCCACATGCAGATAAAAATAGGTATCCACAGACACTTCATTCTTAGATCTTTTACTGGCTGAAAGGAAAACACTATTTGATGCTAATTATGAAAACTATAGTTGACAATTAAGTTAATCACTTGCAGTAGTCAGTGTGGAGTCCAGGAACAACTTTTTCCATAATCACAAACCTAGCCTGAAGGAAGCTCTTGGCTACCTTTAATAAAATAAGGGTTTGATCAAATCTGCTCAGACTAAAAAAAAATTGGCATCACTCAGTACATCATGTTATTACTTATACACAGGGAAGGTCCATTTGCATAAATGCAAATGCAACATTCAGGTTCTAAACTGTAATAAATTAAGCTACAAACAAGACACCTAGATCATCAACTACTCCACAAACTTGTCATATTGGATATAGATGCCACTGGGTGTGGCTACACCAGGCACTTTAGTGTGCAGTAGACTAATCTACTGTGCAGTAAAGTATCACCCTCACCATCACCATCTACATGTGTGCACCAGTTAGTGTGTAGTAAGCTATTACCAGTAAATACAGGTAGTAACCTAACTGTGCAGTAGATACTGTGCAGTAGTGCATCTGTAGATGCTAATCAGGAGCAAATTTGCTCCCAGTCAGCCCCAACACCAGGGGGAGACAGGTGATTGGGAACTCCCCTGGTCCTGGCACTGCTCAGGTCCCAGCTCCCCACAGGAGCTGAGCAGCACCAGGACAGGGTGGTTCTCTTCCCCCTTCTGTCCTGGCACTGCTTGATGGCTAGAAAATAATATTTAGAGGTTTGCTTTTAGAAATTGGCTTGTAGGTAGAGTAGATATTGTATTAGAATAATGTTCCAGGGGAATGGCAAGGGTTAATTGGTTTCTAAAAGCCTGTTTGTGACAAAGTTTCCTTCAAGACCCACTGTGTCTAGAGCGGGCATAAACAAACTGGAAAATTTGCACAGTGTATCCATAACAGAGATACGGGACTCTGCAGCATTGGTACCAGGTCACAGTGCCCAACTGCAGAGCCCTTAGAATTTCCAGTTTTGGTGGATAGTCCAAATTAGGAGGCCGAAGCATGCCTAAATTAAGACACCAGTAAATGACCAAATTAAGATGTGTGAATGTGATGGGTTTGGGAAACAAAGGAATATTCTGACAGAACAGAATGTGGAGAGTATGACAACCACAGGGAAACCAATCAACAGTACCTAGAGATGAAGAGTCATCAGAAGAGAGAAAGAATACAAAAGGAGGAATTTCAGAGCAGCAAAGTGTCCCCGAGGAGGGAAACCAAGGCCACCATAGACAGAGGGAACACCACTGGAGGGGTGGGCCTTGACCTTCAGGCTACTGACATCTGACATTCAAGAAAGAACCACAGGGTGGAGCTCACATACTGGCCAGATGTACCTTCCCTCTGTGAACCCTAAGAATGGTAGATACAGAATCAAGGTGGGTTATTTTGTTTGCCTTGCCTGCATTATCATTATCTGATATCACTGTGTATCAATAACATTTGCCTATCATCAAATAGAGAAGCCATGGTTGGTCTGAGGATTTGGGTCCACCCAGAACCAGATATCTGGTTCAAAAGTTCAGTGCCAACACTGAACAGCTCCCCACAGGATCCAGGTGCCAAGTAGCACCAGGAGCAGGGAGCTCTCTGTTTCCCCACATAGCTTGAGGTCTGGCCAGGAGCTGTCCCACTTCTGGGACAGCTCCCAGCCAGCTCCTGACTGAGAGCCATCCCCTAGAAATGGGACAGCTCCTGGCCAGTCCCAGGCTGCTCAGGGAAATCTCTATCCACTGGAAGGCTGGTTTGGAGCTGCCCCAGAAATAGGGAAGCTCCTGGCCAGCACCCAGCTGCATGGTGAAGCCCCACTGGACACGGGGCTTGTCCTCATGTGCATGGGAGTGGGAGAGCTCTGCAACAGCAGCTGTCTCCCAGCCCTGTGCACATCAGGACTTCTCTCAGTGTGCACGGGGCCAAGAGACAGCTGCTGCTGCAGCCAGCAGAGTTCTCTTAGCCCCATTGTGCATTGGGACTGACCCCCATGCTCCCTGCTATCCCTCAAGCTAGCACCCCAGGGGAGCCTGGAGCTCCCCTGGCTACTGAAGGGGGCAAGAGCAGGGTAGAAGCAGCCCTGTACCAAGCTGCTCCTGTTGGGAGCAGATTTGCTTCCAACAGGGAGCCCATGTAGATGTACTCTCAGGGAAGGCTTACTGTGCAATATTTAACTGTGCAGTAAGCCTTCATAGTATTAATAACACGTATAGATATGCCTACTGTCAGTCTCTGTCCACTTTCTTGCAAGCTTTCTTAGCTACGTTAATATTGGGCTGTTTGTTTTTTTCTGTAGACCACAGTCAAATAGTTCATACAACTGAAAATATTTGATTCCACAAGAGGACACCAATATCCATTCATGCTAATTTGTCTATATATTCACCCTAATGGATGGGTCTTTTCCAGTTATTGATTTCATAGACTTGAGAAGAGCAAATCTTATCAATCAAACAATGGTAGATTTTTCAAATATTTGCATAAGGACAGCTGCTATCAACAGAGGCATCCTTAGGGGTGGGCGACATGGATGACTACCAGGGCACCATGGTCAGGCTGTGCCCCACACACACGCACGCACACCCACCCTCACCTGTGAGCAACCCACACTCACAGAAGTGCTCTCTCCCCTCTCCTCCAGATCCCTGCCCAAGGCAGGGGGAGCAGTGCTCAACACAGCCCAGCCCCTGCCTCCAGCCACCGCTCAGGTAGAGCCAGGCTGGGCAGTGCAGGTGGCACCATACCACTTCTCCCTGCTGGACTGTGCCGCATGCCCCTGCCTGCCTCTGCCTGAAGCATTGTCACTCACTTGTGAGGGGTGCCAGGTGGGAAGTGTCAGGAGTCTGGGGGGGGGGCACTGAAATACAAGTTTGCCCAGGGCACCATTTCCCCTAAGGCCAACTTTCCAAACTTCTTAGTTATTTGACTCAAGGCTGCAGGAAACAGAAAGTAAAATACTGGAGTAAGGGAAAGAGTAATGGATAGAAATGGTAAGTGACAATGTTGAAAATGAAAAAGAACTATTGACTTGACAAGGAAGTGTAGACTGTAAATTGTCAAAATGGTGCTAAATGCGGAGGCTTCCAAAGTTATGTACGAGAGTTAAGTATATGGTAACATGAGATTATTCTGATTTTGGCCAAGGTCCTCAGTTGTGTTTTTTTAAAAGAAGCAGACACTCATAAGTGTAAATTACCAATATTCTGTCATCCATTCTCGATGCAGAGCTTACAAGATCTTGCAAACTTTCCTGTGAGTCAGGGACTGCTACGTAATTGAATTTCTGCAGGCTAATTTTGAAATCCCTCTATGCCAAGGTGAATTACATTCCTGGTAACTCCAATTAGATAATGTAACATACGGAGGAAGGAGTGAAACAAGGCTTAGAATCACTTAATTTGTATTGCATGGAGCTAGTATTTTTCAGCATCAGTGAAGGTACATCAGCACTCTCTTCTCAGACTGCTTTTACCAAATCAGACTTAGGGTGACATTGTGTGGTGGCATTAGCTAGCATATACGATGCTTAGCTTGTGATAAAAAAATCAAAGAAATAGTCACTTTCTTCAAACAGTGAACAAGGAACAAAGAAAATATTGTTATCCCTAACTCGATCTCTTTCTGCTTTTCATTGGGAGCTTGTGACTTGAACCTTATTCATTTTTTAGTCCCTTCTTCATATATATAAAAATAATTGATAGATCTAGTAAGAATTAGTATCTCTGCGAATCTAGAAAAATAGTCAATAGCTTGTTAGTGATTCTGTGCTTTTTCCTCAAATTGATTTAGTGCTTTTTTTTCTAAATACTATCGAGCTTTGCTGTAATTAGAAATCCTTTGAATTGCATTCTGGTCATTCTGCAGCTTAGAGTTTAGGTCGTGACCTAAGTTTGCTATGCTATACTTATTTTAATGGCTGCTTTTTGTGTCTATACCATGAAACATTATTTTAATCTTTTTTATAGGCTATGAAATGATCCAAAGGCCTCATTCTACAAGCTACTCCACACGTGCAAATTCCTTTGGAGTAAATGGAAGCTCTTCTCACATTGTATTGTGGAAACCCACTGTGTTGTATTCTTGACCCAGAACTTGCTCAGAATAGCTGAACCTTCCTGTGGATGGTCATTTTCCCTCAGCTCCCTGTGGTGATTTATTTTTAATTGCTTGATGCTCCTAAGTGATATAACTGTGTGCTCTTGCTTTAAATTAATGGTACAGAACTGAGCATGCAACAGATTTAATAATAACACCAAAATTAAATTATTTACAGGTAGTGATTTCAAGTGGATGGTTCCCAAAGCCCTGTCAATAGAGTTAATCTTGCCTGGGTTTAATATTTGGATATGATCTTTTTTAAAAGAATGAATCAAAGAAAATAAAAATATCACAGGCATATTGAACCAGCTGGTGATTCAGTCCCCAGGCATAAAAAGGAAGGATGGAGTCTTTTATAATTCGGTGCCATCAGTTTAAATACAGCATGTGGTATGGAGAACTTAATTGTTGGTTTAGCAAATATCATTTATTTATGAGAGCAATGAAGAGCAAATATATAAAGGGACTTGATCGACTTTTATCGGAGGTGGGTGGAAGGACTGACGATAAAACTTTCACTTGTGCTGGAAGCCTAGCCATCCCAGTTCCACTGAGCATACAGTAATTCAATCATGACTAGGAATAATTTATTTGTAACAAGGAAGGCTTCTGTTTCCCCATAATGAGTTGATTATATCTTGTCAGAGGAGCCTTAAACCCATCAAATGTCAAATGAATTATATCAAACATATTATTTTCATAGCAGCTGGATATGAGTAACTGGTGAAACAGAGCTCTTCATTGTCATGTTTCACTGAGAATGATAAAATATAGCTCATAAAAGTGGAACTCATGACATAGATTCACGTTGGTTCCTAATTTCATACTTTAAAAAGTCTGTCTCCTAAATGTGATCTAGTCATTTACTCCAAAGATTAACTCATCATTTGCAGAGGAGAGCTGCACACCATAATATTTTTCTCTGAAATAGCTGCTTCCTCAAGTGATAGTAACTCCTCTTTTGACAATACGCTTCCCCAAGTTAAAATCGTCCCTCTGGCCTTTCCCATGAAAGCACTGGCCGATAAAAGGAAAAGGAGATGGCAATTTAAAAAAGTGACCCAGTTAAAAAACTTGGCAGCGACCTGGGTATCACAATAGTTGCCTCTAGTTCGCTTTCAAAACTCCCAGTCGATGACACACTGCTGGAAATGGGCCGGTGTAGAATTTGTAATTGGTAACAAAGTTTCTTATGGTCTACCGCATGAGCAATTGCCTGTGACTGAGCAATACATTGTGAGAAAGAAGAAGACGTATGGAGCAGTGGCTAGACACTGTGTGCTAGACAACGTGTGCATCCAAAAGGCTGATTGACAGAGAGGGACTTTTCAGGCATCCCTCTAAGGCAATGCCATCTCCTGCTATATCTGTAGGCTGATATTCATACCATCCCCATGAAGACAAAGAAAGTAGCCTTCGTAGAGATAGTGTGGCATTTGGCTTTGCAATTCTCCCTCCTCCCCCAAACCAAGTGGATGGTTCCTATTAACAGACCTTCTTGACACCCTTTGCTAATGCCTCATGTATATATTAAATTACTGTTGCTTTTCTTCTGGTATTTTGCTGCATTGATGTTGCCTAGTGAGTTTTAAATGGAAAAATAAACATGTTAAGGGCTAGTTTTTAGTATTTAGCCATGGTCTAGAATAAACGCAACTGCAGCTGCACAGGAAGTATAATTTCTTCTTTTAAAGGAGGGCTAGATTAACTAGAGAAATCCATGTATAAGATATGTGGCTTTACACCACTTGTCCCCATGCCTTCTGCATTGCTTATGGCCACATGAAATTTTGTTTCTTCTGGTTGGCAGTGAAAACAAAGTCCGTTGCCTGTGGTGTGTTATTTACTCAATAGTCTTGTCCAGTGGTGAGTGCAGATTGGGGACTACTGCTCTAAGCCGATACAGAGGAAGGATCACTCTGCCATCATCCATTGGTGCACTCAGGAAGGTACAGGTGAAGAGAAAGTTCATTTCCATGAGCTCTACTATCCAGAAATTCTCCACATGTCCTTTGGTGGAGCTCCCAAAACTGTATGTACACTTCAAGTTGGGGAGAATCATACGACAAAATTAAGAAAGGAGAAACAGGAAGGATTTCCTGCTTTGTGGTAAGAAGTGATTCTCTTGTAGCAAGAACTTAGTTTATGGGTTTTATAGTCTATCCATACCTCATTCTTCAAAGTCTTATGAAGAGATAATGAGAAATGGCACTGCAGCAAGAGGCAGTGCTAAAGCAGTTTTTGTTGGAGATGCTTGAAAGTAGGGAAATATTGCTTATTGGGGGCAACCAAAAGGAGGTATTTTGTTTTCCTCTTTCTGGGTTGAGGAAGCACTATTAAAGTTTAACTTTGATGAAATGTAGACATTTCGATCTAGTCCTTGTAGCTACCAGTACTTAGCAAAAGGGTTACACATATGTATAATTAAGGCAAGGAGTGCCATCTATTGGCTTATAAAGATACATAGTATTGATCATAGATTAGTAGATTTAATACAGTTGTTGCTAAGGACTACAAACAACATCCTAAATTCAACTCTCAGGATACAATGCTTCGATAATGCACATGTCACACTTTCCAGTGGATAGGATAACCTCCTGTCTACTTTACATTCAGTCATCTGTCCCCATGAACCAAAGGTCATATGCCAGCTTCCTCCCACTCATTTTAGGGTGATTTGTTACCTGACCCCAAAGAAGAGATAGGTAGAAGCTGAGCCTTTCAGCTGGTTTTGTCTCCTTGTGCTGTAGAACTGACTACTATAAGACAGTGGTTTTCAATCTTTTTTCATTTGTGGACCCCTAAAAAATTTTGAATAGAGGTACAGACCCCTTTGAATTGTAAATGTGAGTATTCACATACTTTTAATTATAGCCATCTTTCACAGACCCCTTAGACATAGTCTGTGGACCCCTGGGGTCACATCTGTGAGTTAATCACGCTGCGGTATCCTAATATCATGAGTAAATCCTAACATCATAAGGTAATCAAGAGTAAATTGATCACCTTCCACGGCATTACAGCACTGTAGAAGGTGAGGCATGAGCTGAAGTGATAAGGAATAGGTCTTCCTGTGAAACACTGAGCATGTGCCACTCCTGGAGGCAGAATATCAGACCTGATGTACCTGTAATCTGATCTAGTATGACAAATCCAATGCTAACTGATCAGGGCTAAGCTACCTCTATGGCAGCCCCTGTCTCAGGCTTTAAAAGCTTTCAGGCATTTTGAGCCCTGGGGCAGAGCAGCAGGGAGCCTGAGGCCACTCCAGGCCCCTGTGTCCCCCTGGGCAGGACTCAGGCTAGCCTCACCAGCCTGTCTGCACCCTGGCACCACTGCCTGGCACTGCACTGCTATGTGGCTGTCAGGCCCACACCATCCAGGCCTGCAGGGTGCTGCATGCTGCGGCAGGCTGCTGCAGCCTCTGCCAGGCCTGTCAGCCCCCAGGCCCAGCTGCAGGCACCTTCTGGCCGGCAGGGCCAGCTCTACCTGCCTGCAGCTCACCCCAGCAGCCTGCCCAGAGCCTGAAGGTGCTGTGGAGCATTACACAGATGCCAGTCCCATGCCGTGCCCCTGCACTGGCTGCTGCTGGCCCAGCAGCACAGGGACAGCTGCTCAGGGGCCCAGAGATCCTGTGTGGGATCCCCAGTGGCATCCTCCTCACCCAGGCCTGTGCCTACACCCATTCCCATCACCCAGGGCCCCAACTGATCCAAGGAGGAGACTGGTGACCTCATGGTGCTATGTGGTGAGCCAGGGGTACAGCACCAGTGCGAGTGGAGCGGGCACTCCAATGCCCACATCTATGAGGTGCTGTCAGGACAGATGCAGGAGTGCAGACACAAATGGTTGGTACACCAGTGCTGCATAAATGTCAAGGCCTTGCGGGCACAGTGCGTCACCATGACCAACCGCAATCATCAGTCTGGCAGTGCCCGTAAGCCCATGCCACTTATGCAGCAAGTGATGGACATCCTGGGAGGTGGGAGACAGTGCAAAACTTTATTAAGCCCCTGCATCTAATTGAGCACAGGCCTCCCACATGCCAAGGAATGCATCAATGCCAGTGGCAATGTCCTCCTCGGCTGCAGGGTGCATAGACACATAGCACAGCCACAGATAGCCATCCTGGTCACAGCAGAGGTTGGGGGCAGCCCAGGCCTGCCCCCTGCACCATTGTAGCTTAGGGTCCCATGCCAGGTGCTCAGATGTGCCCGGGGCATCATGAGGCAGTAGAGTGTAGCTGCATCACCAGCAGTAAGTGTAGCTGGTCAGGCACCCTTCAGTCCATGCAAACAGCTCTTTGCACACTGCCCAGGGCACAGTAGCATCTGCGGGGTCTGGCCCCAGGGTACTTCCCTGAAGAGGCCCCCTGAGGGGAGGACAGGGGCACAGGCAGCTGCTCATCCCAGTCATCTGGAAGCCCCACACCCAGCAAGCCCAGACACCGTGGGCAGGGTGGCAGAGCAGGAAGAGAGGACAGAGAGTGGGGTCTGGAGCTGTGGCAGCAGGGGCTTCCAGGCTCCCTGGCCTCCCCTGGCAGTGGCTTTGTGCACCCCAAAGAGGTGGCCCACATAGCAGAGGCTGGCAGGTGTGGCCAGCTTGAGCAGGGTGAGGGCCAGCCAGGTGTTTGCAGGTAGGGGTGGCTGCATGGCAGTGTCCTGCCACTTCAGGTCCCAGAAGACAGCCCAGGTCACGTAGAATGCCTCCAGCCACTGCTCATTGTCCCACGTGTGCTGGATGACATTCAGCCAGCAGTTCTGGCTGGTGCAGTGGGCCCAGAGGAGATGGGGCTGGAGGCCGAACAGGGCCAACGTGGCAGCCACAAGGAGCCTGGGGTGCTGATCATCACTGCCAGGGCAGGGGCTGAAGCAGCCATAGTGCGGGGAGGCAGAGTGGGCAAGGGAAGAGCTTTTGTGTGTTGTTGTGTAGATGCCTTCCCAGGAGCACTTAATCCACAGAAGTTTACTTGTGAGTAAACTGATCCTGGATCAAATGCATATATAGATGTGTCCACTGATGCTGAAATGAAGTACCAGGAAGTCCTTGGTCTCACTGAGAAAGAACACTTGCTATTTCTCTCTCTGTGGAAGAAAAGCTCTATAAAAATGCTATAGTTTGTAAACTGGTGATGACACCAGTCTTGCCCAACTGTTCTTACAATATAGCTGTAGAGAGTATTAGTGAAATATATTCTTTATAATTTAATGAAAACATTGATTTTCTATGTATTATGAGAAATGTACATGCCACTACTCTTTTATACATAAAAGTTTTTCTCTTTGAACCTGATCTTTCAAATGAACACTGAAGCTACAGTACATGTTATGTGTGTGTGTGTGTGTGTGTGTGAGAATTATATCACTTTCAAATCGATTCTGCTGTCCTACCAGTCACAAGTCCCTAGAGTTCTGAGTAGTTATTTTGCATTTTCTACATGTATCTGAAGGCAAAGTTGGCTTTCCATTTCTATAGTCAGCTTTCCTGGAAGCCTAGGCACCACTACAATATTTTAACTGTCTACAAGAGATTGCACTGTGGTCGTAGCTAAGTATTTAACAGCATTTCACACTTTTGCTGTCATCTGGGTTACATAACAATATGTTGGTTTTATACTCATCAACTACTCATTTTTGTGGTTGAATTTTACTGGATGGACAAGTGAAACATCTAACTAAATAAAGCTGGAGACAGGGAGATTGAATGCAGAGGAGGGAGTGGCATTCCTAGGCACATGTAATACTGAACTATGCCAGGATTCACAATCTGCAGTGCCACCATGCAGGGCTCCTGCCTTCATCTGCAGCCAAGATGTTATTAACATTCAGGCTGCTTACAGATGTTAAAAAAAACTTTTAAAAAAGCACTTTGCTTTAAACTCAGTAGGCTTCTGCACTAAGCCCAGCACATACCTAGAAGAGGCATCGTTAATTGGACACAGCTCACCTGACATCTGTATATATCAGGGCTTTTTTGGCACTTTTATCTAATAACTAATTAAATCAGCTTTAGATAAGACTGCCAAAAAGCCTTGCTGAAGCACCCGATCTATACAGATGTTGCAGAGCTGGGTTGAACTAAGGGTGTGTGTAGATGAAATGGGGGCCCTTAATTGAAGGGGTGGGTTTTTAAAAACACCGCTTCAATTTAGGGACAAGTAATCCCCCCCGTGTTATGCACACAGTCATGCACTTACCTGCCTCTCTGGCAGCAGGGAGGGGAGGGTGAACTGCTGGTGGGCAGAATGGTCCCTGGGCTGCAGGGGGTGCGGAGCTGGTGCTTCCCTCCGTGGCAGCGGCAGCCCCCCCAGGTGGCACCCACCTGCAGGCACCTAGCTCGGGCGGTCCCAGGGAGCACCACAGCTGCGGAAGGCAGCACTGGGCCCCACACAGCTCAGGCAGGCAGGTAGGTGCCAAGAAAAAAAAAGAAAAAGATCTCCACTTTATTTTTCCTTGGACAGAGCCTGCCTTCCCAGGCTGCTGCCGGACTGCCTGCATGGGCTTCCTGCAGAGCCCCTGAGCTGCACAGAGCTCGGTGTATCGCTCCATGGCTGTAAGGCAGCAAACTAACACTCATAGATTCATAGATTCATAGATGTTAGGGCCGGAAGGGACCTCAATAGATCATCGAGTCCGACCCCCTGCA
>NW_005842115.1:1067653-1089839 GCF_000455745.1 Alligator sinensis | reverse complement strand
AGCCAATTTGCCACCCACTGGACTGTGTAGTCATCCAAGTCACAGCCTCTGAAACTTGTTCACCTGTATGGGGTGGGATACCGTATCGAAGGCCTTCCTGAAGTCTAAGTGTATGACATCCACCCCTCCTCCTGTGTCCAGGCGTTTTGTAACCTGGTCATAAAAAGAGACTAGATTGGTCAGGCATGATCTGCCTGCCACGAACCCGTGCTGGTTTCCCTTCAGCATAATTTGTCCTGCCGGGCTCTCACAAATGTGAGCCTTGATAATTTTTTCAAAGACTTTGCCTAGGATGGAGGTGAGACTGACTGGCCTATAGTTGCCCGGGTCCTCCTTCCTCCCCTTCTTGAAAATGGGGACCACATTGGCCCTTTTCCAGTCCTCTGGGACTTGGCCCGTGCACCACGAGCATTCAAATATTCCCACCAGTGGCTCTGCAATGATGTCGACCAGCGCCTTTAGCACCCTTGGATGGAGTTCATCCGGGCCTGCCGCCTTAAAGGCATCCAGTTCTTCCAAGTGACTCTGCACCAACTCAGGGTCTGCGCATGGAAGTCTGGCACCCTGCTGCTGCCTCTCTACAACCCCAGTGAGAGACTTGTCGTGCCCCTCGCTTAGGAACACTGAGGCAAAGAACTCGTTGAGGAGTTCAGCCTTGTCCCCCTTGTCCGTCACCAATTGTTTCTGCCCATTTAGCAGGGGTCCTATTCCTCCCTGGGCCTTCCTTTTACTCCCTATATATCTAAAAAACAATTTCTTGTTGTCCTTTCCTTGGGATGCCATCCTCAGCTCCATGGCAGCTTTGGCCCGTCTAACTGCCTCCCTACAAGCACGAGCAGAGGAGGTACATTCGTCTTTGGTGATCTCTCCCTGTTTCCACTTTTTATGTGCTCCCCTTTTGGCCCTTAGGCTGCCCTGGATTTCTGAAGTGAGCCAGGGAAGCCTCCTGGCCCTTTCCCTCTTTTACTAAAAGTCCTTGGAGGACTTTTAGTTTGCTGCACCCCAAGTCATTTAAGGCGCATTACGCTGCCGAATTTGCTACGGCAGCTGGAATTACTGTGCAATACACCGACGATGCATGCAAACACCAGCACCATTAAAGCGGTGCAAAAGCATTTAACCTGCTTTAAAGTGTCATGCACAAATGCCCCTCGTTTCATCTACACATGGCCTAAGGCACAGCTGTTCCCAATAAAGTCTGGGGTTTTTTTTGTTTTGTTATGTTTTTAATATCTCCTTGCTTTCTTGTGGTATTTAACATGCTTTTGCTTGGCCTGTGCTGGGGAAACTTTTACTGTCAAATGCATAGGAGGAAGGGTGTTAATAGTAAATACCTAGGAGGTTAATCATGATTAAAAACTTTGAAAACCAAGAGGCACAACACCTATAAAACAAAATTTGAAGTGTAATAAACAAAATACTGCAGAGAATATTCAGCAGATGTAAATCAGCCCAGCTCCACAGATTTCTGTACTAGGATAATTCTCATTGACTGAGAGTCTACTCTAGTAACACTCCCAGAGAACAGACACCTGGATCCATTCTCTACTTAAGGGGTGTTATGACCCAAAGGCATGATTTTGTGTGTGCTTCGGCACCAGAATTATCCCCGCCAGGTTACAGCTTCATTGCACGGGAGAGTTTCCTATTGCAGAGGAGAACCCCGGTGCAAGGACGAGTTTCCCGCCTCTTTGCAGCTTCTTTTGCAGGGTGCATTGCTCAAGTTGCAAGAGAAATGCACGGTGCAAAAGAGTTCCCGCCACCCGCATGCAAATTCGTTCCCCGCTATTGGCTAGTTCTAAATTATTCCCACGTGGCGGCTAACGATTGGCCTGTTAGCCGTATAAGAGGCTTGAGTAGTTTCCGCCCAAGCCGAAGAGGACTCCACATCCATCTCGTGGGGACTCTGGATACACGGCAGGGTAATAGAAACCCTGTGTGAGATTCAGAGGAGCTTGGCGACCTGATCCATCGCCCACCTCTTCCCGTCTTCGAGCGGAAAAATTATAAGACGTATCTACGAGTCCGATTTTGGTGGTGTGCTCAGCCAGAGCATCCGGAGCTCTGTTCCGTGGAGCCTAGCAAACTCCACGTGAGCGTTCGTGTTGTCTGTGTCTGTAAGCGCAACTCAAGCAAGTTTTCTAGCCTACACCACGACCATCTCTGGTGTAAGTAAACAATCTTTAAATCTACCGTTAAGCGTCTGTGCCTAATTCCAGCTCGTCGCCCTCCCTCTCCGATCCAGCGTGCCCGGGCTGCTGGCCACAGCCCGCGTGCAGCACGGAAAAGGGCCCGGGTCACTCCCGGCCCGCACAAGGGGAACAATCTCTCTTCAAGTACGTGTTTACAGCATAGTGTCATTTATATGCTGTCATTACTCTTAGAGTTGCAAGCCCACTGAAGCATGAAAACTTAGGAGATTCTTTCATGCTGTTCTATATAACTATTTCATACTGGACTTCATGTCCTCTGGTTTGGGGCTGCAGTTCTAAGCTCACTTCTGTTGGGTCTGTATGAAAATGTCATTTTTTAAATGCATCCATTCACCTCAAGGACCCCCCGCAAAACACTATCCACTCTGACACTGAATCTGTGAGAGTCAGGGCTAAAAAATTTGGGCAGATTCACTATGTGCCACATGGGTATAAATATTATGGACCATGTCACACAATGTAGTGCAAAATCCATATCCAAAGGGTACTATGCAGTTAGAGAAATTCTGTGGCCTAAGCCTGAGGTGAATCTAAAGACTTTCTCCCCAACATGCTGAGGAGAAGTTAAGTCATATTATTGTGCAGATGGATTGGGGAATATTTCATTAACATGTTCTGTGTTTTAGAAATCACTGGGTGTGTCTACATGTGCACTGTCACTGCGCAATAACTTAGGTTACTGTGCAGTAATTATGGCTACTTACACAAATGCAGGAGTAAATTTGCTACCTGCATCCTGCTGCAGTGCCCCATCCTGAGTACATACTGCGCAGTAAGCGACATGTAGATGCCTTACTGCGCAGTAACCCTGTTTGTGTCGACTGACCTGGAAGTAACTTGACTCCTAAATCATTGCGCACACAGCGTTACTGTACTGCAATTCCTACACATATAGATGTCAGTCTAAACACTACTTACTGTGCAGTAACTTACTGCGCAGCAAGTTACAGCACAGTAAATGCACATGTAGACATGGCCAGTATGTATAATTAAGTAGACAAGCTATTGTTAGCAATTCCCCTCCGCACCCTCCCCGAAAGTGCCCTCCCCATTGTGTTTGGCTCTGCACCACCTCTTACTCAGCCCTGTGTTTTTCAGGACCAGTTGAAGTATTAGTAACCTGCAGCTCATCAGCTATGAGATGAGTTTAATACTGTGAAATAAAGGGAGATAATGTCGTGTGGTTTTGGTTTAAGACACATCACTTTTGTAGGCCCTTAAAGAGGAAAGAGATCTGCTTCCCCTATTACAAATGTCAAACTATAGCTGGATCCAAATAATTATTATCTCTTGCTTTTGTTAACCTGAACCATTTGTGGGTAGAGAATAAAGGCCTCATACAGTTCTTCTTTACAGAACCTCTCTCTTATCTAATACTGTAAAGCTGAATGCTTTAAGATCAGGGAGTCCCTGGTTTGTGTAGCTACCCCATGCTTTCCAGTTCTACTTATCTCTAGACAGGTGCAAGCTGCAGTGTTCATCTGCAAATTCCCATCCAAAATTCAGGCCTACTGTTCTGGTCTATCTCTGCCTCTTTCTAACATATTTTGTAACCATTTGCCACACCTGATGGGAACTCTTGCCTGATCTCTTGAGGCATGATACTGAACTCACTGCTGTAGCAGCATTCCATGCAGAGCAATTTACAGCAGAAATGAAAGGAATTTACTGGATTTCTTTTTATTTTTCTAAGCATATGCAGCTGAATTTACAGTAAGAGCCAAAGACTGAAATAGATACATATAAATGAGTTATACGTATTGCCAAGACATTTCTCTTAATTTCAAGCTTTGTGAGATGGCCTATCATTAAAAATTAGTTGCTTGTGTTCCTGACATTTCTGGCTGTGGGAGGAGGTCCTACCTTGTTACAGTAATTTAAAAACAGCTGTTATCATATATTTTCCTGTGGCAGTTACACTGGAACTAATCCCACATAATCTTCTTAATATAAGATGCTATGGACTTACTCCACTGATAGAGGGCTTGCATTTCACATATCTTACGGGGGGGGTTTTATTTCTGTCATTTCAGTAGTATTTCTAAGTGCACATATTTTTTAGAATATCCATACCACTTGTAAGCCCACTCTTTAATCACAGGCCATTGTTGTTTCTCATTTTTCGTGGTTATTCTGAGTGGTGAAGTGTGTAACTGAGTTCCATTGTTCACATTTGCATTATGACCCAGAATCAGAAAAGCCCTTGTTCATGTCAGTTGAGCAAATCACTTAGCACACACTTAACTTTAAACCTGTGCCCCTAGCCCCATTATATCTTTAATATGGATCAAAATTACATAGAAACAGTAATTGGTGCCAAAAATAGATACACATTATAGTAAACTTTCATTTAAAAGATCATTTGTATCACATAATGTTATTCCCTGTGCTCTTAACGTAATTTTATCTAATGAACAATGAAAGATATATTTGTTCAAATGCTTATTGCTGTTGTGTCTGATTTAAAATACTCTCCCGTCTGAATCCCGTTCCCTGATAGTTGCCATTTTCTTTAGTCTTAGTTGCTTACATTTTGGTTTGAGTTTCTGGTTTCTATTTCCTATACTGATCATTTGTGGAGTTAGCCACTGTTTTCAGCTGTTTGCATTTCTAGTTCACAGTCTCTTTTTGCCATTGGCCCTTTAATTCATTTATATTTCCATATATGTTCACTTTACATCTGTCTTCAGCCCCGCTCTATATACAGAGAGATTTCTACTGCTGCCATGCAGTTTGGTGTATAAGTGCATATAGTTAGCAAGATATAAAATAGTCATCCCAAACTCTAGGGTTATGAGCACACATGTAGCTTACTGCAAAGTACAGAAGGATAGGCCTTCACCTCATGTCAACTGCTGCAGTCACTACTTGCGTGCATGCTCTTTGGTCAGTAGACCAAAGCTAAACCATGACAGAAACATTTTCTTTCATTGAAGGCTAATTTACCATGGTTTGGCTTCCACTTACCTGAGAGGCCATGCCCCGCACCCTCTTACGTCACAGTTAGTTGTTCACAAGTCCATAACCTCTTCAATTCCAGCATTGGGCACTCACAGGTTGGGAGATACTGCAGCTAAGATTGGCAGTGTAACTTTTGTTATCTCTCTGATAATATATTAGGAAGCTGCCTCTAATTAGTATTTTTTTCCACAGGCTCCTGCCATATTCATTGCATAGGATGGATGGTGTTTGCTGTATCAGCTGTAATTGTATGTTTTATCCTTACTATTGAATGTGTGGGCTCATGTCTTGGCAGTCTATGGCAATTGTCAGTACAATAGCTGAGTGTTCCACACCATTTAATACATTTATTTGCACCTCACCCATTATTATTAGACGTAGCATATGACTAGTCATGGAGTAGGACCCACTCATGCTGTACAAATTAGGATAAAATCTTCTGAGGTGAGGTGGAATAGCCATCCCCATTTTACAGGTGAGAAACTTAGGCAGAGATGAAAGTGAAAGAGGTCCACACATTTTGGATGTCCAATATGCCTAAAGCTTGTTTTTTTAAATGCTTAACGTTCTGTGGCATTTTATATATTCCCATTGAATTTGATTGCACCTATGTTCAGCAAACCAATGGTTATGATGGAAGACAATAACATGCAGGGCCGGATTAACCCTTTAGTGGGTCCTAGGCAAACAAACTCATAGGTCCCAGGCTGGTCGAGACCCGCCTCCCTACCCCGGCACTGCTGCCCACGGGGAGCAAGCCTCAGAGCCACTGCTAGGAAGCAGCCACCATGGTGGCGAGGACTGCGGAGGGGAGGGGAGGGCGAGGGAAGGGAAGGGAAGGGAAGGGAGGCAGATGGGGCCATTCACGTCCCCGCCATGAGGGAATGGACTGCAGCTCCCTGCAGCTCAGGGCTCTAGGCATGTGCCTAGTTTGCCTAAGCATTCATCCAGCCCTGATAACATGCTAAATAGACAGAAGGGGTCTGAATTAAGTTTGCACAACACAGAATGTCTGTGCAGTCTGGCACTTCCTAGGTTTTGAGTGTTTTACCTTAATACTCTTTTTTTTTTTTTGCAAAGGTTTTGTAATTCCCTTGATTAAAAAAAAAAAAAGCAAAGACAAAACAGGAATTGTATCATGAGACATTGTATCAATTCCCATATTTGTCAATGGAGTTGAAATGTTTAGACCCTCAACACAAACCTTCACTGCCAGTTGAGTTAATAGAGCGACTGACTGTAGTAATAGATTATCGTTCTCTATATAGGCTAGTCATTAAAGGGGCATTAAACAGACTTTGCCAGTGGTTTTTCACAGAAATTGCCTGACACTGGAAGACTGTTGAGCCTGAAAAAGTTTGGATTCCATTCTAGCATTCACTTATCCTCCTGCCTCTTCTCTCTCCCCTCTGTCTGCCTCCTCCCCGCCATTTGATTCTGGTTCTTCATCCTAGGACCCTTGATTAGCCAGGCCCAATCACTGTTATACAGGTCCCATCCTAGATGTCACTAGATGTTACTCACATGATCCTTATTCAACTCTTCCATTTTTATCCCACAGCCAGTCCCACTCAACACCCTATCTAGTCTTATTCCCTCAGGATCTTCTTCCTACCCAACTGTCTCCACCCTACTCCAGCTCATGTCCTCTCTGCAGTCACACCAGGCTTTTTCCTCCTTCTACTATGCCTGAGAAGGAGAGCAAAAAATACTGAATCTTCCTGTGGCAGAATGACAGAGTGACAGAATAGGGTAAGAACAAAAGTCACAAGGAAAGTCATACTCTCTTGTTAAACACTAGGATGAAGCATTCTCAGCAGGGGTGGGATCCTTTGAGAATGATTTGCCAATTTCTAATAAGACTCCTCTGAGTTGTGTGAACAGAGATTTTTTCAAAGGCTTGGAACTTGCCCCAATTTTGTAAATTTTGTGAACAGCAAAAAACATTTATCTGCCATGACACTAAGCCCTACCAAATGTCAAGACCTTGCTCCAAAGCACAGAGGTACTAGAACTTAACAAAACTATGGTGACTCACATAGTTTTAACGTGGTCAACCCAGTACATTATCTCCTGTCTTGGTCTTTGAAATGCCTGAACAATATTTGCAGAAACTTTCCAAATAAGCAGTCTCAAGCAGATCCTTGGCATAGAAAACTTCCACTTGAATGGTTAACATTGCTAAAGTTGAGCAACTGAAAGCACAGTTGTGTAGTGGGAAGTGTCAGGCAAACTTAACTGTAGGGTGTGCTACCCCCTTTTTTATGATTTTTTTTGTGTGCCACATACATTGCCTGATTTCTGACTTTCAGAACAGGGTGAATAGGGGCATTAGTATGAAGCAGGCTACCGCGCACAATTTATTCAAGACCACGGTGCATCATATTGTGAGGTATATGTACAGTTCTACTTCGCTATACAACAGCACTGTATAACTGAAGAATGCCTGCCAGGTGCGTTATTTCTCGTCTTGAGGTGCAAGTTGAAGTTGGTGCCTTAGCATGAATACGCAAATAACAGTTCCAAGAGAACGGTCATAAAGGCACTCTGCACACTGCAAATGTACTGGTCCTTCAGCTGGGTCAACTAATGACCACCTATTCTGAAACCTCCCTACAACATCCTGACTTTAGAAATAATGACTTTTTGCTGCCATAAAATGTTATTTCTGGTTGTTCCTTTGCAGTTGATACCATTCTCCATCCTCCCTCCCATTTGATAGCTCTAATGTGCCATTAGAACTAGGAGGGGACTCCTGTAAAAAACACCTAGCTCCCATTCTAGCTTGGCTCAGTAGGAAGTAAGCATACACCAACCAAAGACAATATAAGGTTTTATATACTCCAAGCCATTTCTCATCTCAGCACATGCATCCATCTTCTGGACAACAAGCGAAAAGGATTTACTGCAATACTTTGAGATTCTCTTGACCGTCACAAGTTCCAAATTTGTATGTAAATTCTTTGTACATAACCAATTCACTCTTATTTTTCATGGGATGAATGTTCAGTAATAGCATGTAAAAGATCAGACGTGAACATCAAATCTCTCCAACAACTTGCTGGAATCCTAGTTTTCTCTTGGGTTTCTTATTATAGTGCTGCTTAAATACCAGTCAGTTAGGGTTCTCTGCCAATGGGTCCAATACTGCTATTTTACTTGAAGTACATTAACAAAATAGAGTTTCCCTAGTTCTCTTGCAGGGGGAAGGTGTTGTTTTAGGGCTTTTTTTTAAGTTCTTTTCTCAGATGAGACCTGATTAAATGGTTTTCAGCTCTCAGTATAAAGCAAGACACTCGGTTACAAAGGTCATGAACTTTTCATCATTTATGCAGCCATATTTATGTAGCAATATTTCCAGTAGGTCTAAAAGTCTAGCCTAGTGATGATTTACTGATATAGCAATATTGATGTGGAGGAGCCTCTATAGAGAGATCTGATAGCATTTTGCAAATTTAATCAATTAACTCAATAAAACATAAAAATAATAAAATGCTGTTCACATTATACACACATATATACTACATAATTACTAAATTACTGCACTAGGTCCTACTTAACTCAACAAGCTTCTAGCTCCCTATATGTTACACACTATATCCATACTGTCTATTGGCTTAGCATTCAATATTTAGTATGGGGGTTGATATGAGAGCAGACTGACATATTAGAATTTGGACATTTGGAGTGTAAACTTTTTAAAATTATAAGTATCTCCAAAAATAATCACATTTCCCTATATTTTAATGATTTTAGAGAAAAATTGAAGTTTACTTTTCTTTAAAAAAAAGGAGTGAATATTGGAGAGAGAGGAGGATTTCTCTCATTTGACCCATCTGTAGAAGAAATTAAAGCTTCAGTTTCTGCCAATTTGCCCTGACAAAGCGATGGCGTTTAACAGTGAAATATGGTTGATGCAGGGAGCTGTCTAAAAACAAACACAGAGTGTTTGCCATTCTAATTAGTGACTAGCTTCATGTAGGAATGGTTATTAAAAATAGTTACTTATAAGAGGGATTTTAGAAGAAGAAAGAGGGAGAAAGTGTTCATGAACTGTAGAAAGCAGCAAAACAGAAGATGGCATTGTGGACTGCTGAGGTGGCCGTGGTCCCCAAGGGGCGCTGCTAGGTGTGTTGGATCAGACATGCCACTAGCCCTTCAACCTTTTTTACTCTAGCTGCAGAGGGTCGGTCAGAGATCCACTGATCTGGACTCTAGCCTCCCCAGGCAGCCAACCCAAGGCATGCTACTGGACCCTTCCCTCAGGGTCCTGGGCGCTCTGCCCATGGGTCCTCAAATATCAAACAAATCAATCAAACTTTAACACAAAAGTTTGCAGTTATCTGTGCTCACTGTGTGCAGCCTCTGGCACTTGCCCTCCATGTGGTGAGTCCAGTCCACCCCAGCAGCCCAGGTCTGGGTGCAGGGAGGCTGCAGGGCTGTTGCAAGACAAGGGGAAAACCGCCCTGCCAGCTTCTGGCCCAACCCCCCATGTGCAGCTGCTGCTGGCTGCTTTTAGCTCCCCATGCCTGCCCTGTCTGGGCCATCAGGCTCCCAATTGCCCACAGCTGGGGACATTTCTCAGCCGGGGCTGGTAATTGCCACTGCACCTGCCACATGGGCTTCTAGGCGGTCCATGTGGCCGTGGTGCAGCTGTGTCTAAGGTGGGTGGGAGAATCCATCCCATGCCGGAGACGGTTCAGATGTGCTTCTTCCCGCAATGACGGGGCTGGGCCCTATTACATACCTCCCCCCAGCTCCTGTCTCACGTGTTTGTGAGGCCAGTGGATCCTCATCCTCACTTTTCCATGAGAAGAAGTCTGAATTGCAGTGCCATCATTCTGGGCGGTATTCTATAGAAAAATCAAAACCGTGTAGCCCTAAACTCCATGATAACAGCTGAGGGTTATCCAGCTTGACCTTTTTCAGCCATTGAAGTGGCACATGGTCTGTCATTACTGTAAACTTCTGCCCTGTCAAATAAAAAAAAACCTGTCTAAGAGATGCTCCCAGGTTTTATTCTCCCCCAAGTGACCCCAGTGGCGAGCTCATGGGTGGCCCTTAAGAGGGCCCTTTGGTACCCCTTCAGGACTAGGAATCGGGAGACCTCATTCCCTGGCCCCTGGCCATGGTCTACTCAATATACTAATATACTGTCCCTCCCACTCCTTTATCTCAAATTGGGGTACCATCTGCACCAGATCAGGTCACACCACCTCCTCTTCCACCTGGGTGATGCCTTCTTCACATACCTGCCTCAATCCATCTTCATGGGATTGTTCCACTGTGAACTGTCCCATCTCCAGCTCTTGTTGCCAGTCTACATCGGTCTCCCCTGCATGGGATGGTCTCCTGAAACTTGTGCTGAGCTGGGTTCACCTAAAAAGCCTCCTGCCCCAGGCTTATGCTGGAGTGCCTTTTGCTGAGCAAGCATGCCAAACAGCTCCCATTGGTGGGGCCAATCCTGGCCTAACAATACCAGGTGTGCCAAGTGCCTGGCCAGGCACGCTAGCACTTAGTCAGCATGTCTTTCCTCTGTTAACTGTACCTGGGCCCTTTCATAGGTCTGGAGCTTGCTGTGGAGGCAGATCACTTCCATGTGGTATACTTGGCAGCAATACATATCCCACACCAACTCCCACTGGACTACAGTCCAAGTGAAGCCAGTGTTAACTAAGCTGGTCACCCACTGACCTTCCAGCCAGGCCTCAACCATAGTGCCCAAACCACCCACACTGGAAACAAGGGCCACCTGCACTGAGGTGACAGCAGCCCAGTTTTGCCCCAGGGAGGAGGGGGTCCTTGCTTTCTTAGGTCCTGGGTTTGATGTCCCTTGTTCTAGGGCAAGGTCATGCCCCGCTGCCAAAAATCCCTCTGCCAGCTTCAGGGCCTCCTGTACCAACTGGGTTTGGTGTTCCTAGACCCATGTTTTGATGCCCCCTTCCAGGTCCCAAATAAAATGCTCTAAAACTATAATTTTCATTATTTCTCTCAAGTCTCCATCCCACAGTCTCAACCACTGTTTTACCTCTTCCCAGAGCAAATGCAGTAACTGCCAGGGGCTCCCTGCCCCAGAGGCTTTCTTGCCACAAAACCTCTCTCAGTAAAGATCCTTGGCCACCTCTAACCGATGGAAGATAGCCTCCTTCACCTTGCTGTAATTGGTGAGATCAGCCAGAGGTATCCCCCTGCTCTCCTCCACAACTCCTCTCAGCTTCTCAGTGGCCTGTACCTGCCGTTACATTCGGCCAGACATGTGGGCACTTTGCTGCTTGGCCATTCAGCTCCTGCTGCACCAGGAGCTACAGTACCAGCTCCATGGTTGGTTGCAGCTGGGACTGGGCCCAGCTGCCCCTCGTCTGCAGCAGCGTTGGTTTGAATCTGAGTCATGACACCAATGGTGGACTACTGACACAGCTGCAATCCCCAAGGGATGCTGGTAGGTGTGTTGGGTTGGACATGTAGTTAGTCCTCTGACCTTTGCTACTCTAGCTGCAGAGGGTCGGCCAAAGGTCCAACAATGTGGACCTTAACCTCCCCAGGCAGCCAACCTGAGGCATGCTACTGGACCCCAGGCCTTCCCTCAGGGCCCTTGGCTCCCTGCCCAGGGTCTTTGACTATCAAACCTAAATCAATAACACTTTAACACAAAAGTTTGCACTTATCTGAACTCAGTCTCTGCTGCTCGCTTTCCATATGGTGGGTCCGGTGCGCCCCAGCAGCCCCGGTCTGGGTGCAGGCAGGCTTCAGGGCTGTTGCTGGGCAAGAGGAAAACCTCCCAGCCAGCTTCTGCCCCAGTCCCCCTCCAGCAGCCGCCACCGGCTGCTTTTATTTCCCCATGCATGCAGGGGCAGGCCCTTTCACACTGTCCAGGCAACTGGGCTCCCAATTGCCCACAGCTTGGCATTTCCCCAACTGGGGCTAGTAATTGTCACTGCACCTGCCACCCGGGTTTCCAGCCAGTTCCTGCAGCTACAGCATGGCTGCATCTGTCTAAGAGGTGGGAGGTAGGGAACCATCCCATACTGGAGACAGCTTGGGCATGCTTCTTCCCGCTGTGAGGGGGCTGGGCCCCATCACTGGCGATAACAAAGAGATCATGAGGACTAGAAAATAAAAACAGATATAGGTAGGGATCGGATAATGAAGGCATGCTGTTGAATATAGTCTGGTAAAAAGCAAGGAGCAGCCTCTGTTGTGACGTTTTCAATTTCACTAGCACTTCTGTTCCCACCAGGAAAATGGATGTGTTGGGATATATTGAATGGGATAGGAAGAGGGTTAACCAAATTTTGTCGAAATTCAATAAAACATAGGGTCAAATCTGGAGCAAAGTCATGAGAGGCTTTTAGTGATTCCCCAGATGGGTCACCCTTTTGTAATCCAATAGGAATTTCTCAGAGTAGTATTTCCAGTGCTCACAGTTTGCTTTTTTTTTCCTTTCCTTTGTGGCTTAGTTTCTTTATGACTTAGTTATCACATTATCAGCACCCTGGAACTTGAACTAAGTCTCAAGGTAGGAATTTCCTGAAAGTATTTTAATCTTATAGCTACTTTTTCCTTCATTAAAAAAAAAAACACAAAAAAACCCCAACTCCCTGCACCCAACACCCCCCCCCCCCAAAAGGCCACACAAGTCTTTGAAATAACTGGGGTCAAAGTAACCATGGTTGATTCTAGTTGTCTCAATACACATTAAAAATTATATTACACTCTAGTGATTAAGAAATGGTAAAAAGAGAAGCAATATGATAACATCAAGGCCATGAAGCTTAATAGTCCTTAACTGATTGTCACCCCACCCCCCAAAAATAGACATGCTGTTTTCTCCCTCTTCTTCCCCCTCCACAGCTTCTCAGAGTACCTCTAGCCAAGCCAACAGGAATTTATATTTCCTGCAATAAAATCCAAGGAACAAAACAGCTGGCAGTTGAACTTAAGATTACTAAAGCAAACATTGTAACACTGATGTGGGGAGGGATTTGATTATTATTCCAACATGATAGGGCTGGGTCTCTTGGGAAAAGATGCAAGCTATTTGTTTTTTATCTCAATATACAAACAAATGCCTTAATAACAATTTTATTAGCTCTAGCCATATCTAGGAAAAATAATGACCAGCATTTTCAAAATTGGTAAACCTAAAATTAGAAGCCTAAATGGATATTTAATTATCTAAATAAGTGGCTTAAGTTTCAGGGTGCTGATGACAGTTTAATAGATTTAAAAGCCACAGGGAACCTGTAGACCGTCTACTGTGACTTCACATATAAAATACAAGATTTCTTCCAGTTGCCCATATATTGAACATAGTAACTCATACGTGGCAAAAGTATGTACTTTCAGAAAGGCATCTAGTCTTATTTTGAAGACCTCAGGAGATGGAGAATCCACCAGTTGTCTTTGTAATAATCACATTCCGTGTAAAGAAAATGAATGTTCTTATGAAGAATGTCTTATGGACCTGACAAAGAATGTCTTGCATTTAAAAGCTTGTCTAACTCTATCCCAAATATTCAGTGGGTCCAATAAAAGATATCACCCTAAGAAATTCTTGCCTGTCACTGTAAAAAAACCAAAACAATATTTCTCATTTAAATTTGTCTTACTTTAAATTCCAGCCATTGGTTCTCCCTATCACTTTTCTTGGCTAAGTTCAAGACACATTTACAACTCTCATTTACATTGATCTGTTTCTTATAAGTAGATTTAACAAGGGAGTCTACACACTGAGGTCAGCGTAATTACTCATGCATTCAAAGTTAGGTTAGTAATTAGGGGTGTGTGAAACGGGCCCTGTTTGATTTGGATTTGGATTCGGTCTGAATCAGGGATGGTGATTCAATCTGTTGATTCGGATCACTGTCCCTGATTCAATTTGGCCAAATCCGAATCTGAAGATTCAATGCTGATTCAGAGAATCAGCGATTCGGACAAAGACACAGCTTTAAATGTTTTTTCTATATACCTTTAGGTAGCAGGCATGGCTCGTGATTGCTGTGATGCTGGGGCACATGGAGTGTCCCACAGGAAAGGGTGGGGGACGGGACGGACCTCCACATGCTCGGTGGCTAACCCAGAATCAGAAGTGGACCAGCAGTATTTCTGGTCCACTTCTGTGTCTGCTGGGAATTGCGCTGCCCCCTCCCCTGCCCCCTGGCTCGGCAATTGACCACAGGGGGACCCCGGGTGCCCCCCCCCCCTCCAGACCCAGGAGGCACCAGTCACCAAACCGGGGAGACATGAGGGGCCCCCAGTGTGCTCCCCAGCAGAGCTGCCGAGCACACTGGAGAACCCCCCATGCTTCTGTGGGACACTCCATGTGCCCCAGCATCGCAGCATTCACGAGCCGTCTGCTACCTAGAGGTATGTGGAAAAATCAGGGACCAAAGCTTTGCATAGCCCTATCAGTAATGCTGAATCAGGCAGACCTTGCTGAATCAGGATAGGTGAATTTAAGGGCCTAGCTTTAGGACAAGTCTGAAATTTGGGAGCAGTATATCTCTAACCAACTGGGAGAAAAGAACATTTCTAACCAACTAAGAGAAAAGAAATAAAAAGAGAGATTCCAATCCGACAACTTGTTAACTTCAAAGAAACATGATGCTGGTGTGCCAATCTGTTATCACGCAGCAGCTTGCAGTATTGAGGCCACTGTAACAAATGAGCAACACACTTGGGCAGATGCATGGTGGGTACACTGGTACACTTGCATCCCCCTTTGATTTCTGGTCCACCCAAAGTTTGCAACCAGCTGTTGGGCACTGGCAGCAGCATTTCTAGTCAGGCAGTGCTGAGAGACTCACTTGACTTCATGGCTCAGTCATCTACCTGATCCTTTCTACACTCTTCATTCCACAGGTATTAATGACCCTCTCTTCTTTTTAATGATCTTGATGTTCCACCAGTCAAGCTATCCTTCTTTCTTCAATTCTGTTGCTAGCTGCTTCTGGTAAAGAAGCATCTATTTCACAGCTCTGCACATTGCTTTTAACTCACTCCAATTAAGTGATATTTGTTTTTTGCTTCAATCTTAAACTGCATGATACAGGCCTAGGCCCCTAGCATAGTACTACAGCTTCTATTTTATTTTTAACTGGAGAAAAATATGTGTTGTTTTATATGTGAGTATGCACATCACCATTTGCACCCCCATTTTCAAAAGTCTATACCTGCCCATTGTGACATGCATAACAGGTCATTTAATTTTCCTTTGCCTGTATTCAAAACTGAAACTCTGCTCCCCAAACTTCAAAAGTCATTCTATTTTTATCAATTAGAAATTGCCCAGAATGAAATCAGCAACAAATTGGTGGCCGAGGCCATAATGTTATTCATTGCTAAACTTGTATGGACAGATTTGCAGGCTGCTGTCAATATTTATTTCATATAAATAGAAGTGGCCATGGGAGCTCTTTTTCTCTTCATATAATATTTGCTGTTTGCCTTAGTTCTGTTTCTGTTAGTGATGGGCAAATCTTTAAAAAGGAAAGATTGTCATTAAAAAGAAGCTTTCAAAAGTTTGCATTGAGAGTAATATCCTCACTAAATTACTGACTTGAATGAATTATGTCTTCCTTCTCTGATCCTTCCTGTCTGTTTCTCCTGGAGAACCTTGATTCTTTCAAAGATTATCCCATGTGTACCCCCGAACATCTCAATATTTAGCACAAAGAAAGAAGTTAAGCCCTGACACAGGGTGCTCTGCTTCTCTTAGGAAAGTAGAGTCCATTCCCACCTGTGCCTCAGGGCTTAGTCTGAGAGTTGGATCAAGGAATTAGGTATCAGGTAATGAAGTGTGGAGGAGTGCTTCTTATAAGAGGGAGCCGGGTCAGGTGAGAGGAGCACTGTAAAGTAGTAGGAGTCTAGGAAAGACCTCCAGGAAAAGGCTCGTGGTCTAGAGTGGGGCTGGCTGAGCTCCCCTGCTCAAAGGAAATTGGAAAGACAGAGAGCTAGAAACCTGCAATTGTGATACAAACAAAATAAAAAAGCCCTGATGGAGGATATTGAAAGGACTTGATACTTTCACCTGGTTAGGGATCTAGAGAGGCAGCCCCTCTGGCCCAGGTGAGTCCAGGGTGAAACTAAAAGGGAAGCTGTCACCAGATATAACTGAAGATAGCGCATGACTTGGTGGGCATGTCTACACATGATGCTACATCACCCGATCAACGTGCTATGGTGACATAGCATCAGCAGTCACAAACCATAATGCTGCAGCTACGTCGCTGTAGCAATGCGCTCCCTCATTATAGCATGTTGCTACGGCAATGTAGCAGCCAAAAATAACCATGTGCCATCGGCACAGTGCAGTACAGGTTGTTACTGCACCGTCATTTAGTACTTCCAAAAGTAACAACGGCACTGTAGGAACACATGTCAGCACACCCTGTGAAGACCTACCTTGACTTAACAAAAAATTACCCAGATGAAAGCAACTGAACATCTCTTCTTTTGTTGGACTCTTTGGTTAGCTGCTTTCTCCCAGAAGCAGGGATGATTTTTATGTGTTTTTCAGAAGTCTACTTTTCTAAGAATCACAGGAGTTGAGCAACATGATGAAACTAAGCCAGTGGCATTAGAAAAAATACATTATGTACATACATCAGTTCACCCCTATTCAGTAAGGCTAGGGACAGATATTCAACAACCTGAGCCTGAATTGATTCAATCTTTGCAAGTTAATCTAACCACAACGCTTGAACCGATTTGGAGGTGGATAGACATTCCCTTTTCAGTCCAGAAATGCAGGCACTGCCTGCAGTTGCTCAGGCTAGAAGCCGGGTAGCACTAAAGCAGTCCTCCCTTCCCTTCCACAGGGCTGTGTGTGGTGGGGGTGCGGCCAGGCCCCAACAGGATGCTTTGATTATTTCCCACCCCACAAGTAGCCCAGCAGGGAATGTTTATCACCCCTAACTCAGTGTTTATCAACCCATTAAGAAAACAAAGCCTGTCTCCATTAATTAATGGAGCTTTTCTTAAACAGCTCTTCTTAAACAGCTTTTCCAAGGAAGAACATTAAGCTACCTGTTGATTAGCTCCAAAAAGCCTGTCTGCCTGTCATCTCCCACAATACAGACTGTAGCCACCATGTGGTCTGCTAGCTAATGCTGAGGTGTTGTGTAAGGCAGTGGGGAGGGGACAATAATCCCTGCTTAGCGAGGAGAAGCCAGGCAGACTCTCTGTGCCTGCACATCTCTGCCGGAGCTGCACCCAGGGAGCAGAGGGGAGGGGCCAGCTCTGCTGTGGAGCAAAGAGCCCCACCCAGCCCAGAGAGCATGCTGGGATGCTGGCAAGTCTGGTTTATCTTAAACCAGCAAGGGGTCTGGGACACGCATTGCATACACCGGTTTGACCCACATCAGTTAAGTCTGACACTACATTCAACCAGGTTTAACTCAAACCAGTTTCAGCCATTTTCAAATTGGTTTATGTGCATTGAACATCTGTTCTGTTACAGGATTAAACCAGTTTCTGATCACTTAAACCGGTTTATGTGTAATGTCTGTCCTTAGCCTAAAGCAGTTAAGCTTTTGCGAGACTTAATTCTGTGTTTAAAGTGAAGAAGTACTCAAGTGATCTTGTGAACAGGAATGTTTCCTAAATAAGGGCCTGGTTCTGCCTAACATTCTTAATATGTCCATGGAGTTATTCTTGCCTTACATCCATGTAAATAATGGCAGAATTAGGCCTGGAGCAGGAGCCTGAAAAATCAGCTTTAATTCTAAATTCTTTGGCATTTGGAGGGATCTTCTTCAGTGGAAGAGGGATGTGAGTAGGAAAGACAGTCATAATGAGGGGTAAGGAGGAAAGATTGTTTAAAAAAATGTAAATGACTCCACCTAGTGTAACAGGTGGCATTTATATTATAAGTTCAGAGTAGAGCAATAGAGCACTGTACGGTATATCTTGTGCTCTCATTGAGAAGCCACAATGAGATTTTCCTTGGCTTCAAATAAGTTCCTCTGGATTTGCACCAGTAATTTAAAATGCTCTCTGTTCTGTAAATGCCACAAGCCACTTCAAAACTTTTCATAACTGCATTTGTATTTTATTGTAAGCTTAATAAACAGCCCAAAGCTTGGTTGAGTATGATGTCTGCAGTTGACTGGGAGCAGGGAAGAGTTGGCAGAAAAGAAAAACAAAACTAATGAGGTAAATTTAATAGCTAAAATTACTCTGGGCAAATCCATACACTGCCTCACAGCAAGCAGATTATGTTTGCACCAGAGCTGACCTTGGATATTCGATTATGAATCAAATGTTGCCTTAAGAAACAAAATGGGAGTCTCTGTTATCTACAATGGATCTAAATGTAAACTTCTCTCCTGGGGTTCTTCCTCTCTTCTTAACAAGCATCTCTGGCCATTGAGCAGAGGAGCAGTGATGAGTGTCAGACTCAGGGAGATGGATATTTTGGATGGAAAAAACTTTCTAGGACATTTAAGTGCATTCCCATTCCAATCCAGGATGGGGTCTAGACTAATGAAGTGCACAAAGAGGAAAAGACCAGCCAAGTTTCCCTATACCAAGTGCTACCCAAGAGGCTGCAGGTCAGGTCAGCAGGAGCATGGATTATTCTGTGTACCAGCCAGGGTATGTGGGGCTGTTCTGTGGAGAATGCTGCCTACTTCTGCAATGCATATGTCAAAGAGGTCACTAGAGAGCATGTTGCAATGGAACCAATAAGGACTTGCTTCCCTATTCCCCTTTAGTCATTTAAATCTGTGCAATGTGAGTTAAAGCACTAGTAGATTCTCTATTCCAGTGTGAGAGTGTTCTGTATCTACTGCCCTTAGTGTTGCCTAGGAGCAGGTGACTCCAAAACAGGCCAATGGTCACAGGAACTGCTGCTGGCCTGTGGGAGTATATGGATACCTCCAAGGTACAGTTCTCTCAGAATGCTTCCCCAAGAGAAGCTGTAAAGGCATCTAGTGCCTATCAGGGGGTGATGTGTGGAAGTTAGAGAAGGCTTGTAGAATCTGAGTACTTGCAGAGATAAAGGCCAGGCTCAGAAAGAGCAAGAATAATGCATGTCTAGAAAAGCCAGGGCCTCTAGATTCATGAAAGAGATGAGGTCATATCTCCACAGAGGGCCCCAGAGAGCAGGCAGCTATGTTTCAGAAGGTGTGCGCTCTCTCCACTTCCTTTGGCTTGACTGTGTCCAGGATGCCTCCATCAGGTGTCATTGTGCTAAGCACTGTACAACAAAAAAGTTGTACTTTTTGATCCTCTCCCCACATTTACTGCCTAAGCCATGCCCTAGCAATGCAATTTGCTTCTCCTCCATTACACTGACTTCAATGGACTTACCACTGATTTATGTTGAAAGGTTCACTGCAGCTGTCTATGGTTCCATGGTCCCAGGAGCTTTCTCTGAGGACCAGTGCATGACTTTGTTGTCCTAGTCTCTTCATTTCTCACTTTATGCCCAATGGCTAGACTTAAAACACTACCAGGAGTGACTAGAAATAATGGTCACAAGCTGGCAGATGGTAGATTCAGGCTAGACATCAGGAGGCGCTACTTCACTGTCAGGGCGGCTAGGATCTGGAACCAACTTCCGAGAGAAGTGGTGCTGGCTCCTACCCTGGGGGTCTTTAAGAGAAGCCTGGATGAACACTTCGCCGGGGTCGTTTGACCCCAGTACTCTTTTGTGCCATGGCAGGAGGTCGGACTTGATCTGCTCGGGTCCCTTCTGACCCGACCAACTATGAAACTATGAAACTATAAATTTGGCCTCAAATCTGACGCTTCCTTCTGATTCCCTTCAAACACTGGTATCTTGTCTTCGGATGTCCAATTTTAAGGATCACTAAACAGCATAGGGTTAAATAGACAATCTACATGCTTGTATTGTTGTGCTTTTGTGTTCTCATTGGGCTACAGTCATTCATTATCCAGTTATCGTGTGCAAAAGGCCATGCTAGCACACATGAATAGGACTTATTTTTCCAGGTGGAATTAAAAGCTTGAGGTGATATGACATGACTTCAAATTATGAAAAAATATTACCATAATGGCATATAAAATTACCCACCATCCAAAAATTATGAAAAAATCCTCCTTGTGCTGTTCCTTGGAAAGCAAGCTCAGGTTCAGGTTAGTCAAAGATTTAATCAAAAATGCCAATGTCTCAACGGGTTGGGGCAAAGAGAAATATTTGGAATGCAGGTTGCCATTGTTTCAGAAAACAACAAAAAAAGTCATTTTCCCCCTCCCCACATTTCATCATGAAGGCTAAGTGTTTTGGTGCTGCTCAGTCATCAGGTAAGCTGGGGATGGCTCAAGTTCTAAATGCAACCATACATTGTGCTTCAGATTCTGCTCATAACAACCTGCCTGTTTTTTCCCCTCCTCCTCCTAGTTGTGCCATGCCCAGGTGATTTCACAATCCCATTACTGGTAGGAGCAGTTGAGGACAGAGATAACCTAATCTGCATGAAGTGAGCAAGAAAGCAGTGGTGGAGCACAGGCCTGTAGCCTGGCTAAAGAACGACACCTGCTGCTTTCCAACTGAGCAGCGAATCTTCAGACTTGATGACTGCAGATGCTGTTGGTACTGGGAGAAATGCTGGTGCTGACAGAAATACCCCAGCTGGTTTGTTAGTGGTTCCAACCTTCACAAAACAGGTGCAAAAATAGCTGTTTGATCATGAGCTGCACTGCGTTTCTTGATAATTTTTCAGTTAAAAAAGAAGAAACCCATAGGCTTCTTTTGCCCTGAGAAACTTTGTGAGGGAAATTGGTGAAACCAGTCTATTAATTGTACCATCTTCAAGGACCACAGATTAAAATAGCTTTATAAGTTTCATAACAAACATTTGGGGCTGAATTCAAGGCTTTCCCAGGATATAACATACCAGTAATCCTCCTCACTGAAGACCATTCTTAAATGATGAAGCCATGACCCCTATGAATCAGCACTTACCCCATCTTCTAAATTGTCACTAGTGGACCTTGTGCTGGTGAAGGAGTCACCCAGTAACTGAGAGGGGGAACCTGGAGTCCAGATCAACTCCGTCATGAATAATCCCTGAGCAGAGACGGTGGCTGGTCAAAACATTCATGCCTGAATATATTCTGAAGCTCCTACAAGTTTGTTGTAACGTTTCATGAACAGGCACATTTCTATTTGGCTTTTTGTGTCTTGTCATTGGTTGTAATCAGAAGCAAAAATATCCAAATGTCACAATTTTAAAAAGGGTTACCTGTGTCATAGCACTAATTTGATCTCACTAATTAATCAATCAGAGTCTTTGGCCTGGAAAATGAGGTAAGCAATGGTCTTACTACACCAGCAGCCAACTGTGCTGCCCAGTACTCTCTCATTGTTTCCTTGTACTCCTCCATCTGTCCCTATCTATGTGTCCTCCTTGTAATATACTTAGTGTGGAAGCTCTTTCGACCATGGGCTATATTTTTGTTCTATGTTTCTCCAGAAGTTAGCACAATGGAGTAGTACAATGGGGTCCCATCACAGCCACCTCCACTTCTCCCCTGGAGAAGGGGTAGGAAGTTAGCACACCACCTCCCCCCATCCTGGCAATGTTCCCCTGCTAGGTCTTAAAACAAGGTAGTACAAATAATTAATAATTAGGACCTAACTTTTTGGCTCATTACTCTAACTGAACTTCCAAAGTCATGGAATTTTGCCATTGCTTCTTGTCAGAGCAAGTACTTTCTACGGAAGTGAAAATGCAGAATATTGCTCTACTGACACTCCTCCACTTCGTCCTGTGTCAGCCACTCAGTTGAAACAATTCCCTGGTTACTTCTCCTCTGAATGGGCTATTACAGGCAACATAAACCTGGTACCAGCAAAAGTGATAGCCAGAAATTGCTTATGTCATGCTCTTGATTGTACCAATAAGATATACCATGAAAAATTGTCAGCTATGACTTATTTCTCATTTTATAGTTAATAGCAGCCAAGGTCTCTCCATTAGCAGGTTGTGATTTTTTGAGACATACAGCTTTAATTAAGCTACTACAAAAATATACTTTTGCCT
>NW_005842115.1:1060913-1067622 GCF_000455745.1 Alligator sinensis | reverse complement strand
AGGGAAAGACTTCTTGGAGCTACTTGTTTGGTGGCAGGAAACAATCTCAAACATATGTCATCTGAGCTCAGTTCCACTTCACACAGGGATGTATGAAAGCCATCACATCCCTTGAGAACTCTTAGCTGCAATGAGTGCTGTGTATATTATGAAAGCTAATGGCTTGTACTGTACACTAGGATCTTAGAAGTTTCTTTGGATGGAACAAACTGAACCTGTAACAGTTTGAAAGGCTATTATCATAGATTTTCAAAGTTTTGAATGTTCATTAGAATCCATGGACAGTGCCTTGATAAAAATGTCGCCTTTTTCATAGTCAGGGTGTTTCAAAGAGTTGAAATGCATGGTCCGGGTATTACTGTTATTATGTTATTTAGCAATTTATTTGTACTACCATAACATCTGTGGTCCTAGTGATAGACAAGCACCCCATAGTATTTTGATAGCTGGTTAGCACACACACAAAAAAGTAATCTCTGCTCCAGAAAGCATTTGGTCCAATTTTAAGATGATACAGTAATTCCATATGAGAACAAGAAAACAATGAGACAGTAATGGGCAACAAAAGAGGCAATTGTGACTCAAATGTGCCAACAACATGTGAGTAAAGAATGTGCTTTGTAAGTATAAATTTAATCTGAAAGATGTAAGCAGCTATTGTAGTTGCGGTGAAGAGCTTTCCTTCTTTTCACACATAGTATATTTATAAAATAGTTAGGAAATAGGATCAACTTGTGTAGACAGCACTGAAAAAGCTTTATTTGTGATCACTATGACATTGCTTGAGTGTAGAATAATTAGTGCGAATTTCTAGTCTCTAACACTGGCTTTTGGGTTCTGTTTAAGAGAGGAGCAGGCTTATGGCTTTTCCTGTAATTGGGGGTCATACCAAATATATGTTTAGATATGGACCTGGACTATGGAAGTAACTTGCCAGCAAACACCTCTGGAATTTACCTAGCATTACCTAAACCACAGAACTGTCTATAGGGGCAGGCTCCATCTTCAAAATGAACTTGTAGTTGTATTAAATGACTTGATCAGATCATCTCTTCTGCACATAGTGTAGAAGTAAATGCTAAAAACATGACCTAAGCAGGAGTGTTTCTGGTAAAAGAAAGATTATGACTTTTAAGCCCATGGGTATTCCCAAGAAGTGTGCCAACCTGGGGACATGGCAGGCACAGTCCCCAGTATAAGGATTCCAGATGAGTCAGCCAGAATTCCTTCATGGGCCTCTGAGGGAGTCCCTGCTAGAGGAATAACTCAGCCACCCTTTTAGAGCATGCGCTTTTCCCAGCTGTATATTCAGCCAGCTGTGCAGGCTGATGTGGAGTAGAGTGCAAGGCTATGACTCCGCTCTGCCTCGTTGGACAGCTGCAACCTGTGGGGGCTCGAGGAAGGCGCAGGAGCTGTGCTTGCTAGTGGATTTTTGATCAGCCTCATATAATGAGCAGGAGTAGCTCCAGAATGGGGGACTCCACTGAGAATTTAGTTACCTGACCTACAGAAGTGTTGGGAGCCATGGTTTTAGCTTGGACCATCTTCCCTTAACATCTCTGTATAGCTGAGGGCTGCAGTCATTTTCTCTTAATTAAAAACAGGATCCTGACTATTATAGCACTCCTAATATTTTCCCCCTTTGGACTAAGGAAGAGCCAATCTTTCTCCATCGTTTAAAAAAAGTCCACAGAATGGCTGTCATAAGACCCCTGCACAAATATTCCCTTGGTTACCACCAAAAATATTTTTTATCTGTGAGTAGAGATGGTCCATGCTAAAACTGTGGCTCCCAAAACTTCTGTAGGTTGGGCAAATTTGGAGCTAGATTTCTCAGTACAGTCCCAAATTCTGCATCTGAATAACCCCTACCTTCTGGAAATGTTCTTAACCATTTCTTCCCATTTGTGAACCAAGTGGAACACCTGTTTTGACAAGTTTGTTCTAGTTGATATGTGCATAAAGCATTGGGCTTGGGGGGCTAAAACCCTAGGTTCTAGACTCAACTCTGCCATTAACCTGGTTAACCTTTGTTAAGTCACTGAACATCTGTTTTCCTTGCTTTGTTTTGTGTCTCCTATTTTATACTTTTACATAGTAAAATGGGACCCCCTCAACTTTGATGACAGTTTCTGTATGCTACTGTAAAACAAATAATAAGTTAGAAAAAAGCCATCACTGCTATTCATTTTGGATGAGTCAATGACAAAATCATTTCAGTTGCCTTAGCTATGTGAAGATTTGCCTATTCAAAAGGCAGTTCTTATACCCTTTAGAATATCCACCTGCTTCAAGGATTACACATTCCTTAGTAATACGAGTGGTAGCAGGAGTGGGTGTTCATAGGGTCTTGTATAACAAAGGAATCAGTATATACCAGTATATAAAAAACAAATGCTTCTTCATTCTCCTGTTATACGTGCCTGTTTAGCTTTTCTTCTGTGTTCTACAAGGGCTACAGAGATGACTGTTTCTAAGAATAAAATAGGAAAATGCCTTTGAAATTGTGGTCTCACATTCAAAAGTCATAGGACAAGACTGTGGGACTCCTGCTTATTGTGTTAACTTATTTGCTTTTCCTCCTAAAAGCATTTACCCTTAAGGAAAAGACCTTGCTGATTACAATGCCCTTTATCTATGCTGGAAGATATAACAATTGGCAAATAGGCACAATGAATCATTTTAAAGTAGCTACAAAGCTGTGGGTAAATTAATCTAAGAGTTGCTGCCACTTTTAAAAGACTCACATTCAACCACATACTAGTTCGAGTTCTAATGGGATGTAAATTGTTTTGCATAGTACAGACTTAAAGTAACATTTCCTAATGAACCTAAGTTCAGATCAGTCCCAAATTCTTTTTATTTTCCTCATGGAGAGTTTCACTTAATTTTGGGGACACATACCTTTTTTTAAAAACATTAGCCAAATTTCTACACACAATGTAGCTTTGAAGTGAAAAGCAGAAAAACAAAAATACCAAAATTAAATATTTTGACTCTTTCAAAAAAGACCATAAGGATATTTTCAGTTGAAACTACCCAATGAAGTTGACAGGAGTTTATTAATTGTTTTGTTCCTTCCCAACAGGCAATCTTTAGCAAAAAGGAGCTTTGCAGGAAACATGTTGTTTACTTTTACTTGGGAATATCAAGTCCCATTTTCAGAAGCAACTTAGTTCACACAGGGCACATCTACATGTGAAATTAGCACAATACAATACATTCTGGGGCTATTTATGCCAGTGTTTATTGCTCCTGGGTGCAGTGTTTACATGTGCTCCCAGGACCACACCATGTTGAGCTGGGCTGCCGCCGCCCTGGCTGGTAGGGGGCTGGAGGATCAGCCTGCCAGCCCGGGGCTGCTCTGACCTGGAACAACATGCTGCAGAGGAGCATGAGAGTGTTTCAGTGCTAGCCAGCAGGCGATCCCGCACTGTAGCACCCTCATGCCCCATCAGTGTCTACTCGGTGCATTGTGGAGAAGAAAATAACCTCGCTGTAGGATAGTACTTGTGTTGGGCAGTACTAACCTACAGCACAGTGAATTAGTTTACTCCAGCCTAATAGCATCACACATGTAGACGGAGGTACTTTATGGCGAAGCTAATTAGGCATCTGAAAAAATAGCTCACTGAATGTGTTTTGTTTCAAAGCACCCCACCACCAGTTTTTCAGCGCAGGGACGCTGAAACATGTGACATAGGAGGCTGCCAGAGTGCTCTGATTTCGGTGCTTCGGCAGATTTCATTAATCGAGTCTGCTCCGATGCAATGGGTTTCCAATGCATCACAGCAGGCTCCCCACGTGTCTGTAGGAGCCCTGTATGCCAAGTCCAGGGCCATTGCCACAAAGCATGCCATACTCACTCATTCTCCTTTACGCCACCTGCTTGCTTCTATTCAGCACACACCAAATCCCAAACATGAGGTAGCTGCCTAAGCCCCTCTGCATATAACCCATGGTAGACGTAGGTTCACAGTCACTCTGGGGGACCACCACTGCCTTATTTCCAAGAATTGGCACATGCTGAGATGGGTTCAGTGGGTGGGGAATGCTTCCTGAGAGTAAGCCAAAGTGCAAACAGAAGCAATGTAGACAGGCCCTTAAACACTTCAGAAAGTTAGACGTGTTGTGTTTCTATATATTTTCAAAGTTCAATGGTGCTAAATAGACAATAAAAGCTCCATAATTGCTTACAGAGTAATCCTCTTCCAGAGACTTAGTTAAAGTTGAGGAGCATCCTGTGGAAAGATACATCAGTTTCTGATACAAAGACCAAGAAAATAGGTTATGAGTTTATGACTGAGAAGATCTAACCAGAGGGAGAAAAATATAAAGTAGGGGGAAAAGTCTCCCTTTCACAAAAAGTCGGGAACTTCTAACCTGCCAGGAAGGAAGAAATAGTCTGAATTCTTCCCCAGTTAAACTGTTGCAGCAGAAAAAGAAAATCCTGACAGATGAGAAAAAGAGGGTCCTGCGTTTGACGTTTATGAGTGGGAGGCAGCGTTCCCAGATGTTCGCAAGAACTTCCAACTTCCAAACCAAGTTCCATTCAGTCCAATAGCCCATTTAATTCATTTTTGTTTCCCACATTTACCCTGCTGCAGCAAGTTATACTAAGAGAACAAGCCCAGTTGCACGGGACCAGACTACAGGAATTCAAATGTCTTTACCATATCTTAATTTCTATTCCAAGTCTTTTAAGTAATACATTGCATGTTGCCACAAACTAATTGCTCGTACTCATGAAAAAAAATTATTATAGTAACCAGAGACCAGTTACATTCTCAGAACTAGAGGTCTTTGTGTAAAATAAAGAGTATGACTAACCGGCACAATACGCAAGCTAGCTCAAGACAAAGAACTGGCATTGGAAACAGGATGACTGCATTAGCTGACACCTCATCTAGTTCATTCAGAGCTAACTATGGTGTCTCCACATGGTAGTGGGAGGGGATGGAGATATACTACTGTAGGTGGGGACACTCTTCAGGCCTTCTGTTGAAGCTGTGGTACAGTGCAAAAAAAGAATTCAAGATTCATTGATGAAAAAGCAGTATGAGTTTCTTGTTTAGCAGTTACACCTGTCATTCAGAAAGGGAAATAAGTAGGTTCTGGTTCCTGCTCTCAACTTGTTTCTGTATGTTATTTAAAGGCTGTTTAATGTAAATTCAGACCAGACCAAAATGTAGGCCTCCCCTCTTCCATGTGAGTGCCCTTGGCCGCTTGTACACGCCATGGGGGGATTTACTTTGGTTTAATTCTCCCTAAATTGAAGCGGTGGGTTTTTAAAAACACTGCTTCAATTTAGGGTGAAGTAAAACCCTGTGGCATGTACACAAGGGTTGGGCCCAGTGGCTCACCGCTTTTTTTTTTTTCCCTTCAGTGGAGCCTCCCTGCATGGGCTGCCACCGAGCTGCCTGCATGGGCTGCCTGCAAGCCCCTGAGCTGCACAGGGCCCGGTGCTTCCCTCTGTGACTGTAAGGTAGCAAACTAAAACACCTCGGACATGTTTTATTTTGCTGTGTCCCAAAGTTATTTAACGTGCAATACACCACCAACAGTCTAAATAGCCATGCCATTAAAGCGGTGTAAAAGGGCATTTAAGCTGCTTTAAAGGCCAATTTTGTGGCGTGTACAAAGGCCACTTGTGACTAGATTAAGCAGCCAGATACCCCCTCTCTCTCCCTGTCTCCTCTCTCTCTCACTCTCTGTCTCTCTGCATCCCAATGGATCTGATTTCTTTTCCACACAATGGCAAAGTTCCAACCAGGAAGGTGGACGATACCTGCCTCCCTGCTCTTCCCACTGGCTTGGTGATTAGGGCACTTTCCTGGGTGATGGGAGCTGTGGCTTTGAATCCCTCTGAGGCTGAGGAAGACATTAAACCTATCACTTTGTCCTCTAAATGTTACCTAAAAGGGCCACCTCCTCCTGCAGCTGTGCTTTAACATAAAGGTTGAGACCCATTCCACTCTTTGAATAAAGAAGTGGAATGCCCCACCTTCAGATGCAGATTCAGGCCATGAGTTCTGAGTGGAAGAAGGTGCCTTCCTAGTCGCCCTGAGTAAGGCATTTTGGGGTCATTAGACAATGTTACTTAAAGTCTCCACTATGCAAAAAATATCCATTCTATTAGATTTATATGCAACAAATTATATCAGCTTTTGAGAGAGTATGTTGACAATTTTGCATCCCACTCTAAGATGCTTAACCATGTATAAGGAGCCTGGGCACCTCACTCAAAGGCCTAGAACTTAGGCACTATAGTGTGCATCTGCACATGCAGTTAGCGCAACACAATAAAATCTGGCGCACTTTCCTCCAGAGCTTATTTCTCCCAGGCGTGCTGTTTGCATGTGCTCCTGGGACTGTAGCATATTGAGCTGCGTTGGAGCAGCCCCAGCTGGCAGGGGGCCTGGGGATTCAGCCTGCCAGCCCAAGGCTACTCTAACCTGGCTTAACATGCTGCAGAGGAGCTGACTGTGGCATAAGGGTACTCCACTGCAGGGCTAGCTAGTAGATGGCCCCCACAATGAAGCACCCTCATGCCCCAGCCTGCCCCATCAGCATCTACACATATGTTGCAGTACATTAAATATCACTGTGACAGAACAGTATGGCGGTGTTTATTCATAGATTCATAGATGTTAGAGTCGGAAGGGACCTCAATAGATCATCGAGTCTGACCCCCTGCATAAGCAGGAAA
>NW_005842115.1:1024987-1059592 GCF_000455745.1 Alligator sinensis | reverse complement strand
GCCTTCAGCACCCTTGGATGGAGCTCATCCGGGCCTGCCGACTTAAAGGCATCCAGTTCTTCCCAATGACTCTGCACCATCTCAGGGTCTATGCATGGTAGTCTGGCGCCTTGCTGCTGCCTCTCTACAACCCCAGTGAGAGACTTGTTGTGCCCCTCGCTTAGGAACACTGAGGCAAAGAACTCGTTGAGGAGTTCAGCCTTGTCCCCTCTGTCTGTCACCAATTGTTTCTGCCCATTTAGCAGGGGTCCTATTCTTCCCTGGGCCTTCCTTTTACTCCCAATATATCTAAAAAACAATTTCTTGTTGTCTTTTACTTGGGTTGCCATCCTCAGCTCCGTGGCAGCTTTGGCCCGTCTAACTGCCTCCCTACAAGCACGAGCAGAGGAGGTATATTCATCTTTGGTAATCTCTCCCTGTTTCCACTTTTTATGTGCTCCCCTTTTGTCCCTTAGGCTGCCCTGGATTTCTCTGGTCAGCCAGGGAAGCCTCCTGGCCCCTTTCCCCCTTTTGCCTCGCTCGGGGATCGTCTTGCTTTGTGCCCGAAGGATCGTTTCCTTAAGGCATAGCCACCCTTCCTGGGCTCCCATCTCTTCAAATCTCCTACTCTGCAGTGCGTCCTTGACTAATCGCCTGAGTTCATTGAAATCAGCTTTCCTAAAGTCTAGCACTTTCACCCTACTAGTTACCTTACCCACTCGACGTCTTATGGTGAATTCTATTATTAGGTGATCACTGTCCCACAGATGGCTACCGATCAGTAGGTCCCCAACCATGTGATCCCGCATTGCCAATACCAGATCCAGTATGGTATATTAGTTTACTGCAGCCTAATAGGGTCACACATGTAGATGCTGAGACTTTACTACAGAGCTAATTAGACAACTCCACAGAAAACATCTCATGTAGATATGCCCATAATGTCTGATTTTAGGTCCATAAACCTGTATGTGTATATATATTCCATACGCATATATATGTGTGTGTGTGTGTGTGTATATATGCATATGGACATATATATAAGCTGTAAGTGACTGAGCTAAGGTCACACAGGAAGTGTGTGGCAAATGAAGAAATGGAGCCCATGTCTCCCAAATAATAATTTCCCTTGCTATTCAGCAAGCTGCCTGGTCATTTCCACCTCCAATATTGGTATGATTCATTTGACATGCATGGACTGATATTTCTGGAGTTGCAGATGACACCAAACTATGGGATGAGGTAAATAAACTAGAGGGCAGGGAGTGAATCCAGGCAGATTTGTACAGGCTGGGGAAGTGTGCAGAGCAGAATAGGATGCAGTTTAACAAGTATAAGTGTCATGTGTTGCACCTGGGGAGGAAGAATCATCAACACTCCTATAGCCTAGGAGGTACCACTCTAAGTAGCACAAATAAGGAAAGGGATCTCAGAGTCATAGTCAACTCCAAAATGAACATGAGTCACCAATGTGATGAAGTAATAAGTAAAGCTAACTGCACTCTTTCTTTCATAAGTAGGTACATCACAAACAGGTCTAGGGAGGTGATACTTCCCCTCTATGAAGCATTGGTCAGGCTGCAGCTGGAGTACTGTGTCTAGTTTTGGGTGCTGCAATTCAAGAGGGATGTAGATAACCTGGAAAGGATTCAGAGGAGGGCCACTCATCTGGTTAAAAACCTACAGGAAAAACCCTACAAGGACCGATTGAAGGCCCTGAATCTCTTCAGCCTCCACAAGAGAAGACAGAGGTGATCTTGTGGCCATCTACAAACTCATCGTGGGGGACAGCAAGAAATATGGGATATGATACTTACCTGGGCACCCATCGAGGTAACTAGAAACAATGACCACAAACTGAAGGAGAGCAAATTTAGACTGGACATCAGGAAAAAATTATTTACAGTGAGGGTTGCCAAAATATGGAATACACTTCCAAGGAAGGTGGTGCTGTCCCCTTCCTTGGAGGTATTTAAGGGGAGATTGGACAGACACCTGCCTGGGGTCATCTGACCCTGGCACTGTTTCCTGCCCAGGACAGGGAGTCGGATTTGATCTAATAGGTCCCTTCCAACCCTAAAATCTATGAAATCTATGAAAATAGCCCTCACAAATAAGTTTTTTCCTTGTTAACGGCAAAATGTATTCCAGTGCAAAAAAGCCTGCACAAACCTCTGAATTGGGGGTTGATCACAGATTTAATTAAAGCCTTGAACTGACCTGCTGCCCTAGGATATATATCACCCCAAATTTCTGTATACTAGCCTGTTGCAAGTGAACAAAGTGGACACATGTGAGTGTGACTGCTAGAGGGTGCATCTACATGTTCTTAATGTGCCTTTGCTACTGCACATTAAGTTTAGTACCTCTAATATGAGGTACTAGATCAGGGGTTGTTACGTCTCAGCTCTGTGTTCTTGGGGAACCCTGGCACAGGATGCAGCCCGTCTGACTCGCAAAGAATTCCCCCTCCCTCCCCTCCTCTGCCTAAATGAAACTGATTAAGATGCAGTGGGAGACGCACCTAAACCCCTCCAGATAAGAGTGAGAAGAGTGAAACAACTGCCCTAGGTCTCATTTGCATCTGAGATGGAACCAGATGACAACTCATTTACATGGGAGATGGAAAACAGAAAGCCTGAAGCAGAGACTGCAGTGAATTCTGGGATCAGAGAATCAGGGGAGCACTGCATGATCGGGAATCTGTGCTACAAATGCTAATCAACCCATGTTTACACACACCCAGCTCAGCATTTATCAGACCAGTTCTAATCTGGATTTACAAAGGACTCCACCACCCCCCCAAGTTTAATAGGCATCTCGGGCCATACATTCCCCGGTCCCACTATGGGAGGCATATTTAAACTTGATTGACTAAAACTCGGTTGCCGGGCTAGGGAATGCTGAGGCAAGGGACCGAGTCAGAGGGGGTATGGGCAACATTTGAACAATGGTTAAGGGTTCATCACAGCATCCAGCCCGTTGGAGCCCTGACCACAAGTGTTGTCATACTTCTCCCAGGATGACTGGTGGAAGTCCTCCTGCCCAAAGGTTATAAACACCCCAATAATTGCCTTAAGTCTGTTAAAAGACTATAGTAAGATCTGGAAAAGTCATGCTAAGCTGAGGCTTGTTCACAACAAGTAAAAATCCAAAACCCTGATGCTGCAAGCTATCTATTGTTTCTGAAGAAACCATAAGATATCTCATCAGTATATCTGCTATCCATAGGAATTTCAAGCTGGATCCCAAGTATCTGGTTACTTCCTAACCTTATGTGTTTCCTGATTATCAATCAGTTTCTTGAGATGTTCCAAACCAGATAACCCCTTTCAATAGAAAAGACAATGGTTTACACTATTGAGAATGCTTTGAAGAAGCTGACCTGAGGGTATAAAAATCTGTGAAAAAGCAGCATGAGTGCGCTTCGAGAAGAAAAAAAAAAATATATCATCTGATACCATCCACTGTTCTTCTCAAGAGGCTGGAGGAAACATATCTTCCTTCAAGGATTGTGCTACGAACTTTACCTGTCAGCTTTGCAACCTGAGTACCTTGGGCTGGTGAGATCCCAGCACTCTCTCTCTCTCTCTCTTTTCTCTCTAGGCATAAATTTCTGAACCTGAACTGTACTAGTTAAGCTTGAGCTAAGTTTCCCCAAATACTTAGTGAAACCAGGATAGTATTGTAATTGTTTGTGTTTGTTTTCCTTTGCATGTCTATTACTACTAGTACCATTATATATTTCAGATACTTAGCAATAAATAACTTTTATAGTCAAACTGGTAGTAACTGGGTACATTTTTTCTTCTCTACTTCTCCATCCTCACTTGCTCTGCAGCAATGCTTCTTTTACCTAAGCTAAAGATTCCTGTGAAGCCCAAAAATACTGTGGGGTCTGCTCATCAAGAGGCTAAAGATTGGGATGTGCTGAGTTTGAAACACATAAGGGATCAGCTTGTACAGGCTGATTGACCCAGTTTGGCTCAGATGTGCCCTAATGAACTGAATGCTGGCCCATGAGGGTGTCAGCTGGACACCCAGCTGGATTCAAAGGGATTCTGTTTACCTGTGTGCTTGTGTCGGACTGCAGTTTATTGTTGCTCTGATGAACTGTTTCTTGGCTTACGAGGGTGTCAGCCTGTCCATGCTGATCAACCTGGCCAGGTCAGGTATGTCACGTTAATCTGTGGGTGTTTGTGTGTATGACTGATTTGGTGACTGGAGGAACCCAGCTCCATTGAAACTGAATCCTGCAAGATAGCTCCACTGGGGGTGCAGACTTGCAGAAGGGAGAGATACAGCTCCATGTAGAAACACAAGTAACACAAGCAGCACATTGACAGAATTACCAAGACCCTAGAAATGTATCCCTAATAAATGAGCACACCCCAAAGTAATGGGCAATTCTGGTAATAGGGTGGGCAAAATGTCGTCTGCAGGCCAGGTGCAGCCCACCGAGCCATTCTATCTGGCCTGCAGGGCCCCTAAAAAATTTAGAAAATTAATATTAATCTGCCCTGGGCTGCCTGTCATGTGACCCTCGATGATTTGCCAAAACTCAGTAAGCGACCCTCCATCCAAAATAATTGCCTCCTCCTGTACTAGGGAAAGGTGCAGTAGCTGTGCTAATGCACAGTAGCAAAAGCGAATGGGGGGGGGTTTATGCTTAATGCACAGTAGACTCATTTTACTGCGCATTAGCACAGTTGTTGCCATGACGTGCTAATGCACAGTAGAAGAGTCGACTGCGCATTAAGGTGTCTTGTGTAGAAGCACCAGGAAGTTTTTTCCTTTGTGTAATCCTAGTAGCTCCCTAGTTCATAGAAGCTAAAATATCTCCTCTGCCTCTTTAAGGGGAAACTTTTCCATGTCATGTTTTCTAGCAGCTGTAGGCTGCATCCTGTCAGCTGTTTGGTTGATGTCTGAATCAGCTGTTAGAGCTGCATGTCCTTGGATCTGGAACAAATACAGGGCCTCTTGGCTCAAGTACAAATGCTTTCACATTTCTTGGTTCAGTCTGCTTCTGAGCAGCTTTTCATTAGCTCTTGAGCTGGAGGGGTGGATTTTGATGTGAATTAATCATCTCCATGGGAAAACAAGAAAAGAAAACTGACTAAAATGATTGATCAGTTCTAATGTGCATTTTAGTTTTGTCCATGTGTCACTACAAATGGTTTTCCTATCTGCGTAACAAATGTTGTCCATTTCAGGTAGGAGTCTGGTCTCCAAAAGCCCCAAAAACAGGACCAATGAAGGACTGATTATAAAATACCCACATCTATTGAAATGCAGTACCTTGTCAATTTGATTAAAACAAAGTCATTGGGCCAGGTCTTTAGCTAGTATAAATAACCACAACTTTAAGAAGCTATATTAGCTGATAATGATTGGGGATCCAGGCTGCTGATGAGAAAGGAGAACGGGAAAGAAGGGAGGAAGTGCCAAAGCACTGAGAACAGGATCTTCACCTCTGAATTATTAATTTGGGTTAAACTTGGGCTAGCCTAGTAATTGCCGACACTAGTGTTAAAAGGCCAATTACACAGAGTTTCTAAGAGTTCTTCAGAAATCTATGATGCCATTGCTGAGCTATTCGCTGAAGAATTCACCACCCACTGTGACATTCCAGTTGTAAAGATGACCTGGAAAACATGAACCAAATGTTAACTAATGCGATGTCATCTCCCTGATGACAGCTTATATCCCAGCACTGTTAATAACTTCACTACTTACCCAGTTAATGTGCAAAGTGCCTCCCATGTACCCCCCAGCATCAACTGTCCCATCTCCAGCTGTCAAAACATCCAGCTTCACCCCGACAGCTGCTTTGATGCAGTGAGAGACTGTCCGTGCAAGGCTCGGTGGCATATTGGAAAATGACAATGTGAAGACTGGAAAAACTACACTGTAGTTAATATGAAAACGAATAACCACGGGCTACTTCCTCAGATTCAGACTAAATTATCCCTGTCTCAGTTCCATCCTATTACTCACATCCATTGCTAGCAAGAGAGGTAGGGAGTCATCCCCTCTCTGCTAAGAGTTGCTGAAGGCCATCTCCTGTGTGGTTGAACTGTCCATACTAAACAGAAGGAGCTTGCTTTTATAATGAAGGCAGGAGTGTTGATCCTTGGTCCTTCCTTGATCTTTGGTCTTGGGTTCCTTGGTCTTGGGTTTTGCTGCAGAGCAGGGGGAAGCACCAGTGCAGAAGGGGCAGCAGAGCACCAGGGGATTTTCTTCCGGAGGTCAACATGTCCACACAGGGAAAGGCAGGCATAATTATAGTTAATGCTGGCTGGCCCAGGTAACAATAGCAGTGAAAATGCAGTGGCACATGCTTTAACCCTCAGGGTATTTACACTACATCTGGCAGAGTTTTCCCTCTGGTTTTTAACACATGCTAAGGTGCATGCTGGTTTTCTTTGCATTTATTGTTGCCCATGTCAAGCAAGCAGGAGTATGACAAGCAAACTAACACGACTAACTACCTCTCCAGCACATGCTACAGTTGCACCTTCATTGTGCTCTGAGTCTGTTTCCCTTGGAGGGTGGGAAAAAGTAGGTGGGGGGGCAAACGGGGCAAGCTTCCCAGATGCCAATTTTGGGGAGCAAGTGAAGAAAAGTATCTGCTGCTGGCAATCACAAACCAGAAGTTGCCACTTTTGCTTTTCCCAGGTTGCATCCTGCTGGGGAAAAAAAAAATGCCCAAACTGATCAGCAGCAGGGCAGGAAGCTGGTTGTGGCAAGGGCTTTTTATGTGAGAGAGAAAATGAAGAGAAATTGTGTCTTCAAACTCCTTTGAGCATTGCTGCTTCTGTTTTTCCTCTCTCCTCTTGTAAGCTCTTCAGAGTAATGACTGTCTTCTGCTCATGTTTGTACGGTGCCTGAAACAGAGGCTCCAAGCTTGCCTGGAGCTACGACTGGATAGCGTTAGTATTAATAATAACAGTAATAGTTGTTGTTGTTGGGCAAAGTGCAAAGCTAAAAATCTGCTGTGCAAGAAACAATCCTGTATGCACATAGAGATCCACAAAGTATGCACACACTGAATATTTACACATGGAATATCTTAGCACCAGGCAAATGTGAAGGGATTACTCAAATCTGGGTCTTGGCAAAGGGAAGGAGGGGAACAGCTCTTACTTGTATGATTGGTCCAGAAGAAAAAGGAATGGAACTCAGTGCGGTAAACCTGCTAGTGTCCTCCTAGCAGAGAAAATTGTTTTTATTTCATCTGCTGATGGCACCTAATGTGTGCAGCAATTTTCAAGCAGAGTTTTTGCCATAGTCACTGCCTCTATCTAGCTTTTCAGAGGAAAAAGGGGGCAATAAACAAGTAAGCTGGTGATTGCTGACTGACCATATATATGGGGTATTTTATTTAGGTATATAATATATATGTGGATGTACATGTCTGTGTGTGGAGGTGGGAGAGAGGAATCTGCTTTCCTTTATCTGTCTGCTGAAGCAATGCAAACCAAATGAAAGCAGACTTTTAACAGTGAGATTCTGAGGACAGGCTTTTTATTCCAGGAAAATATTGCTTTGTTCAGATCTTCACAGAGAAGGACTGTTGGAACTAGAATCTACCCATGTATCCTCTACCTCGTGAAATGAGCTTTTACCCTGTTCTTCAAAAGAGAAATCTCTCTTCTCTCAACAGAGCCCAACTTTGATCTTCCCCCTATGCAGAGCGCTTGTCCGTACAAAAGCTTGTTCAGAAATGCCCACACCTGTTCGTGCCTTCAAATTCCACATCTGGTTACTACATAATGCATCAGCTGGATTTGTAGTCTCTCACTGTCTCTTTCTCTTATTGCTGGCACGTCTATCTCCGCAGCATGCAGAGCACAGCTGAACCAGTTATATGGTGACTTTCTGATTTTAATGCTTGTGTCCTGTTGCCGGTTGTTCCTTTACTTATTAGAACGGCCTTTTATAAGCTCAAAAAGGGACAATTGTGGCTTTCTTTCCTCCGCGATGCTCCATGTGTATGTTGTCACTCAGGATTTTAAAATGGAGAAGGTGAGATCATCAAGTGTGATGAGCAGGCCTCTGCAAGCACTTCAGACTGGCAGCAGTGGAAACAAATGGAAGAGCCCTTCCATGCAGTGGAATGGTATTTGGAGGCAACCAGAGACATTAGAGCTGAAAATACATGTTAGGAGCCTGATCCAAAGTGCACTGATGTCAATGGGTGTTTAGTTGGTCTAATAAAAGATATCAAATTTACCCAAAGGACCTTGTCTGCCTGATGTCAATGGGATTCTTTCAGACTTGGAACTGGGTACTTATGTTCATAACTTCCATTGAAATGAAGGGGATTTTGCTGCTTAAATACCTTTGAGGGTCTTAGCCAGGGTGACCTAGTCCATGGAAAGAGATTCCTGATTGTTTTGGGCTCCACAATTCAAAAAGGATGTTGGAGAAGCTTTAGAGAGTCTAGAGAAGAGCCATGGGCATGATCAGAGGTCAGGAAAACAGACCTTATGACGACAGGCTGAGAGCCATGGGGCTCTTTAGCCTGGAAAAGCGCAGGCTCCAGGGGGATCTGGTGGCCACCTATAAGTTTATCAGGGGTGACCACCAGGATCTGGGGGAACGATTGTTCACCAGAGCATCCCAAGCGATGACAAGGTCGAACGGTCATAAACTACTACAAGACCATTTCAAGCTGAACATAAGGAAGATTTTCTTTAAGGTCCAAGTCCCCAAGGTCTGGAATAGCCTGCTATCAGAGGTGGTTCAAGCACCTACATTGAACGCCTTCAAGAGAAATTTGGATGCTTATCTTGCTGGGATCCTTTGACCCCAGCTGACTTCCTGACCCCTGAAGCAGGGGGCTGGACTCGATGATTTTCCAAGGTCTTTTCCAGCCCTAATGTCTGTGAAATCTGTGAAATCTTGGGACACTATTCCATAGCCTAATACTTTTCATTGTCAAGACTTCTTTGTTTCTTATAAGTAGTTTGAACCTTTTCTTCCTTAATTTCATCCTATTAGTCCTAGTTATATCTTTCATGATCCACAATACATTTCTCTTCTTTCTTCACCCCAAAGAGTTCTAAGTGTTCTCCCACCCCCATTTAAACCAGATTATGGCAGACTCAAGCAGCTATCTGCAAGTCATTTGAATGAAATCAGTGATATTTGATGATCATAGAACTAAATTATACATATTGCACTCTTTTAGCCTGGCCTCATAAATCAAGTTCCTCTGACCACCTGGCCATATTCATTGCTCCTCCCTCTTGTCCAGCTCTTTCCGGTAATGAAATGACCAATACCCAAGTGAGTAGTCCTAGTAGAAATGTACCAGAACCACAGAAAAAACAACTCTATGCTGGTATGTATCATGACACGATGAGTTTGCATCTGCAGCCCAAAATTACATTGGCCTCGTTTGTTCCCATATCACATTGCAAATTTACATCAAATTTTCTATCTGCTATCTTCCATATGTTTCCTTCAGCATACTAATCATTTTCTGTAGTGAAAAATCAGTTCTGTACATCATGTGTCCCACCCCCACCTCATCACCACATCCTCTATCCCCTCCCTGTTTTTTTCATTAAGGCTTTTAAAAAATAACTGTTGGTAGCACAGTCATTCATCAGCTTATTTCCTGGGAAGAGTCACTGAGAGCAGCTGATGTTCAGATTTTTCACTTTAACAGCTCTTGTAGCAACAGCTGGCTTTAAGAAGCCTTCAGTGCTTCATAATAGTTCTTATTTCTTTACAATATTTTTGTGGGTAGTTTTCAATCGCATTCTTTAAAAAACTGCTTAAACTTGGGGGTGCAATTATATAAGCAGCACAACCATCACATATTAAAAGAACAAACACTATATTAGCAGTAGAGCTTGCAATGTGGGAAAGCAACCTGATTTACTATAAAGTTTAACTTTTCATAAGCAGTTACAGCAGAAGACTTCAGAGAGTGGGGAAAACCCGGCCTGGAAATTCATTTTTCTCACTTTGACAATGACAAACGAATGCAATCAAGGTGTACACAGTCTTACTCCTAAAAGCTGGTTCTATACAAGGTTCATTTTAGAAACCCAGAAATTATGACCCCCAATCCAGCAAGGTGCTTACAGCATGTGACTAAAAGACGTATTGCCTAGCTTAAGGCATGTGCTTTAGTGCCTTGCTAAATGAGGCTCTAAAAATTTACTCAAATAATGTTTCCTTCAAGTTGAGACTATCTAGTGAGGCCTCCAGGTGCCACATTAGGATACAGTCCAGTCTGTATGCAAGCATAGGATGATGGGCTGTCGTACAGTGGCACTGTTCCTCTATTAGCCATCCCTATCAGCAAGTGTTGGAAGCCTGCAAATAAGCATTGACTAATTCCCATTACTTCATTACAGAAGGTAGGAAGCAGTAATTGGTTATAAGGGAGATGATGCAGCTTCTCTAGACAGAGCCTCTGGGTTGAATAGTCTTCAGAGAAGAGTTGCTGAATGTGGGGGAGAATGAGACAGTTAGGATTTGCTATTGCTTTGTTAACCAATCTAGGCTACAGAAAGGGTGTACATTTGAGTTGATACCCCGTGTGTGCATTGTCTTTTGAATGAGGTACTTGTTTTAGGGCTTTTTAACCCTCTACCAACTAAGTTTAAAGGTCAAAGAAGTCCTGAAACAGCCACCCACTGAAACATCCTCTCCTGTTCCGCTTTCCCAACGGATACGTAGAAGATGTTAGCCAAGCTGCAAGCAAAAACCAATGCTTATTGTTCACAGCAGGTTTCAGGCCTTCATCTACTCAGTAGATGGAAAAATCCTGAGGCATTCACTCATCTCCCATTCTCAGAGGACATACACAAGCTGTATGCTGGGCTCTGACTAGGGCTACTGTCACAGACTGTAAGGCTGCCAAGATGCACTCCTGGAGCAGGTGAGAAGCAGGGAAAAGGGAGGGGCACTGATTTTAGGAAGAGGCCTCTTCATTGGGAGATAAGGACCCTTGTATTATGAAGTCTATGCCAACTTTACATAAGTAGCAGCCTACTCTTCGCCTGGGAAAGATGAAGATTGTCCTTAGTTTCCTCTGTAAATTAATGTTGCACTTATGGGCTCTTTGATCTCACTACAGCGGGGTAACGGGGAAAGTGATGTGCTTGGAGTCTTTGTTACAGTATCTGAGTTTTTAATCTTAGATGTGGCAGTAAATTTATCTCAAGGAGGGATTGTGTGAACTCCATGTGTGTTCCTAGCCACAGAAGCACAGATATTCTCAGATGAGAATAAATTACAGGCTACTATGGAGAAAAAAAAATGCAGGGAGTGAGGTTACACTGTTGTTTGTAAAGTTAGAACCTGATACTCTTAATATTTTTAATGGTCTCATATTCTAATTTCCTCCCTAAAATTGCTGCTTTAAATGCAGACTGAGCACAGATAGGATTCCCTTCGTGTTCAGCCAATTTCTTTGCTGTGCGACTGCAGTGGTGGTGATGAGTGTAACGCTCTGAAGAATATCACGAAAACTAAAAAGAAAAAGTCTGATAGCACAAAGAAAATGCAGAGCTGAGAGCACAGCTGGCTGGCAGCTCTTCTTTTCCCCTGCAGAAGCTTATAAAACCAATGGTTTCTTACAAAGCCTGAAAAGAAGGACTCTTCAAATAGGACTGTGAAGCCAATGAACTCCTAACCTAAAATGACTATAAAAAGACTGAAGCAGGAGGAAGTTTCTAGCTTCTTTTCATTCATTTTTTCATTAGTTAACTAATGATTCATTGTATGTGTACTGGTCATTTATTTAATATAGATTTGCTCACATAGCACCTCATCTCAATCTGAAATGCTCCAAGGGAGACAGCAGCTCTGCATGCTTGCTCCCACACATGGGACTTTGTATGGAGCACTCTGAAATGAGAGATTGGTTTGATCATGCAAGGTACTGCTGCCTTCTGTGGTCTGTGAAGCCTCTTCAGTTTCCAGTCACTTTTATGATAGCTCAGAGCACTCAAAGCACTGCAGGAAGGATATGACATAGTTTGGGACCAAGCCATAATACAGTTCTGGAACTGAGCTTTCCCAAGCTTTGTTTGGATCTGAGGTTTCACACACACTCCAAAAACAGAGGATCCTAAAAGACTAAATAATATTTATCCATCCCAATTTCTGTTCTTGTGCCAATGAAAACCTTGAGAATCTTGAAAAAGGAACGTGAGGTCTGGGTTAATGACATAGGTGCCTATTACATGTTTGCTGCCATGACTTCCAATATCTGTTGGTTTTCACTCTAGAAAGTCAAAAAAAGTAAATTGCCTTAAATAAAAGAAGTAATTGCATATCCTTCACTGGATAAAAAGGAACATAAATAGTCTGGTACAAAACTGCAAATATACTATGCATAATGAAATGTAGATCAGTGTTGCTGCTTTTGTATACGGGGACATGACCATCTAAGTCAATGGTAGAAGTCACAACAGTAAGTAAGCTCCTCCATAAAGAAAATACCTGTACAGAAAGATAGGGGGACTCTTTTTGGTCTTAATATTAAGACCATAATTATTTATATTGACCAAAGGATATAGTACACCCTCGGCTATCCAAATCAGTTTGGAAAGCACCCACCAAAAAGCCGTTCAGATAACTGGGTTTATTCAGATAAGCAAAACTGCAGCACCTTATAAAGCAGGGGTGTCAAAGATATAGCCTGTGGGCTGGATCTGCCCTGTAGATCCCCATTATTTGCTCCCCCCAGTGCTGCACCTGGGTCTGAGCTGACCCACACACCAGACATGGCCCATATAAACCAGCACCATAGGACGGACCGAAGATGCCAACTACATGTGGGGCAGGTCCTGGACTGGCTGGAGTGGGTACTGTGTGCAGGATGGTTCCCAGAACACCTGGAACAGGTGCTGTATGGGATGAATCCACCAAAAATGGCACTGGGGGAGGGAGATCCAGAAGGCCTGCTTTGGCCTATGGACCAGCCCCACATTGCTCATCTAGCCCACAGGTCCAGGTAAGCTTAACACCCCAGTTGTAAGAATTACATGGGCTAACAGAGGATGCAAGGTATAAAACCATATTAAACTTAATCATACATAGGCAAAACTTAAAAGACAACCCACTGAACAGAGTCAAATCAATAGTACAATTCATAGAAAGCCGTTTAGTCTCATTGTTTTGTTCTTTTTCAAATGATGTGTTCAGAAATATGACACATTTGAAAAATATGGGAAGCTAAAAGCAAACAACTTTATCCTAATACAGGTCGTATTTATCAAATAAAATGTGTATTGAAATCACTCTCTACCTTTGATAGCTTGCTCTGTACATGTCTATGATGGGAAGGAAGAGCAGTGCTGAGGGGCAGACAAGTGATAAACCTTGTTTGGGGATAAACCTTGATAGGGACAAAGGGGGTCACAGTGGTTAGTACACTCACCCCAGCTATGGAAGACCCCTCCTTCAGGGGACCAGGCCCTTAAAAGTTAGGCAATATGATACCTAACTTACACTGGATCTACTCCTAAGTGGCTAGTTCATGCCTAAGCCCCATTGGGTGTTATCCCACCTAAACTAACTGTAAGGACAGATCTGGTAGCTGTGTTTTGCGGTACCTAAAAGTAGCATAAAAGGGGAGTTTACAGTTCTGCTATTCTTTTGCCAAACAGCTCAGTAATTTAGATACTTGCCTACAGTGTAGGAGATGCAGATTCAACTTCTATCTATGTTTGTGGGGTTTTGAACATACAGCTCCCACCTGCTGGATAAATGCACTGACCATTCAGATATAGGGTCATCTGGGCTGGGACTTTCCCTTTTTTATCTACTGCTGCTGTTGTACATGCATTGCAGAGAAGTGGCAAGCATCTAACTCATGGTTATGGATCTCACTTGGCACCAGGTACATGAAAATTAATGCTGAAATGCAGAGGGGGTTGCATCCTCTAACTATCCCCTCGTGATTTTAGCCCCATGAGATCTTATGAGTAAAAGACTAGACTGAGTACAGGGAGCTTGGAGTGGAGTCCCTGCCTTTCACACGCATTTCCTTTATTACCTTGTGCAAGTCTTCTCCACCCTGAGCCTGCAAACTGCTGTGTAATGCCTCAGGTCCCCCCCAAGCAGAACAGACTGTAGGATCAGAGCTGTAGTCACTCCATCTGCAGGACTGCAATAGTAATGCCTCCTTTTCCCCCACCCTTTGTCTCTGCCTTACTCAGATTGGAAGCACTTTGAGAATGGAGTCTGTTTGCATATATACAGTGCCTAACACACTAGACCCTGTAGTTGAAGCCCTGGGAAAACTGAATACCCAGTGCCTATAGGAGAAGCCATAAGGAAAATGACCTAATCTGGTATTTTAGAGCTCGATAGTTGCTTGATCAAGTGCAGGTGCTTAATTCTGGTGCAGGTGAGAGTGTCACATTGACAGAAAGTAGAAGTCCTTTATCTACAGAGAAGTTATGGCAAAAGGCAACAGCAATTCAACGCTTCCCACACTATAATATGAGGATATACCTCAAGACATGTCACAGATGGGATTTGTAATGTGTTTGTTCATGTGCCACTCTTGGTCTCTGATGCTACAAAGTGGTATATGTAGGAGTGAGTTTGCAATGTGGGCACCTGTTGACTAAAAACCAAAAACATTTCACAAATAGCAGTCAAATGACGCTCATCATTTTGGATATCAGCAAACACGCTTCTTTTGAACTGAGATCTTCCATTGTTTTCAAGTGCCAGAATGGCAAAAGGAGTAACTTACTTAGCTAGCAGCAAGAGAAAGCTTTTATCCTGAATGACTAGCATTTTCAAAGGAAATGGAGGGAATTAGGTATTCAAGATACTCTATTAGATCTTGCATGCATTTAGGCTTTCAGGAAGTGTCAACATGTATAGACTATTGCTGGATACAATACATATTTTACAGACATGTAACATAAAATCCCTTTCATGCCATGCTGGGCACAGAAAATGTATAGAAGAATGAAAAAAACAGGGAAGCCATTGTCTCATTTACACTGCGAATAACCAGACAAGGAAAGACAACCCCACTCCTATGAAATGCCAGCTCTCTTCTGACTAGTGCTGCAGGTTCAGCATTCACCCCCCTTTGCCCCTCCAAAAACACCCCAAACTGAACTGCATGGCAGATGCTGGAGTATACCTAGAATCATTGGAAGAGCTATTGCCAACAGCTGGTATCTTTAGAACCTATTATTCCCTTAGCTATCTATATGAAACTAGAGCTCTCTGGAACAATATGAATTAATTCCCAGCAGTTGTGAATCCTGTATAATTCATTTATTCATGTGCCTGTAAAAGACATTAAAATTTAAGGATCTGAAATAAAAATGAGTGTAATTGCACCTGTTTTTAGTTTCCTTTCCATTCTGCTGTACCATTTCATTTTTACTGCCATTTAAAATGGCACAATGTTTAATTGAAAGCTCAGAATCGCTAATTGCTGTTGCAATGCAACTTCTCAGTGGGAAAGAGCCTTTATAAATAATTTGAAAAGAAACTGGTATCCTTACTATGCACAATTATAGCCCACATGTGAAAAACCAGAATCAGAGGCTTGATCATTTTTATAATTCTGGTTTAATGAAGGTTCCTGGGACTGGTTTTGGTGAGCAAGCTGCATGAGTGGTGTTGGAGATGAAATGTACTTAACGCCACCCGGAAGACAGATGACCAGAGCTGCTTTCTCTTTGGGCTATGCCATAGCCACTATATGTGTGTTACTATAACCTTCAAAAAATAAAAGGACAAATTTCAGCAGACAAAGAAATAAGCATAAACCAGACATAAACTTACTTGGCAGTTTTCTAAGTTTCAGAACTTGGACAGAATTAAATAGCATGTTTATCATCCAAACAGTGGAAGAAACATTTTGCTATTATTGTAATGCAGCAATGCCTCGATGCCCTTCTTAAGGACTGGGGGCCTCAATGTACAAGGGTCAGGTCACACATGCATGTGTACACACATGCAGTACAATAGCAGTGACTACCGCCAGAAGTATACAGCTGCTTTCTGGCAAAAGACTAGTGGCAAATTAGAGGACAAGTTAGGCAGACAAGTTGATAGCGAAACCACCATGATTAAGTTTTCAGATAGAGGTCTTAACATATCATAGCCAAAGCCTAGGGAAGTCAAAAACTTCTCACTGATTTAATAATTTTTGCTTCAGACCCCAATTACCTATTACCAAATCTAATGAGGATTTGGGATGACTGAGAGTTAATAGAGTCAGAATGACTAGGCATGAGACAAGGCAGCTGTTCATTAATGGAGAACGTTCTAATACGATGACGCTGAACAACTGGGATTAAACAAATTAGTGCTCAGTTTTAATCCCATAAATTTATTCTAGCATTTAACTTTATGAAATGGAGCCTTATTATGTCAGGTCTGCAAATCTGTCAGGATACCTGAAAACTTTCTGGCTACCTTTGACCAGTGTATGGCCCTGATATGTCTTTGGTTACGTCCAGTTTAGATTTGGAAACAGGCAAGATACGATGGTTAGTAATATATTTTTATTTGAAATGTTGGGTTTGTTCAAAGCCAGAGCTCAGGGGATGGGAACAAAAAAAAAAAAGAAAGAAAAGATCATGATAAGTGTCTGCGAAATTAATCTTTTCGGTTCTACGCTGTTCTTATTTCTAGTCTCTGTGAACATTGTAATGATATGATCAATAACAATATAGATAGGAGGGACATTTCCTACCACACATAATACAATAGCTACAGGCATGAGAAGTGGTTGCTGCATCCCTTTAGTTGGTGGTTAACCTCATCATATTACTGCACCTGCTATGGCTGTGAGAACAAGATACAGCTGGTATCAGGCTCTGTCCAACTGAACCCAAGCCTTGTGTTGATTTCAGCAGATGTAGCCTAACCACGTTAGACTTTGGCATGTCTTGGTGGGACTGCAGTTCATAGCAGGACGGACGTGTCTAAAGTGCCAGTCCCTACAGAACAGCAGAAGTGGCTAGCTTCTCCCCAAAAAACCAGTCCACTGAAGTTCACATGCAGTCAGCTTGTCAGGTCTGGGGGAAATAGAAGATGGGTTTCTTCTTTTAGGGTCTCCTGGAACACCTTTTAGGCACCTGGAACATCCCAGAAGCTGATGTGTGAAAGATAAGGGAAGAGGAAAGGACCAGCTGTTAGCATATGACTATCCCAGGGAAAATAAAACAATATTTTTGATCTCCACCCTCAGTACAGACAAGGAGTCATCTTTATCTTCAGTCCTTAGCTAGAACCTTCAACTCGTCAGGGGACTGAAGCAGTACTGTGCCAACCAATAGGCATGACATCTGGTTGAATACATTTTTATTTGCAGCTGCTCTTTTTGAGTCTCCCTCCTTTGTGAGGTCTTTCAGAAACGATGTCACTCAAGCTGTCCCCAGATGTATAATTTTGTTCCGATTATATTAGATCATATCACATTTTTGTTAGTTACTTCAGTGTTCTGTGAAAACAAATGTTCCCTAGCTCAAGTGAAGCGGATGGATCTATCAAGGTCCTATTAAGAACATATCTGGCCTAATTTTCAACCCTAGCTATCTAAAAAGTATCTCTAACTGCACAATATCGGTGCTAAATAAACTCATTGATGTCAGCTTTTCATGTGAAAGGGCCTATCCCACCTTCTTCAAAGCCAGGGGTGGTCTTACCTGCAGCCAAACTGCTGCTGTTTTTCAGGATGTTGGGAAGGCCTGGGGAACCAGAATAATAGCCACCCCCCCCCCCATACCCTCTCATGTTCTGCCTGTAGGCAAAGCTTTCTGCTTCCTCTCTCTGCAGAACATGCTTGCCATGTGCAGAGGGGCAGGATTATCTCTTGGGTGCTACTTTGCTCTCACGTGCAATTAGCACAGAGCAATAAACTCTGGTGCAGTTTGCGCTGGAGTAAATGTCTCGTGGGTGCAGCGTGTATATATATATATGCATATATATGTGCACCCAAGACCGCAGCAGTTAGAGCAAGGCCAGAGCAGCCCTGGGCTGGCAGCAGGCTTGCGGGGTCAGTTCTGGGCTCCACGTTGTGGCATTAGACAGCAAAGAGGCTGGCTGGGACACGAAGGTGCTACAGTGTGGGGCTAGCCAGCAGCCAGCCCCTGCACTATAGCACCCCCATGCCCCAGCAAGCCCGGGACACCGTCTATATATGTGTTGAGTTGGCGTAGATTACTTTGCCATAGGATAGTACTTGTCCCGGACAGTACCATCCTACAGCAGAGTTAATTAATTTACTGTGACCGATTACGGGTGCATATGTAGATGGTGACACTTTACTGCAGAACTAATTAGTCAACTCCCCAGTAAAATGCATGTGTAGATGTACCCAGTATGTGTGAACTGCTGATCTCCATTTGAGACTTGGTGCCAGAGATAAAGAAGAAAATATTAGACTCCAAAGTCAGATCAGCAGCTGAATTTGAGATCCAAAGCCATCCAAAAGCATTGTAGGTCTCTAATGCACTTGTTATTACGCATTTTACGGGAGCTGTGAGCACATTAGAGCAAAGGGGTGGTTCCTACCTCAAAGAGCTTACACTATGTTGGGAAAGAGCAAATGGATAGAAAAGGGAGTATGAGGAAATAGTGAATGTGTATCGGTCAACATACAGTGGTCAGCCTACCTGCTGCCATGTTTTGTTTTGTTTTCAGAAAAATTAAAGAGCCAAGGAAAGGTTTAAGGCAGGATATGAAGGAAGACAAATTAGTGCTTAGTTTTAATCCCGTAAATTTAGTCTAGCACTTAGCTTTATGAAATGGAGACAAATTATGTCAGGTTTGCAAATCTGTCAGGATACCACAGCCATGATATGCTAAGGAAGCTTTGCAGATGTTTCTGGGGTCTTCCTGTAAAGCATGGTGGTAAAAAGAAAGCAAGCACAATGGGTGCATCCAAATGAGCACACACGCCTCTTGCTGAGTCTCAAAACAGTTTGAGATGTGGCAAGAGGCACGCTGTGAACAAAAAAACATTTCCCACACTGAATATTTGCAGCACAGGCTCAAAATCTGATACCTGGATATCCAGGTATCAAAAAAAAAACAAAACCCCCATGGAAAAGAAGCGGGGCAGAGCATGGTCCCTAAGGCAACTGGAGGATCAGGTCATCAAAAGGGATGCTCTGGTAGCTTGCCAGAGTGTCTCTATGGCTCAACCTTGCATGTGCAGGGCAAGGAGTGGTGAAGGCTGCAGTGACCGGGACCCCGGCTCCAGTAGGGGACTGGGGGTCAGGAGGACTGGAGACGGGGCTGTGTGGGTGCGGGGGACTGGAGAGAAGGGGGACTGTGGGGGGAGCTGCTTGGGAGGGGTGGGTTCCCCCTCCTGCCCCCCACATGGCCCACAGGGCCCCCAACCCCCGGCAACAGCAGTGGCCAACAGGGCAGTCAGTGCCCTCCTGGCACACCCACCCATGTGGCATGGGGGTGCACAGTGTGGCCCCAGCCTCCTGACACCTGGCGCTGCCTGTGCCCCATCACAGGTACCCAGCCCAGCTCAGCATGGAGCCATGTGCCTTCAGGCAGCTCCAAGCCACTCAGGCTGCCACCCAGGGCCACGTGCCACTCGCGGAGACCACATGTCACCCCGGGGCAGGTCCTGTGTGCACAGACCTGGCCCAGCCCAATGGCATGTGGGATCTGTGCATGCAGGACTCAGCCCGGAGCAACACACGGTCCTTGCAAGTGGCATGGGGCCCCAGGTGACAGCCCAAGCAGCCTGGAGCTGCCCAAAGGCACATGGCACCAGGCTGGGTCCGCACAATGGGGCACAGGCAGTGCTGGGTGCCAGGAAGCCAGGGCTGAGCTGTGCTGCCCCACACCGGGACAGGGGAGCTGTTCCAGGAAGGCCCCAGGTGTTCTGATGGCCACTGCTACTGTGGGTGAGTTCTGAGCCCTGAGGGGGGCTTTGGCCCCTGTGGGAGGCATATGGGCCCTTTGAAGGGGCTATGGGCCCTGTTGGAGGGAGCTGTGGCCCCTGTGAGAGGGATGTGGCCCTGTAGGTGGGACCTGTGGCCTCTATGGGGGGGAGCTGTGGCCCTGGTTGGGGGGCTATGGCCCCCGTGGGGGGTCTGTGGCCCTGTTGGGGGGAGTTTTGGGCCCTGTTGGGGGAGGGCAGTCCATGAGCTGTGTAGGAGGGCTGTGCCCTGTAGGGGGCAGGAGACCCACCCCTCCTGAGAAGTTCCCCCTACATGCCCCCCGCACACCCACAGTCCCCCACACTCCATCCACAAACTGCACACCACCAAGCCATCCCCACAAACCCCTCACCCACATACATGGGTCAGAAGTGAGGGGACTGGAGCAGGGGGCAGGCTGTGGGTTGAGAGTGAGGGGCAAGGGCAGGGGCAGGGCATTGGCATATCAGTGCTACTCAGCACTGCACATTCTGGTGAGCGAAGCAGGTAGGGGCAGCTCTGATTTTTCTATGACAAAAAAGCCAGAAGTAAATGCCAAAGTGTATAGATATTTAGAATTTATTTTATTATGATGATAGAGGTACTGGTAGGCTTACAAATTACTTAAAACTTGTAAATATATCAATAAAACATTGCCCAACTGATCTATATATAGTGCCATTTCATTTTAATACCCAAAGAACACTATTTTGTGTATTTTAATGGGAGAATTTGGCTTTCTTATCAGAGAATTTGCAATTTTTAAACAGGGAACAAACACCAGGATCTCTGCTGGTGAGACAAGTGGCGAGATCTGTGCAGAGGAGTCTGTGCAGGGCCAGCACTGGAGACCCAGCTGAAGGGCAGATGGCGTGGCTGACCTCCTGGCCATCTGGGGTCAAGAGGACACACTTGAACAGTTCAAAGTGGGCCACCTCAAGGAGTACATCTTCTTTGCGATAGCTGCCCAGGTGGCAGAGTAGGGGCACCCCATCCAGGTCTTGCAGGCACATAGTAGGTCCAAGCAGGAGGATGCTGTTGCAAGTGGCATCAGGTCACAGCTAGGCAGCAGCCCCCACTGCCAGACTGCTGCAATGGGTAGAGGGGGCAGGGGTCACTCCAGGATGGGGCTGCTTCAGCAGTCCAGCTGGCACAAGAGGTAGTGTCCCCAGATAACAACTGGCTGGGCCTCAGGGCTGTTTTTATACTACTGAGGTCAGCACAGGTGCTGGCTGCAGGCTCTAGCTCCCCCTGGCTGCAGATCTGGGAGGAGCCAGGCAGGGTTATTTTGCCCCAAGTGGCACAACTTGCTCCACACCAAAGTACATATCCAGACACATGCACTGAGGCAAAAATCCCCGGCTCAAATTTGTGCCGCTCCTATTAGAGCTGCTGCAAGCGCACATGCCTGCATGTGTGGATGCACCCAGTGATGGTGCTTGTTTGAGACTCTAACAGGTGGGGACCAAAAAACCAAGCACAGAATCCTGCAGGACTCCAAAGAGAGCTGCATACCTTCTTTTCACCAGTAAAATCAGTCTCTGTGATGCTCTCTGATCATGTCACATGCTCACTGATTTGATTCCATCGGTGTCTAAGAGGCCTTTCATTGAATGACCTACCTATCACCTTCCAGTGCAGTACTATTCCCTACTATGCAATTTTCTGTTGCTTTGCACAGTTTTAAACAGGCTTAAACCACTTTGCTAATCTCTTTGCTGATTTTAGGCCAATAGTACAGGGAAAAAATTAACTGGGTATATAAAATTTGTGTGTATGTATGTATGTGTTAGCCGGCACAAACAAGCAAGGTAGGCTGAATTTTATATAATTAAGAAATACATCTGCTTTGTGTATAAATTCATTATGAATTGACAGGTAAATGTGTGTGTATATGTGTGTGTACTTTATAATTACTATAAATATATATTATTTATATATGCAAGCACAGGCATCATCATAAAACTCAGCTTAAAGTCGGGCATGTGCTTTCATACATTGTTGAGTTTGAGCCAAAGTGCAGCCATTCAGCATAGATTTACCGGGCACACAATTCCATGAATGCTATTCTGAGAATCAAAACAAATGTGAATCACCTCTGATTACCTCTCCTCATCTTCCTGCGTATGCGTGAACAATAGCAAACATGAATAACACTCCAGTAAGGACGTGAATACCTACTTCCCGTTTTCCCCCACAAGTTGATTGACATTACTGCACTGTTTATAGTCAACAGAGTATTCAGGGCTATTTTAAGTGTGAGCTTTTTGTGTATGGATGATAACACTCAAATTGCATTTGATTAGTAGGAAAAGGAAAATCCTCCGGATTACAGCTCCAGAAGAACAGATGTAATTATCTTATGATTTGTCACCCAGAAACACAGATGCTGTTTCTAACATTACTCTTTCAGGGCAGCAGAATGTTTGCATCAAGAATATAGCAGGTGGTCTGTTTTTTCCACGTTTTAAATTAATATGTATATATTGCATTTCAGGAGGACAGAGAGTTAAAATAGGGAGTAGTGTAATGTGCTGGATAAGTGTATCCTTTAGTGTCAAATTAATTCCCTTCTATGGTCCCCATGATCTCCTTTTCACATTCTCTATCTATGCATAGTGATCTGAGATCTAGCTAATAGGCCTGTGCGAAGTGGCTAGTATTTACTTCAGATTTGGATTCAGCCGATTTGGGGGACAGTGATTTGATTCAGTGATTCAAATCACTGTCCCGAATTGATTCAGCCAAATCTGATTCAGAGATTCGGCTGCTGCTAAATCAGCTGTATCTCCCGCAGGCCCCATCCCCCACTCTCAATGGCTGCCCCGCTCAGCCCAGCTCCCGCCAATTAAAAAAAAAAAAAAGCCCCCACTCACCGGCTCCTGCCCAGTGGGGGGCGATCCCTGCTGCCCCCCACTGTCCCACGTCACGTGGCGGGCTCCGCTACAAGCCCCTCACCTCCCCACTGTCCCCACCCCACCATGGCTGCCCTGCCCACCCCAGCTCCCGGCCCTTTAAGAAAAACAAAAACAAAAAAATCCCAGTTTCAGTGGTTCCTGCCCAGCAGAGGCCAATCCCCACTGCCCCCCACTGCATGGGGGGTTCTACATGAGCCCCCCAAAGCCCTGAGGCCCCTACAGGAGCCGGTGAGTACAGGGGAGGGTTTCTTGTTTTTATTTCTTAAAGAGGCTGGGAAGCCATGGGTGAGGGCTGGGAAACTGGGGGAGGTCAGAGGGATTGTGGCAGAGCCCCCCACACAGCGTGGAGCAATGGGGGGCAGCAGGGATCGCTCTCCCGGGGGGTTCTACATGAGCCCCCCAAAGCCCTGAGGCCCCTACAGGAGCCGGTGAGTACAGGGGAGGGTTTCTTGTTTTTATTTCTTAAAGAGGCTGGGAAGCCATGGGTGAGGGCTGGGAAACTGGGGGAGGTCAGAGGGATTGTGGCAGAGCCCCCCACACAGCGTGGAGCAATGGGGGGCAGCAGGGATCGCTCTCCCGCCTAGCAGCGGGGGGGGAGGGGGGAGGGGGGGGGGGGGGGGCACTTAGGGGCCCTGGGAGGTTCAGGCAGGGGATGAGGCCTGGGAGGAGTCCCCCCATAGTCCTTTCCCCCCTCCTCCTGCCTCCCCTCCCCAACCCCATACTGTCCAGCTCTGAGTCCGGGGCCAGCTCCCTGCTGCAGTGGGTGGGGACTGCCTGAATCACAAAAGCTCTCTGAATCTTTTTCAAATTGATTCGGAGAACTTCAAATCAATTTAGACCTTTTAATTGGTCCCCTGATTCGATTCGGATTCAGAGATTCGGCCACCAAATCTGGCCGAATCTCCTCCAAATCGAATCAGCACCCGAAGCTTCGCACAGCCCTACTAGCTAACTGAGGAGAGTGGTGGGGGAAATGGAGAGATCATCAAGGATCTGGTTTCAAGTCTGCTTCAGCACTAATGCCAGGGTTTCTGAGCTACCACAGCTTACCTGGCTGAGAATCAATTAGCCAAGTGAAGCTGCGCTCTGACATGCCCCTCAACAGGGTGGAGTGGTCAGCACAGGAAGCTGTTCTGCTGGCTTTTGTAGCAACTTGGACTTCCCCGTCACCCAACATGAAATTATCAGGTGACCAGGTACAGCCAGATTTCACCTCTTTCGCTCCACCTTGACAGAGCAAAGAGGTAGATCAAGAAACCAATCTGACTCCAGCTGGGTCCAGATCAACCTGGGGATTCTTCAGGATGAGAATTAAAAATGTGTACATTGATGAAAAATCAGATTTTTATGAATGAATTGAAAGGAAGACTTGTTTGGAGGTTGGCCTGGGAGTTGAGAAACCAACTTCAATTTTCCCAAATAAGGGCTATGCATTCTATTAGGCAATGGGGCAAAAATCAAATGGAGTGGTGCCCAAGCCTCTCTGGATTCATTCCTCTGCATCACAGTTCTCATATAAAAATAGGATTAAGAGCAGTTGTCTACCTTATGGGGATGCTGAGAAATGAACTGAGAATAGAGAAGTATTCAGTTACTACAGACCATACATGTTCCCAGAAAGGGTAAAATCTTATATCTGCTGGTATAACCCCCAATTCTGAGGCAGATGCAATTATATTTATCTTCTAGTTATTTTGAGCCTCATTTGCAGTTAGAAGTAGGATATTTCCACCAGACAAAAGATGTATTCTTTGGCTAAATCCAGACTACCTGGAAAGATTACATCTCCCATGCTGCCCCATAATCATGGGACTCCCATGATTTACTGCAGTGGGTTCAACAGAAGAGATCTTTGGTGAGCCATGAGAGATGCAATCTAGCTAGAAAACATAGTCCATAGAGAATGGGAATATGAGGCACCCGTCAGGCATTATGGCAAACATGGTCAACATAGACTGTGGTTAACTTGAACGAACAGTTTCCAATTAGTTGAACAACTAGATGACCTGATTGGCCCCAACTGAAACAAAGCATTTCACTTCTATTTTCCCAGTGAAAATATTTTTTTTTAAATAGCAAAATGTATTTTGCTAAAGCTGCAAATACTTCCAGGGGAATTTCCCACCCTGCTCTATAACTCATCAAGAAGTAGCCTTGGTCTGCATTTGTGGTAATGGCAATCAATCCCTGTATTCATCATTATTTTTAATAGTCTCTTCAGAATTTTTCTCTTTCAGACCCTCATCTAGTATAGAGCTATGTTGCAAGCTTCAACAGAGGCAGACCAATTTATCCCAATTGAAGTTCCAGTTTGATGACTGCTGCCAGATGAACTTGACTATTATATATATATATTTTTTGCAGGGCATGTCATGTTTAAAAACCAGTTACAAATAATAACAACTCTAAAAATTGTAAGATTTTGCATTTAACCGCTGCCAGTAACAGCTGGCATATCAGCTACTATGCTCAGCATAGAAACATATTGTCAGATTAATTTTAACAACTTTTGCTGGACCTCTCTTTTCTGGAGGCCGTGTAGCTGATTCAGAATGACAGTTGCTAAATGTTGAAGGGGAAACAAAATGCTGAAGCTGTTTGTCTGGCTTCTTTAGCAGTCGGTGCACAATCTGCCTTAGAGCAGCTCATGTCTAGTAATTATGTAAATATATGTAATAGACTACTGTAATCAGAAGTAACATTATACAAAGTTCTGAGAATAGAACGATCTTATTCAGGGTTTTGTTCATAGTTGTGGATGGGCTATTTGACTCAAAATGCAAACCTTGCCCCATTATTAATGGCGCACACAGCACTTCTTTAAGAAGTTGCTGATGGGATTTTCAGAAATGCCTGTAAGCACTAGGTGCCTGTAACTTTCAATGGGCTTTATACTTCCGTCTTCCTCAAGTGCTTTGTAAAACCTTACCTTTCCTCCATTTTGAATTTTTTTTTCTCTCATTGATAGCCCCAGAACTGGTTACAGCTGCTGAAATGGCAAAAAGATGTGAAAGAAATACATAAAGTGTGACCACTATATGTAGTTAATTATTATTTTTGTTTTTTTCTCTCCTTCTAGCACCTAGAGATGCCATCACCAATTGGAGTCCTACTATACTCGGTTCTGTATATACACAAGAGACCTCAGATCCAAAGAGCTTACATAGACAAGGGGAAGGGGAAGAGATGTGCACTTGACCCTACTTTATTCCTGAGGAACCAAGGCACAGGGAGACTAAGATCCAGACACTTAAAGGTACTTAGGGCCTAGAAATGACTTCAAAAGGCACTGGTTTCAAAGGCAGGATCATTTGAGAATCTGGGCCTTATTCATCTCCTCCAAGTGACACAAGGACTTTGTGGAAAAACACATCTGTTATATCCCAGTCCAACACCTCAACTACCGGACCAACCTTCCTCTGTAGAGGTGACTACTTATGAGTTCTGGTGACCGAAAGGACCAAAAGCAAAGACATAAAGCCTGCTCAGAGATCTTAGTGCTTAGGGGCAGTCCCTGTGGCAGGATCCATAGAAATAGATCCTTGTATTCCAAGGAGGAGGCAGATAAATGCATTTTATTTTCATGCTGAAAAATTATATAAAAAAAAAAACCCACAGCAGTTCCTATGAACAGAAATAGCCAAAAAACCTTATGTCTAACTCATAATCCCTAAAGGGCCACAATAATCATCCAGTCTGATCTCCCACAGAATTTGCACATGATTCTTGCATGAAACCCAATGCTTTGTGGAGTAACTAGCACATATCTCTCCAAATGATGTTCGTTCTTGATGCTAAAACTGCAAGTGTTGGGCAGTCCATCACATTTGTTCATGAGCTGTTGTAGTGATTAGTAACCCTCCTTTTTCCAGTCATAATTTTCTATCTGCCCCATTTAGCTATGGGATCTTTGTTATATGTTGTCAGATAACAGGCATTTCCTCCTTCTGTGGGCACTAATAAATGGTGATCCGTAATCTTCTGTTTGGTCAGCCAACCAGATCAAACTCTTTATGTTTCTGTTACGTGTTTTTTTTCCATACTGCCAATAATCCTTGTCACTCTCCTCTCCAATGGTTCAAAATATTCTTAAAGCATGGACACTAAACCTAAATCAGTATTCCTGTAGTAATCAGTACAATATGCTGGCATCTCATCCCTCAGTCCTCCCAGGAGAACAGGCATTTCACCTCAAACTGATCACAGCTGCCTTCTCACTTCCCATCAGCTTCTCACAACACAGACACTCTTCTGCAGCTATCAATACAAGACAGACACTGATTGGGGAAACTCTAGAGAAGACAGACTGCTTGCATAGCATTTGTAAGGCTGCAAAGTTAATTGCAATGTAATTACCACCCAAGTAAACTGTTTAATGTGGTAAAATGTGACCATGGTTGTTACTTCCATTGCAAACAGTGGCTTACAGTACCATCTGCAACCCATCAACAGATCACATAGTGAATTTGTTGCAGATGTAAAATGAAGCCTCAACATCTCCAGGCATGTTGTTAAAAACTCGCATCCATTGAACACAAGCATTCATGCTCTTTCAGATGTCACTATGGATATTTACATAGGGCTCAATGGTACAGCACGTGTTTGGAGTGATGAGGCAAAAATAATGTGGTTAGGTAAAAGTATGGCTTGTGGCTTTTTAGGTTAAAAACCAAAAAAATAAGATGCATCATCAGTGTTCAACCATAATTGGACGTATAGCCCTGCACCGAGACAAGGGAAGTTGGTATACGGTAGCAGCATCATTCTGGGAAGCTGGGTGGTAGCACTGGTGACTCACTGTGATCCTGGGTCATTTAGATGGGTGATGGATTGCTAGTTCTGCCATGATTTCTCGAGTGACCAGGAACAAATCACTTAAACCCAGAGGTCTGGAAATATTCATGATCTTAAAATGAATGGGGGCTGGGGGGGGGTCTTTGCCATTCTGCAGACTACTCTTCTAGACTGAAAAATGGAGCTCAGACCTGATGGACAGGACTGATGTGAGGCTAAGTTAATGAATATTTCTAAAATCCTTTGAGGAGATGCAAACTGGGCTTGGTCTCTTTTAAAAGGATCAAGGATTTAGAAGCCACCTAGTTCAATAGGTATCTAATGAGACACGAACTCCTAACTGCCGGGGGTGCTTATGGAAATGTCTCCCATAGGTCACAATACACCCAATATTCAGCAAATCTCATTCCAAACTGAAGTTAGAGCCCTGAAGGACCTGTGTTTCCATGCGGAAGGAATTTTATCTGGGATTACCAGGATGTATTTCTTCATGAGTCAGAAATGCTTCTAGCCACAGTGACTGTCTCAGCTTGAGCCGCCTCACTTCAGTGCCGTCATTTGATTTGAATGCAAGCAGCTCTTCGGCAGGGAACACTTTACTGCACCCAGAGCTGCAGAAATTGTACAGGGGAAAAAGTAAGGTAGCATTTTAAAACATATGATACCTAAGGTGTATTTGTAAAGTGTGCGCATGCTAATAAGTGCCATGATTTGGTTTCTGACTGCTCAAAGTGCGCATGCATGTTTTGCATATGTGGCGGCACGAATGGGCATGCAGCTCTCAGAAGGGATGAGCTTGCATAGATTTTACTGGAACCGCTTATGTATATGCTTTAAAAAATGCCCTATAATAATACCCTAATTGTGGATACTATTGCAATGCAAGTTGGTTTGATTTTATTACTCCCTCGAGTAGATAAGTGTGTATGTGTGTGTGTGTGTGTGTGTGCGTGCGCGCGCGCATGCGTGCACTCATTGGGACTTAAATAAAATGTAGCCATCTGAGGGCAGAATTTAACCTGGGATTTTCAGATTACAAGTTCTCTAATATAGCTGTATTAATTGAAGCAAATTGAGCTGTGCCCAGCAGAGAATTTAGCCAATAAGGACTTGTCCACACTTTATTGAACTTGTGGGAGCCCATTCATTTCAATGGGCTTTGGGTTAGACCCATGAGATAAGTGCTGGATCCTCAGCTGATGTAAGTTATCGTGCTAAACTGATTTAAGTGAAACTGAAAATCTAGACCATCTGATATTAGTCCTCCAGTTCTTGATAAATAATGTCTTGTTTCAAGACAAATTGAACAAAGGTTATACCATCTATCTCAAAACAGCAGTGTAAAACTACCTGTTTACAATATTAAGCAATGAACCCCAGCTTTACAAATACCCATCCCCTGTTTAATCTTTGTGCCATACAGATTGAAGGTTGTTTTGGGATTGGGATTTGGGGTTTTTTGGGGGGGTGGGATTGGATGTTTGCAATTGCAAGGATTTTTACTGGAAGAATGATTTGTAACGTGCAATATGTGCAGCCTTCTTTGCCGGCATTATCCTGGGAGCAAAGCGCGGTCTTAACGAGGTTTGCTCTCATAAAATAAACTGTAATAAAAATGTAGACGCTAGCGCTTGCTGATCGATTTCATTAGAGCGTTCGGAGAGCAGGTGCAATGGCACATCCTAGCAGGAGGGAAGGAGTGGCATTGGATACACTTCAGCCACGTTTGATCCATCACTAAACACAAAAACATACGTTTGCCTTATTTGACTATTAACTTTACAAAAAATAGTATTGTAGGGGTTATTTTTCACTGGATCAGTGGTGCCGGCGAACCAAGTCCTACCTTTGTTTCTACTGTTTTCTGTTAACAGGTCGAGAACTACACTTCAGCAATCCATAGGTAAGCGAATGCTTGTGTGAGCTTTAGCTGCTCTCCTGGCCCATTGGCATTGCCATATTGTGGCTGGTATAGGCTTCAAAGTCATGTGATCTTGTATGACTGTGACTTCCTACTTTAGAGAAGATGCACCATGGAAAACTAAAGGTGGTAGGGTTTTGAAAAGCCTAACTGATGAGAAAGCATAAAACAGGTTCCTATAATAGAGGGGTGGGCAAAATGCAGCCCAGGGGCTAGATGTGGCCCACCAGGCCATTCTATCTGGGGCCCCTAAAAAATTTAGAAAATTAATATTAATCTGCCCTGGGCTGCCTGTCACGCGGCCCTCGATGGCTTTCTGAAACTCAGTAAGCGGCCCTCTTCCCAAAATAATTGCCTGCCCCTACCATAATACATCGCCTTGTGAATCCTCCAAGGTGAATGTACTTCTGTTTACGTATAGGTTAAAGCCAAAGAAACAAGTTGTGAATTGGGGAAGTGTGTGCTTGTGTGTGACATAAAATCAACGTAAAATGCAATTTAGTTTTAGGATTTCTAAGATATTCCCCCAGGATTTCCTCAAGATTTTTCTGTTTATTTGATGGAAAATGCTTCTGAAGAGTTAAACTTTCTCAGGGAACATGTTGATTTTTTTTAATGACATTTTTAATCTTCTCTTGTGAAAATAGAAAACTGCTTTCTGTTAAATTGCTTTCAAAACAGAAAAAATCTCATGAATTACAGAAATAGATCTTGACATTTCTAAATTATTTTTCACATTATTTCATCCTATTACGTTTTCTGATATTTTGGCTTTTAATCTTGAATGAAGATGCATATGATTAATATTTGAATACTGGAATTTGATGGTGGAAGACATTTTTTTCTGACCAGTTCTAAACATAATTTAAGAAATCATGGCTTAATAATTTTATTAATTTTTCCTCTTGAAGTATATTGGTTTTTATAGTGCTGTTGTTCCCCGGGGTAAATTCATTCTTGAAATAATTATTACTAGGAGGGAATATTTAAATATATATATAAATATATATATATATTAACAGAATGTGGACAAAAATGTTTGGGCAATCTTTGTTTTCCTTGTATTAAAAAAAAACCCCAGCAAATATAAAGTCCTACACAGCTGAAGGCCAGTTTTGCTTTCTTCTTCTTTCTATATGTTTTTAAACATCTTTTAAAGTTCACAAATCAAGACAAAGGTAGTTTCTCCTGTTTCCAGTAGGCAAAGTATATAGTTTTACTTCCAGGGGGAAAAGAGCAGCAAAGTTGAGTTGCAAATCTCTTAGTTGAGGTTTAGTAATTTTAGACAGGTGCCCTTTGCCTAGTGATACTTTTCTTGAAAGAATGTATCTTGGCACAAAGGAAAAAATAAGTAATTGTAGACATGTGGCCTTTAGAAACCCCATGGCTTACAAATCAATTTTACTGGAGGGCTATAACAATTACATGACTTGACATTGCCATCTGGATATTCACCTGAACCTCATTGCTGACTCTATTTCTGTGTCCAGCTTTCTTCTGAGACTTGGTGCAGTAATATTGTACATTTTGATATGTCCTAAAAGCAGAATATAACAGCTGTATTGCTACTGAACACAGTCCAGTTAAAGGCTTCTGTGCTGATATTCAAAACTGCCCATGGATTGGCCCTAGCTACCATGAGAAATCATTTCTCATTCTACACCCATGACCTCCATGACTGCTATGTTTGCTTGAAATAGTGACACAATAATCCAGCAAGGGACAATTCTGACTGCTGGAGACACCACTTTCAAAGGAGCTGGAGCTAGACTGATTCTCAATCCCATAAGAGAGGAAATTTACCCTGGAATGAGTTTCACGACTAAATGAACAACTAATTTCTTTGGTTTGGCTTTCCCTCCTACAAGTTCTAAACCCGGCTGGGAAATTGGTCAAGGTAACTTTTTAATTTTTCCTCAGAAAATGCCTCTTCATTCAAACAAAATATTTTGGAGGAATGTAACAAATTCTGTGAAAGGGTAATTGAGAAAGGTTTTTCTTGTCAACAGCAGGAGTAAGAAAATCTTGGTGGTAAGGGTATTCTGGGAGCTGAATAAACCAGATTCACTACCCACCACTGCCTGAATGATTCTCAGAACTTGAACCTGTGGGTATAAAACAGTCTTAATTAGATCACTATCAAATAATAGCAAGATAAGCTGTTATGTCCATGTGACAATAGTGTAGCAAAACCACTGCATTTTAATCTCATTTCATTCAGGATCAAAGTTAGCATGCTTTAGCTAACCTGTATCACTACAGGATCACGCTGTTAAATAATAACAGGGGATGCCTTCCTCACTCCCTGCCCTTTTAAAACTGTTAAATGTATGTTGATGCATATCTTGAATTTCCTACTACCAAGATGAGTATACTATATATATTATTATATTCTAATATAAGAGAAGCCATGCTACTTCCGTCTGTGTGTCTGTCCGTAATGCTCTGGGCCAACCATGCATGCGCCACCCACGGGGTGGACAGCGATTGGCCCAGAGCGTTAGGGACAGACAGACAAACAGACAGGAGAGGGGGGGGCATGGGAGCAGGGAGGGGGCAGGGGACGCAGCTGCAGGGCACATAGCTGTGGGAGGCAGGGTGGGGAGCACGGCCAAGGAGGGCGGGGCTGCAGCCGCAGAAGTCTGGGCATATGGCCGCGGGGCCAAGCCCTACCCCCAGCAGTCATGCCCCCAACCCCCACCCGCCAAGGGGCATGGGGCATGCGGTCGCAGCCAAGGGGGATGTGACACTAGCAAGTAAATTATTTATTTACTAGCAAAGTGCCAGTCAAGAAGGATGGGTGGGCAGTGTGGTCAGAGCGCCACCACTCTGCACGGCCACCGCTCTGCGTCCAGCTGCGTGCAACCTCCCCCCCACACACACACCCACATACACTGAGCCAAATGCCACACTCACCCAGCCACACACACACACACCCAGCCACCCAACCAACCAGACGCGCACACGGCCACATGCCACACACACACACAGCCTCACGACACCCCCCCCCAGCCACGTGCCACTCACACAGCCACCCACATCCACCCAGCCACATGCCAGCCACATACCACACCCACCCGGCCACACACCCCACACACACCCAGCTATATGCCCCACACACACCCAGCCACCCACTGCATGCCACACACACAGCCCACCCACACAGCCACATGCCACCCACCCACCCACACACCCACTGACCCACATGCCACATATACCCACCCTGCCACACACTACACACACAGCCACAGGGGCACAGCACTGGGGAGCCCAGGGGGCAGTGTGGGCCCCTCTTTTTGCAGTGCATGCAGTGGTGGGAGTTGCCTGCAGGGTTTGGGGGCATGGGGCATGCCCCAACCCACAACCAAATGCTGCAGCTGGTGGGCACTGACCTCGCAACCCACACCCACTCCCTGCAGCACCTTGCGGCCATGTGCCACCACACACCATGCCCCATGTGGCCACATGCCCTGCCCCCCGACCCACAGGGCCGCAACCCACCCTTACATTATCTGGCTTTTAAGGAAATGTCAAATGTTCTAATGAATAAAGTGAAATATAAATAGTGATTCATTAAGGGAAATACTCATGCCTTGTTGACTCAAATTTAAAATAAGCTTATTTTTACATAATAAAATACATGTATTTATTCATATACAGGTAGAATTTTCTCACATCATTTTATCAATAGTCAAAGAATGAGCTATCCTCAAAGTCTATACAGGTGCTATTCTTCATCTTCTGGGAAATGCAAAGCTGACTGGGAAATACTGTAGCTGCTGCTGTGTGAACATAGCTCTTGAGCTAACTTCAATAGGAAGACTGAAGATTTTCTCCATTAATCATTGTTTTACAGGTACTCAGTTTCAGCCACTTATGATACCCAGAAGGCTTGTAGCAGAGAGAATTTGACTGCTGTCAATGTAAAATCACCAATACACGTTTTTAAGATCTATAACAGTTTGCAAGGATTTTTAAGAGCTGTAACGATGAAGCTAGAAAGTAAATAGTTCTTAAAGGTGATATCATTGATAAAAACCAACTGTAAATTCTCAGTATCAATACACACAGAATTATAAAGTAACCTCTTCAAAAATAAAAAATAAAAAGATGCTCATATGCAGCAGCAAGTCTTTACAGTTTTTCAATGTCATTCTGAACTAGCAGTTGGTTGGGAACACAATCCCACATCCATAATGCTTGGAGATAAGAGGTGTTCAAAATACAGTTCTGAATTTTTACTTTGAGTCCGCCCAGACCTAGGCTTCCTGTGTGCTGCTAGATAATCCAGAGACAGGGAGGAAACAGAATTAGGTAATTAGCCCTGTCACGTTCATCTCAACACACAACTACAGGGTCAAATTATTATATGCAAATTGCATATTTCAGGGTTTCCTGTCATTTGTATGGGAAAGTCACTCATCATGAGAAAAAAAACAACCCTTCTTAGAGGCAGAGCCTTGATTTCCTCATACAAGCAATTTCATTTGCATAAGTATTGAAGAATTAGCAGTTGTCGGAACAACTTCATATTGCCCTGGACTGCACAGGTTGTGTAGAAAGCTGTGGATTATATCCCTTTATTTTTTTGTCCAACTGCTAGTCTTCTAGCTGCAAAGTGCTATTGTGGAGTAATGGCTACAGTGAAGTGGTCTGAGACTAAATCCATTGCATGTGGGTAGCTCAGTGGGGTAGCACACCCATTCATAGGACTCGTTCAACTCACTGTTCTCCCTTAAGTGGTGCTGTAGGACATGTCTATTATGTAGTTGGTTGCAACTGCAGGAGGCAATGCATCTACTGAGCCAGGTTGTCCCTTTGAGTCATATGTTTCTGCCTTTCGCATAATTCCTGAACCATCACAGCTAGGGCATCAGTTTAACATTACTACTATGCTCTTGTGGCATTCTGAAAAAGGCATAATTTTGCCTGGTGTGAAAGCTGAACTCTACCCCAAACAAAAAGCGAACGGACCCATAATAGACATCTAGATGCTACCTCTCATCACTGCCTCTTCTATGGGAATGGCCGTGCTGATGGAGCCAAAGGAGTGCAATGAATTTGATTTTGAGGTGAATGTGCTTCTTTTTAA
>NW_005842115.1:1002859-1024956 GCF_000455745.1 Alligator sinensis | reverse complement strand
GGATACCTTACTGCTGATGGCTATCTAGGACGGAGATTACATTTCAGGCTGTTTTTAAACGAAGACTGCAAATGGCTCTCCAGCAGGATATCTCATTGGCCAAAGATTGTGTGTGACAGCTCAATATTTATTGCATCAACCATCTGTCTGTGCCTTTCCAGTTGCTGGCGGGGGGGAGGGGGGGTGCGTGCGTGTGCACTCACATGCATGTGTGTGCTTACATATGTGCATGTGCATGCACAGGTGTGCAGTATTCCAGATGCAGCCTCACCAGTGCCAAATAGAGGGGAAGAATCACTTCCCTCAATCTGCTGGCAGTGCTCCTACTAATTCAGCCCAGTATGCTGTTATCCTTCTTCGAAACAAGGGCACACTGTTGGATCGTATTCAGTTTAGTGTCCACTGTAACCACCAGGTCCTTTTCTACAGAGCTGCTGCTTAACCAGTCAGTCCTTAGACTGTACTGGTGCATGGGACTGGTCTGTCCTAAGTGCAGGACTTTGCACTTGTCCTTATTGAGCCTCATGAGATTTCTTTTGGTCCAGTCCTCCTATTTGTCAAGGTCACTCTGAATCCTAGAACTATACTCTAGCATATCTACTACTCCCCCCAGCTTGGTGTCATCTGCAACACCAGCCCATCATCCAGGTTGTTGATAAAGATATTGAAAAAAACAGCCACAGGACTGACCCCTGGGGCACTCCACCTGATACTGGATGCCAGCTAGACATTAAACCATTGATTACAACCCTCTGAGCCCGATCATCCAGTCACAGTTTCTATCCACTTTACAGTCCATTCATCCAACCTGTAATTCCTTAGCTTGCTTGCAAGCATGTTGAGTGGGGCCACATCAAAAGCTTTGCTAATCAAGATATATCATGTCCACTCTGCTCCCCATGTCCACAGAGCCAGTCATCTCATCATAGAAGGCAATCAGGTTGGTCAGGCATGACTTGCCCCTGGTGAATCCATGCCGACTGTTCCTGATCACCTTTTCTCCTCCAAGTGCTTACAAATGGATTCCTTGAGGATCTGCTCCATGATTTTTCCAGGGACTGAGATACGGCTGAGCAGTCTGTAGTTCCCTAGATCCTCCTTGTTCCCTTTCTTAAAGATGGGCGCTATATTTGCCCTTTTCCAATCACCTCTCCCAATTGCCACAATTTTTCAATTGGCTCTGTAATCACATCACCCCAGTCCCTCAGCACTCTTGGGAGCATCACATCTGGCCCCATGGAGTTGTACACATCCAACTTTTCTAAATAGTCCCTAACCTGTTTTTTCACCACTGTTGGTCACTCACCTCCTCCCCAAATTGGGTTACGAGGTGCAGTTGTCTGGGAGCTAACCTTGCCTGTGAAGACTAAGGTTCAAAAGGCATTGAGTACTTCAGACTTTTCTGCATCATCTGTCACTAGGTTACCTCCCTCATTCAGTAAGGAACCAACACTTGCCCTAATTTTCCTCTTGTTGCTGACATGCTTGTAGAAATCCGTCTTGCTACCCTTAATGCCCCTTGCTAACTACAACTCCAGTTGCACTTTGGCTTCCCTGATTTCATCCCTGCATGCCTGGTCAATACCCCTGTACTCCTTCCTAGATATTTGTGAAAGTTTCCACTTCTTGTAAGCTTCCATTTTGTGTTTTAGCTCGATCAAGAGTTCCCTACTAAGCCAAGCTGGTCTTCTGCCATACTTGATAGTCTCCCTGTGCATCGGGATGGTTTGTTCCTGCACTCTCAGTAAGGCTTCTTTAAAGCTCTCCTGGACTCTTTTCCCCCTCAGACTGGCCTCCCAGGGAATCCTGCCCATCAGTTCCCCGAGTGAGTCGGAGTCTGCTTTTCTGAAGTCCAGGGTCCTTATTCTGCTGCTCTCCTTCCTTCTTTTCCTCTGGATCCTGGACTCAATCATCTCATGCCCACTGCTGCCATCCAGTTCTACATCCCCCACCACTTCTTCCCCATTTGTGAGCACTGGGTCAAGAAGATCACGGCCTTGCCAACACTCGCTCCAGGCAGTTGTTCTCAACGCTCTCCCAAAACTTCCTGGATTGCTTGTGCACTGCTGTATTGTCCTCCCAGAAAATGTCAGAATGACTAATGTCCCCCATAAGAACCAGGGCCTGTTGGAAAACTTCCACTAGCTGTTTGATAAAAACCTCATCCACCTCATCCTCCTGGTCTTATGGTATATAGCAGACACTCATCACTCAATCACCCTTGTTGCTCTCCCCTCTGAGCCTAGCCCAGAGATTTTCAACAGGCCTGTGTCCTTTATTGTACTGGAGCAATCATACAGCTCTTTTACATAAAGCACAACTCGCCCTCCTCTTCTACCTGCCCGTCCTTGCTGAACAGTTTATACCCATCCATGACAGTGCTCCAGTCATGTGAGCTACCCCATCAAGTATCTGTTATTCCAACCATGTCATAATTATGCCACTGCAAGCACTACCAGTTCTTCCTGCTTATTTCCCAGGCTCTGTGTATTCATGTAAAGACACCCAAAGTAACTAACCCTTTGCCCTACTTTCTCAGAATTAATGAGAAGACCTCCCCTGTTACCCCGTCCTGCTTGTGCTTCCTCCAGGTCACCTGCTTCCCCACTTATCTCAGGGCTTTAGTTTCCATCCCTCAGGCAACCTAGTTTAAGGGGCTTCTCACTGGGTTAGCCAGCCTGCCTGTAAAGATGCTCTTCCCTCTTTTTTGTCAGGTGGATCCTGTCTCTTCCTAGCAACCCTTCTTCTTGGAACCACATCCTGTGGTCAAAGAAGTCAGCACCTTGATGGTGACACCACCGGTGCAGCTATGCATTGATGTACAGGATGCATCCACTCCTGCCCAGGCCCTTCCCCTTAACAGGAAGGATTAAGAACACCACCTGAGCGCCCATCCCCTTCACCCTTGCATCCAGAGCCCTGTAGTCATTTTTGATCTGCTCAGGGACATCCAGAAACTATCACTGATTCAAATGTATTTAGATGTTGAACATGAGGTGAAATCCATCTGGTATGATGAGCTTCACTATGCAAGTCCATCTTGAAGGCCAGGTAATTCTTGTGTTCATTATGAAAGAAACTGTTTTTCTTCTTCCTTGGCTTTTCTAATGCAAACTGTTTTCAGCCAGCTTTGGGAAGAGATTAAGGATTCACCACTGAATGGAAATGGGTTGGCAAGAGGAGACAAGTTAGGTCGCTTGTCACTGAGGACAGAGGGTGGCTGTCATTGTAGATGCATTAGGCCTAAATTGTGCACCATTACGCGAGAACAGGGTACACAGTAGGGCGATTTGCTACTTTGCCATTTCAGCTAAAAGATCTTGGTCTCCACTCCCTTTAGTAAAAGCCGAAGAAAAGGGGAATTCAAGAAATGCCATGTTACAAAGAGATTCACTTTCCTTGCAGCAACATTTCTTTTTATTGCTCCTGCTCTCCACAACTGCAATCATTAGCCTCTCTAATATATATAAATCCTCTTGATAAATGACTTAGGTGCCTTATATGCTTACAGGTGAATGCAAGAAAATTATAAGCCAGCTCCCCAGTCTCCATATCCTGCTCTGTCTAGGGAAGATAATAAGCATGGCTCCAGAGCAAGTGACAGCAGGAAATGACCCATGGTTGCCAATACTTTGCCAGATAATATTGCATCTAATGCTATCCCTTTCACTGTTAATTCAAGCAAGAATTTTCCAAACATTTGTCTGGCATAAGGTTCTGCAGACAAGCAAATTTAAGCAATTTGTAAAGAAGTAATTAACTTACTTACAAATTGCTTAGATTTGCTTCTCTAGTCATAAACACACGCAGCACAAAATAACAAAGGCACTCTCATTACAAAAATAACCCTCTTGTTCTCTGCATTGTGTCATTCTCCTACACTAGGCTATAATGATTATAATTTAGAGACCTCATCAACATTTTTTTCTCACACCTCTCTAAGGCTAAAATTCCCAGTAGGCCAAATCCCCATGAAAATAAAGTAACTCCATTGAATTCTAGTAGGGTAGAATTGAAGAATTTAGTGTGCATAGAAGTCGACCTTCTGAGTGTGTTGTGCTCGGCTGCCTATGGCCTGCTCTCTTCTTTACTTTATAATTAATCCCATACCTGTTGCTCATTATCAAATTCAAGCCTTGCAGCTTCAGTAGGAACACAGCACAAAAAGCTTCTGCCCTGAAGATAATAAAGAAATGAATTACTCCTGGTAAACCAATAACTTACACAATGTGAAACTGCCCATGTATTTAAAAGCTCTGTCAAATGCAAAAGTTGACCCAAGGCAGACCAGATTCTTTGGGTAAATGTGATAGCTTTTATTCAGCTAAATAGCTGGGGAAATATGTTCTTTATAAGCTTTTGGGTATCCTTCTTTGGCCAGAGGGAGAGTTTTTATTTCTATTTTATTTCCATTATTTCTTTTATTTATGTTGAATAGTTATATTCAACAAACGTGTGTGTGTGTGTGTGTGTGTGTGTAAGTAACTCTCTTTCTGCCTGAAGAAGGGTGTTTGTACCCGAAAGCTTGCAAAGAACAATTTTTCAAGCTATTGGGTTAGTCTAATAAAAGCTATCACATTTACCCAAAGAACCTTGTCTGCCTGTGTCCTTAAACCAACACGGCTACAACCTACATCCACAAAGTCAATGCAAATAGCTTTCTCTTTAAAAGGGGCTAAAGATTTTTTCTCTATGAGAAGCAGTGATGAACTAGCAGAGTCTCTTTCAACTGTCTCATATGAGACACTTAAATATTCAAAGGGTTTGTTTCCGAGTCTTATCTTTATGTTCCAGTCATTGGTTCAAATAACGCCTGAAATTATTATTAGTGTTTATGTGCATGATTTTCTAGTAAAGGCCAGAATTATCCTGCTGTAACCTCTCTGAAACCAAAGGAGCTATACACCAGAGCTGGATATTGTCCATATGACCTTTTTGTGAACCAGTTTTTGTCAAGCTTATTCCTGTTTAGCTTTACCTTACTCCCAAAAGCAGTTCTATTAATTGTGTTGGCCCTTCTTTGGAGAAAAGGCACCATGCATAATTAGTAACAGCAGTCAACTCCTGCCCCTGTGGTTGTGGTGCTTATAATTTTTTTCTGTCAATGATGTACAGCAAAAACTGTGTTAACCGGCACGTTACAAGCTGGCATGCTCTGCTAACCAGCATGCCGGCTTGTAAGGGAAAAGTGAAACTGGAAGTACCCACTGTGGCCTGCGCTGCCAAGCCCGGGAGCATAGCAGACTGCGCGGATCCCCCTGCCCTGTCCCTCAAGGCCCACGGGAGGGGTGGTGATACAGCAGGAGGGGCAGCAACGTGGTGGGAGGGGCAGCAAAACCCCAGATGCAGCAGGGGTTTTGGCACAAACGCCTGTTCGGGCCACTCAGTTATCCGGCATATTTTGTTATCCAGAACCCTCTATTTCCTGTGCATGCTGGATAACAAAGCTTTTACCGTATCTTTATTATTGGTCTTATGAAATTCTGAAAATACAAAAAGCACATTTCATGCACACACTAAGTCACTAAAAAAACAGATTGATGGAGTAATTCAACATACAATTGAACATACATATAAACATATGTATTTATATTCAACATACACACACGTGTGTGTGTGTGTAGCAGTAGGATTGAAGGAGGATGCGGCATCCTTAGATAAATTGTCTACTCCACAATGCTCTAGATTCTGTACTATCCCGATGAGCAGAACTGAACGTGTTGCAACACCAGGTATTCAAACAGCCCCCCACCACCCTTTTTTTTTTTTTTTTGAAGTGTTGAGGATCCCATTGCCTGTGAATACCTGGGATGCTGGATTATGCAAATCTATCTTTACCCTCTGAGAACAGTAAATGACATTCCTTCTCTTCTGGGGTTCCACTAAGATTCATGTATATATTACTCAAAAAGAAACCAAAGTTCAGAAATCCCTAAATTCCAGGGAATTTCATGAATTTTTTACTGAATAGGTAAGCAAAATATTAAAAGGATCCCATATACCACATGAGATCATCAAGCTCCCACATACCATACAGACTAAAACAACCAGTGTAGTGCGGTATAACAGATGTCAGTGGAGGAACTCAATATTTCAAAGAGAGTAAACCAGTTGTAAAAGTACAAAAGCAGGTAAGCATTATTACTCGCAATTGGATACCCATAAATGTGCAGATTAAACCAATAAGCATGTTTAAAAATCAACGTTTAGAACACTGTCACCAGGTACCAGATGTTCAGACAAATAACCATTAAAATTAAAGCACTAGGAACTTTAGTGAAAAATATATTGTGTCAAAGTACAGGTATGGACAAACTTACTAAAAAAGCAGTATTTTATGAAAGTTAAATAATTGTCTGTATACCAAGATTCAAGCAAACAATATGCTATGATGGTCACCTGAGAGTCTAATCTGCTTAGTCTTCCTCAAGGGGGACACAATATGGAGAGAGTACTGTAGCATTTGGTTTTAGCGTTGGTACATCATTTGTCCGTGTAAGGTACATTTACTCAGTCAAAATTCTTTGATAATAGATGGTACTTAGTGGCTTACATAGCAAGGAACAAGGATAGATGTATTTCTCTCTGATCTGAAGATCTGGACATTTAATTTTAGGTACTCTAAGCTTCCAACCAAACAGATCATAAAAAAAGAACTGAGCTAATTCTAAAGTGGCATGTCTACTAGTTCTGCTGTACCAGCTAGCTGCTGTTCCACACATGTACCATGTAAAATTAACTGTGATAAGAGACCTTTTTGGAATTTACTAATTGCAGTCTCTAAAAGATAAATCTTGGAGTCCTGTATTGGAATTAACTTAAGATTTATTAATTTATCAAGACTCCTAAAGCAAGCATGTCTAATTGCCCTCTTTATTAATACTTCTGAGAAGGTTTTACATTTTACTGCCATTTAAACAAGAGTTCCAATAAGATACAGTATCAATTAATGGTCTTATTAAAAGTCAGATGGTATTTTTACAATCCTAGCAGAACATATTAGACACCTTAGAACAGTCCTAAGTAAAGGAGTGTTCGTGCTTTTGTTTTGGAAGGCCCGTTACAATGATATGCTGACAATATTTTAATGAGGGACTCCTACAAGAACTCGTATTTAAGAGGAAGATAACTGCCTTCTACCAGAGGTATGCTGGCTCACACAGGGAAAGAACATAAAAGACCAGAGGTTCCATTGTTTTGTTTTGCCTTTAAAACTCAGATGTTTTTTCTTCTATTTTTCATTCTAGTCATATTCCACTTGCCAAACAAATTAGCACAGTGCCACACACTGAAAGGTTTATTCTTTATTCCTTAAATATGCCGACATGCAGCACAGTGCTCAGCTTGTCTAGGGAGAATGTCACAGTGAACCAGAGAAGACTAATCTGCATCATCCCTACCTCCTTCCAGGTCTGTAAATCCCAGGAGAGCTGCTCTGAATACACAATGCTGCTTGAAGTTGCATTAATGTTTGCACTGACACCCTTGCCATAGTGATGGGGGGGATCCCAGGACCAGCACTGACTAGGGAAAGCCCTTGGAAACTTGGCTGCACTACAGCTTCTGTTTGGGAGCCAGAAGCATTGGTACAAAGTCATGAATAGAACTGGTTGGGACATTTTGGCTGAAATATCATCTTGGCAAAGTGCACTGTTTGCTGAAGCCAAAACATGCTGTAGAGACAGATCGACCTTCAGGTTTTTGGATCATGGGAGAGGAGTAAATGGAAAAACTCATCACTGAGCAACTGATTTTTATAGTGAGTGACTTGGGCAAAAGCTTGAAATGGAAAATACTGAGGTCCAAGCTCCTCATTGAAGTCCTGTTTACCAGGGATGGTAAGAGTGTACTTACAAAGTAAATGGACTGTGCTCTGCACAGTAAATCTAATTTAACCATCAGATTCATTTTGCAATTGCAGCGTTGGCCAATAGAATCCTACTTACGTTTACTTGTTACACTTATTGGAAGAATGACTATGGCATATCAATGTTGGATGCATTAAGTCAGCTGAATGTAGGGTTTTTTTTCCTCCTTTGATTTATTCAATTACATGCATTTCTATGAGCTGTTGGAGCCAGAGATTTAGAACCAGAATTTGGAGATGGAAATAAGAATTAATAGGCATGTTACTCTAGCACTTCATCCAAGCAAGTTCACATACCACCATGCCATTAGGAGCCAAGGACCATCTCTTCAGCAGTAGGCCCCAAAAGTTAGGTGTTGTAACATGCAGCGTGTGCCAACTCACCAATTACTTGTTATTATTCATTACTTAATTGAATTATAGGAACCAAAGAAAGGGCTAAATTAAGTGACACATAGGAATGCTCAAAAGGTCATCTAAGGAGAGCCACAGTAGCAGGTCAGCCAGGAACAGTAACAGGACATTAAGTGTGAAGTGTGCTCCACTCATTCACTCCCACCTTCTGTGTATCAGATCCCAGGAATGAGGCAACAAGAGTGCATTAGCATGGTTCTTGATCTACTTAGTACTCCTTTTAGACTCTTTGTCTCAAACAGGTATTTGCTAGTAGAGATCTACTTAGTTTGCAGTTTCATGCCTTTCACGGAAACCGCAAAATCCAGAATTATATGCGAAATCCACAAAATCAACCAAAACCCCCCCAAAAAAACAAAAACAAAAAAACTCAAAAAAAAAACCACCTTAGGAAAAATAAAACGCAGCTCTCCAGTGGGAGCCAGAAGTCCTCACTGCTGGGAGTGGAAAGCACTGGCTGTGGGGGCAGCACAACAGGCAGCAAACCCTCCGCCAGACCCTCTCTGCAAATCAGCATTGAGGGGCAGAGTGACAATCAAGATGGTGGTCACCCCCTCGTCCCTTTTCTCCGCCAGGCCTCTCTGCCAATCAGTGCCAAGGGGCGGGGCTGCCACGCTAAATCAACTCTGCGCACCATAAACAGGCTCTGAAAAACCCTGTCTTGCTGCTATGTAGGTAGATCCCTATTGATTAGCATGGTCATAAGGCAGCTACATAGCCTCATTTCTGGGATTTAGCTTGTGTGAATGAGGAATGAGTGGGCAGGGCACGCTTCCCACCATAGGTCCTAGGCACAGCATGGAGAGAGAGTAGATATTCCCCAGCTGGCCCCATTCACCAAATATATTCCTTGATATTAACCTTGTAGTTGTGTGTGTCATATGTTTCCATTCCTGCCAAAATATAAAGATGTCTGGTCTGAAAATATACTTCACAGACACAGGCTAGAGAATCCAGACAAGCCATTGCACCAAGCCCCAAGGATACCATTAGGGCTCCCTGCAGGTAAAGGAAATTAATGCAGGACCAGAGAAGCCATGGGCCATGACTCTTTGGGACATTCAGCCCTTTTGACTATCTCGGACATCTCATTCTTGCTGGGTCACAGCCTCTGTCATAGTCTCATTATGCTCTTTTCTCTACAACCATACCACCTCCCAATGGTCCTGTTAAGACCTCCACCTACCTTCTTTGTTGGTTCTTCTACAATGCCTCCCATTCCCAGCCAGTCCAGCCCTTTCCCTCTCCCCATTCAAGCTCAAGCATATGAACAAAACGACCCTGTTAAAATGCAAAAAATAATATCAGTATCAGCAACCCTGAGTTCCCAAAAATCATGAGATTGGCTTCTAATTAAATTATGTGATGGAAAATGAATACCAGGGATTTTTTTATTTTTTTTTTACTTGTACGTGCTTTTACTGCCATCACCAAAATTAGACAACCAAAGATGGTTTCTACACATAAGCAAATGACTCCAGGTTAAAAATAACGCAAATATTTTAAGACTCATGATAAACCTGGAAAAGTTGGCAACTTTAAAATACTCTGTGCTGACTCTTTTCACAGTTCATCTCCATACACCTTCTCTGTCTTTGTGGATTATAAACACACTGGGGCAAGTATTCTTTTAGTTACCTTCCCTCCAACATGAAGCACACTGCTGACATATAAGTAATAACAACTTGAACTGAAATGATTTGGCGTGTCCTAGGAGGAATCTCTTCGCTTAGGCTCAAGAAGACAGCAAATTCTGCTTGTTCTTTCCAGAGACCCTGTAATATGAAATCACTTCCTCCTATTACTTCTACTACATACTGGATGGCTCCCAGATACGGGCAAACCTCAAAATTGAAGCGGGTATCTTTCATCCTATCTTCTTTAAATATCTCTCAACCAGTACAATTTAAATGGCAACAGTCAGGAAAGTCTGTACTTGGCTCATGCAGCCTGGAAAAAACACAGTGTAAGGTGCTCAATGGTCATGGGATACTGACCCTTCCTCCTCATTTCATTTTAAGGGGAAAAGTAGATGATAAAGTACTAAAATAAAAAGTGTGATTAATATTATTTAACAGAGATGCAATGCCTCTTGCACTCAAGAGAGGTATGAAGGACCCCTGATACCTTCCTAATAAAGCTGTCTTGCGCATTGGCAGTTGCTGTAGTTTGAAAAGGTATGTGATCTAGTGGCATAATTGAAAGAAGTACATCACATAGTAACAAGTGCAGGGGAAGTTAGTATCTGGAAGAAAATGTTACTCTTAAAATACATCCCACACTATGCAAAACTGTGGGCACTCTTGCACTATTGATATGGGCTCTGAAGAAAAGGATTAACTGGTAACTATCACTGCCACATGCTGCTCTATAGTTCTCTGATAGCACAAAGAAGTTGCAAACCCATATTCAGTGACTTGCTCAAGTCCATGCAAAAATCATTGCCAGATCTCCAAAGTGCTTTAATCACAAAACCAACCTTTCACTCCATATTGGAAAATCTCAGGCACCCTGGATTTTCTCCTATGAGGAGCATGACTAGGGAAAAAGGGGCACTGATCTGCCTAGCTCTTTCTTAAATGCTACAACAGCCCTTTGGAGATGAGGGAAACTAATATGAGGCAGAGCAGCACTAACGTGCATGAATAAGCAGACCTGCTTCCAATATCAAGGGAATGTAAAAATTGCTTTAAGACATTTTGCTTCCCATCAGGGAGGCCTGTTGAGTCCTATTTGACTGAGCCAGAGTCTGGTCCCTTTTCTACCCACTCATAATTTCTCTCTAACATTTACGCTCTAGTCCTGTTTTTAGAACTTTGCACAAAACTCTGCATCATGCCAGGAGTCAGGACGTCCTGACATGAGCTGTGATGCAGACTCCCATCAGACAGAATTTGCTGCTTGTGTGGTTAACATGAACCCAAAAAAAAGCCCTGCTGCGAGAGCGCAGAGCTAGAGAGCAGATCGTTAATTATTCACATTCCCTTAGAAACTTCATAAAGACATGAATAGTCATGGCTGTTGCCGAGTACTGCTGGACCCATTGCAGCAGAAGACCCTGGCTTTTCTTGCATGCCTTTTCACTCCAGATTTCTGGACCCTGAGTTCCTAGCTCATACACAGCAGGTAGCATACACAGTTAATGGCCTACTGACAGACTGATGAAGTGAACTTGCATTCATGAAAGCTTGTCCTCTCTCTCTATATATATCTATATCTTAGTAAGTTAGTCTGCAAAGGTACATATCTACCCTGCCTTCTGACTGACTTCAGACTAACACGGCTAACTACCTCTCTCTACTGACAGACTGGTTTATGACTGGTCTTTGTCCCTGAATTATTGCTAAATCGCCTGGGTTTTTTTCCTCTATCATTTTCCGTTTATCTGTCATAATTTCGGACTCTCTTTCCCCCCACCCCCTCTCCTACCACCAGAGTTAGTATGTGCTTTCACTGTCAGATCGTGATAGAATATTTCATTTCCTAATTAATCCCTCATTTCAGCTTTTCTCACATCATCCTCTCCTCTCATCTCCCAGCCTCTCCTCCCCCACTGCTCTGTTCCTACCTCCCAGCACCCTGAGAGTAAGATGTTCCTGCAAGTTAAGGAGCCCTCAATTAGGCTGTAGCTTTCTAAGACAGCAATCATGAAGATCCCCGAGAGCTCTAATATCTCCTCCTCCTCCTCCTGTTTTGATGCACTGATTATCCTCTTGTCGGATCAATAGCCCATCTGCTTCTAGGAGTATTTTAGCACTCTGATGCTAAATTAAAACAGATAGAATCAATCCTCAGTTAATTTCCCCAACCAAACAATTTATCTCTCTCCTCTGATCCTCCGTAGTGTGAATTATATAATACTGACACGCTATTAGGCCTCCCTAAACAAAGTAAGCACTTTTATAATGCTGAATTACCCTCTTTATTAGTACCTCTCAAATGTGACAAAAATGAGATTTATGTTATCAGGTTGTATAGTCCTTGGTTGAACTTGTTAAAACTCCCAGCTATTGTACTGAATAAATCTCTAATTAACAGTGGGGGGGTTTTAATGTACTTTAGGGATACATCTGAGACTGATTTTAAGATTAATAGAAAATAATATTGCCTTTAACTGTTTCAAACCAGTTGTTATACTAATGGTAAACAAGCGTTTCTTTCCTTATTCCAGATTAATGTACCATAAATAATTTTAAGACTAAGGCAGTCTTCAAGTAAGCAGCAAGGTTTAGCCATTGCCAAACAATAGCGAGACCAGGATCTTGAATCTTGACTCTCTCCTGCCTTGTGTCTCGTGTCATGATTGAGAAAGTGCTTGAGAACCCATTTAAGTGCAGGTGCAGAAGTATGTTCCTGAGTCAGGACCTGCATATAAGCTGCAAGAAACACTTTTTCAGCCAGGGACGTAGAGTCTGATTCTCCATAGTTTGCCTATTACATCTGAGGAAGGGGAGCTTAAGAATAGTACAAACCCAAGTGTAGGATGCTCTTTGGGGGGGGAGGAGAGTTGCCAGCACACAGGAGAGCCCAAGATGGCTGCCACCCCACTCTGTTGATTGGCTAAAAGGACTGCCTGCCATGTGGCCCTGCCCCTCTCCACCAATGGGCAGTGAGGGGATCTACAGTTAACATGACTAATAACCAGTGCTATAGCAATGAAGTTTGGTGCCTGGGGCAAAGCCCGCAGTGGCAGCCTCTCCTCACCCCACACATAGATCTGGGGGACACGTGCCCCCCCATGCTCGCCCAGGAGTGCATACAGCAGCAGGAGCCACCTTTCCCCTGTCCCCGTGCCCCCCCAAATGAGCTGGTCGCGGCTCTGTCCCGCACCCCACCCCAGCTGGGCAGTGCCTGTTGGCACCCCTTCACTTTAGCACCTGGGACGGTCACTCCTCCCACCCCCGCCACCCCACTTGCTACGGCACTGCTGGTAACTTTATGGTTCTGAACAGGCAAAACTGAAAGCAAAGATGGTGCCTTGAGGAGGCACACACAGTTAAAGAATTTAAAAAACCGCCTGCAAATAATGACTAGCAAACCATACCTCACAGTCCCAAACTGTTGTTAGGGATAATTGGCACAGTCCTGACTGACTGCCCCGCTTCTGGCCTCTCCAGCACATTGCCAAAGGCTGACTCTGTGCCTCATACCAGCTCTAGGAAATGGGACCCAGCCACCCAGGTGCCCTGTGTCCCTATGTCCACAGTAACAGTGCTGACCTAAGTAAGCGCTAAAGTTGCTCAAGAACACCCTGCTTAGCCTTCCCCTCTCCCAGGTACTCTCATTTATAGTTTTATTTGTCCTGCTCTTACCCTGCAGTATACCAACGGGTGCCTACAGTAGCTTACTCTTTTGTGAAAAAGAGGTAAACGCCTAACCCTCAAATTTATTTTCACTCATAGTGAAGTAAGAGCATCCACATAGCCAATTACCATGAAACAGCTGACCTGCAGTAAAGCCTTTTCCTCTTCGCAATAAACTTGCACATCTGCCCATGCCCTAAGGCATTCCGTGAGGTAGCAATTTTATAAAAATCCACCAGAATTCATACACTTTACATTGACACAATCCCTGAATTGTCACAGCCATGACAGTTCAACCTGAAAATGAAGCCTAGATGTTAGAACAAAGGACAAGGACTGGCAGCACTGGAATTACACATTGCTCTGTATGCTCATAATCAGGCCACTTCATTTCAGAATTCCCAGTTCCCCCATCTCAGCAATACAATGTCTGTAGTAGGTACTTCATCAGGATGGCATGCATATGGTGTATTTATACATGACCTTTATGCCTTCTGTGTTCTTTGTACTGTGCCTCCAAATAACTAACAGCTCCAAGGACCATTTTGTGTTCTACTCCATTAAGATTGTTGCAGAAGAGGCATGTACTGCATGTGCTCCCATGTCCATTCCTTTTAGCTCTGTTGTTCTTTTGTGTTGGCGGGCACGGGGAGCCATGTACAAACATTACACGGTTGCTGGTATAAGTAATCGGAAACTGGTTTACTCATAACAGGATACCCACAGCAAAAATTCAGCGCACAAAAACAGTCTATACCCATAACTAGGGACCTACTGAATTCAAGATTTTGCAGATTTTGCAGATTCCATGAAATCTGGTCTGCAAAATCCGGGCAATGCCTGCAAAATCCACAGAACCTACAAAATCTGCAGGGGGATGGGGAAACCTATCAAGCACTGTGGCAGCTCACCGGGGTGAAGGGGGGGAGGCAGAGCTGCCCACTTGAAGGGCTGCTGGCAAGATGGCTGCCAGCCCCACCCCTCGCAACTGATTGCCTACAAGGACTGTCTGTCATGTGGACCCTCCCCTCTACACCAGTTAGCAACAAGGGGTAGGCCTGCATGGCAGACGGCCCCAAAAGCCAATCAGCCATGATAGGCAGGGCCACCGGGGGCCCTCGGGCAATCAGAGGCATGGGGGGGGACCATCGCGCTGTGCCTGCGAATGGCTGCCTGGGCCTGTGTCCTGCCCGTGAAAGTGGGGGGGCAGCCCGTATGAATTAGGTAGGTCCCTACCCCTAACAGAACACAAGTTTGGTGCACATAGACTAGTTTAAAAATGGTGGAACCCAGTCTAAAATTAGCAGCCCCCAAAGGACGAATGTGTGTTCTGTTCAGTAGCGATCTAAACTGCCACTTACAGAAAACGGCGTAACTTAGATCAAATCCACCTCAGGCTTTTTGCATGTTTGTACCCAGCCTGTGTGTGTGTGTGTGTGTGCGTGTGCATGTGGTTTGAAGCAAGAGAGGGCTGCAAGATTTTGTGAACTACATACAAGTCATGTATTATTAAAGCAAAGCTTTATTATTGCTGTTGGGACTTTGGAAGAGCATTTTCTCAGCTTGTCCCTGATACTTGCACTGCTTGTAGGGGCTGTATCGTGATTCTTGTTTCTCAAACAAGAGGGAGATGGATACTGTTCATTCTAAAAGTAAAATAAGGTTTAAATTTGCTGTCAGAACTTTAATTAAAACACTTATAGATCAACTTTACCATGGCAAATTGTCTGTGCCACTATTACTATAGCAAGATGAATGTTAGCTGTGAAAACAGGCAAAGTACACTCCCCTAGACTAATGTGTAATTTCATAGCCATTGATTTTTGACTTTGAAAATTCTCCCACATGCTCCTGGGAATTGGAACTTGTTACAGGTGACCTGGCAGCAATGTTAGCAATGTTTTAAACGTTTTATGAACGTGGGAGAACAGTTCTTTGGCCCATTTATGTTTTACCTTGGCATTCATGACCCTTCCAGGTTTGGGGCTAATATATGGAGCACTAGATTTTACAGATAATAGTTAATTTACAGTTTTGACTGTGTTTGGTATTAGAGAACAAAAAGCTTACTTCCTATTTCCATTCAAGGCAAGGGACCTATTTCTGCAAGTATTCCATGTACAAAACTTGCATAGAGACTTTTAGAGAAACAATTGGAGGCACATCTTCCCCTGGAGTAAAACAGCTGATCTCTGGGGAGGGGACCAACTTTCACCATTTGAAATATAATCAGAGAACCCCGAATACAAGGAACTACCTTCAGATTGACAGTGGATGTACTCTTTTAGTGTGGGACAGCTCCTTGAAATAATCACATAGGTTAGCAAATAGACATCCACACTGAGGAAGTTATATTAAATAAAATCAAGGTGCAATGTTTTCTGTAAATACAGTAGCATTTAATATCTGCTTTAGGTACTTGAGTGATCCTCATCAGCACAGTCTCTGAGCATCTCACAATTTCCTTGTGACACTGGGTATTGCTGTCCCAGTTTTACAGATAGGCACTGTGGCACAAACAAGATGTACAAGACAGATGCTCCATTGTTTTAGGCACCTAAAAGGTTTTCAAGATCTGAGCCAAAGTGACTTGCCCTTAGTCTCACACAGTCTGTGGCAGGGCAGGAAGTTAAACCCAGATCCCAAGCCAGTGGCTTATGCACTGGACCATCCATCTCTATGAGGGCTGAGTATGTGGATTGTGGGCATGTATGTCATTAGAAAAGCATATCATGGGAATACATGTAGCAAAAAGGGAATGAGAATGCCCATGTGTACAAGAGGTGGAGAAGGAAAGACAGAAAGCTTTTTTTTGTTTTTTTAAAAGAAAAGAAAAAAATATCCCAAGTATTTTAGTCTTATGCCTGTATAAGCTCATTGCTTCTTAATTGTACAACAATGACGTACCATAGTGATGGGTGTATTACAAGTGTCAAATAGGTCAGATCAGACAAAGAGAAATCCTTGTAGTCTTAGCTCTGGTCCAGCTGCAAAACATTAAGTGAAATGGCAGTAAATTGTGATAGTTTAATTGTATTCCTGCTATTAATAACTGTAGAGAAACAATGCAGCCAATGGATACACATCGTAGCCTGCCAAGCTGCAGCTGGGGCAAGACCTAAAGTGGCCTAAGTAGCTGGGGAAGACGCTCTGATTTACAGCTTATCTTGACACCAGAACAGCATCCCATGCTTGCAGGGCCCCAGGTGCCCACCACATATGCCCTCCAGTGGAGGGGCAGGAAGGAGGGATCAGCTTAAGTTCTTCAATCCTTGTGGGATTCCCAGCTGGTCCCCACAAGCCACCTTTGTCCCCACAGACCGGTGTAAAGCAGCCTTATCTGGAGTGAGGCTCTGTCCCACAGTACTGACCCTAGTGATGTCCTAACTGACATGCACCATATTTTGAGCTTGATTCTGTACCAGTTTTGAACTGATGCAATTGTACCTTTTTGGCTGACACCAGCATAAGCGAGATCACAACCCAGCCTACCCAGCCTTCCTTGCAAAGAGCTGCTTTAAGTCCCACATTTCTTTCATATAACTCATTGTTGGACATGCATAAGAGACCTAGTTGAGATTATGACCATCCAAATACCATCTCCAGCTTAATCACAGTCCTTTACATTGAGGAATGTTACTGTTATTGTCATTTGTTTGTATTTTAGTACGTCTACAAGTCCCAGGCATGGACTAGACCCCAAGTGCCTGGTGCTGAACAGAGAGCCAAAAAAATATCAGCATTTTTCCCAGTGAAACTACAACCTAAATACAAGATAAAAAAAACTGTTGAGGACCGCTGGCAGACAGCTGGAGTAGCAATACAAGGAAATGCAGTATGGCCTGCAGGGTAAGTAGTGGAATATACTCTACAAAAGGGATGTCAGCTCTCAGGCTGGCCCAGGAAGCCCCATCATCCATCCCTCGGTGCTGGCCCTGGGCCACACGCCACATGCAGCACACATCAGACTGGCCCCATGTGCAAAACCTGGGACATGCATTGCAAACGGCTCCCACTCCAAGACCCATGCAGGGTCAGTCCAGGACCCCTCCACACGCATGCCAGATCCAGCACCCATGGTGCCTGGTCTAGCCAGTCCAGGATTGTGCCTCACACAGTGCTAACTCTAGTTGGCCCAGGGCCAGCGCTAACTCCAGATAGTCCAGGGCAGACATCCAGTGCAGCACAGGTCTCAAACCCGGCAAAGTGGGCACCCTGTACAGCACATGTCCCAAACCAGCCAGAGTGGACGATGTATGCAGCACAGCTCCAGACATGCCAGAGCAAACATTGGATCCAGCATGTAGGGGGCGGAGGGAGGGTAGTCCATGGGCCTTATCCAGCCCATGGAGCTGGTGCTGTACTGTTCATCCAGCTCAAGGACCAGTCCTGGACCACTCATCCAGCCTGTGGGACCAGATGAGTTTGACACCCCTGCTCTACAGGAAGTGAATACTGTGCTGAATGGTGATGTGTGTCACTGCTCAAACTCCTGGATTGGCTATGGGCCTGTACCTATAGTCACTGGTAGCCAGCATTTTCCTCATGATCATGGAAAGGTCCAGGTCTGTCACTTGATAGCCACATTTGGATAATATATTGGCAGACACCAGAGATGTTGTTTGCTGGCATTTCAGATCAGCCAGGCAGCTGTCAGTTTGCTGTGGCTTAGGCTGTTGGAAACCACACTGTGTCTTATTATGCACTCCTTGAAGTATGACAGATGCAATATTTGGGAGGAGCTATTATTGATGCATACGATGAATTCTGCACCCATGCACAATTACTACCATATCTGGACATTAACTGTTTCAAAACACTGAAGTTATCTACAGTTTCTATAGTCCATTGCCACTGCTTTTCAAAGTAAGTGATTTTCTTTAAAAAACATGGTCATGTTTCACAGTGTAATTTTCAAACCACTTTCAATTGAGTTATTCAAAACTATGTCTTATTACTTAGTTTAAAGTATTCTTGATGTCCCTTGATACTGGAAGAAGTTACTATAGTTATGTGCAAATGTTATGCATAAATCATGCAGGAAATACATGTATTACCATATTGTATGAGAACAGCACTTCTGCCAAGTCCTTCAGTGATCAGCGCTAGCATGATTTCCCTAGCACAAACATGCCTTTTCCAAATCTTTAATGATTTGGGGGTTTTTTCAAAATCAATAAAGCACTCTCTCTGTTCTCTTCTGAGGTTCAGTCATGGCCTTGCTATTTATGTATGTTCCCAGCAGCAAAAGAGAGTAGCTACCCGCTAGGACACCGAGGATGGAATCAGCTGTGAAGACGGGTCTGCATTCCCCCTAATTACACTATTACACTAGCCCCCCACAGGCCGCAATCAAGAGCAGGACCACTGTACTATGGCAGACACTTAGTAAGAGACAGACCCTTACCCAGAAGTGTGGAAACTAAAGTGAGCTGTTCAAGGTCACATTGACACCCATAGCAGAGCCATGAATCCAGATATCCTGAGTCCCAGCTCAATACCTTAGGTACAAAATCAACCTTATACCTTGATCTATGACAGCAGAGATATCATCTGGTTATCTTTAGTCATTTAAAACCACAGCGTACATTTAGGGGCTGCCTATATTGTGGTTGTGGTGCATCTTGGGGAAAATAGGTTTGAGCCACTCACCAGCATCCATTAATGTATTCCATCCTTGATTTTTCCCAGAAACTGGACAATCTGAGCCCAATAGCTAGCCAGCAAGAACCCAAACATTGGGTCAGATTACAGTAGGCACATAGATGCAAGTGCAAAAACAATAGCAAATATTCATTCTTCAAGCATGTGAAAGAGCAGTCAACGTGATACGGTTTATAATCGGAAGGAGTGGCAGGGATCAAAATCCAATCGGCCACTTCTAAGATCGAAAATTGTCAGCTGAACTACTAAAGTTAGAGCTAAGCCATCCTTCCTATATATAGTCCGACAGGCCATCTTGTAATTTTGTATACCCTAGCCAGGCTCTGTGATTAACACACGTACCTGCATCAGCACCTGACCTCCATCACAAAACTCAAGAAATACTTTGGCATTGCTTTCAGTGAGAACACTGCAGCTCAACCCTGCCCCGAGGCTTACTAGCTCACAGGCAGAAGTGCATCCTTTTTAATGATGAGGTCTGACATAATTGGATTTCCTCACACAGCTGAGGTCACATGATATTTTTTCAGCTCTTCTTATGGCCTGAGCCTCTTCTACATGCTAAGAGGGCCAATAGCAACCTGCTGATTTGTAGTATTTTTTCATGGTTGGAGACCTCAGAAGTCAGCCTGCTCTTGACAGGATGCAACTCAATGCAAAGATTGACTACTTGAGTATACAGTTATCCAGACTTTGGGTACAACTGCTGGGCCTGTGTGTGATCACCTCTTAAACACTGTGATTGTCCCCTGGAGATCTAGCTATTTACTTTATTTATTCATTTATAAACTTCATCAGTTATTTTTCCCCTTTCCAAAATATTTTCAAAAGTGTCTTAGGTGTAGACGTGCTGGAGTTTTGGTTGTAGGCAAGGTTCTTTGAGTAGATGTGATATCTTTTATTAGACCAACTGAGTAGTTGGGGAAAAGGTCATAGCAAACTTTCGGGCAAAAACTTGCAAAGAACTTTTTTCCAGCTACTCAGTTGGTCTAATAAAAGAAATCACATCTACTCAAAGAACCTTGCCTGCCTTAGGCACAGAAATCGAATGCAAGAGTTAAGGCTCATTTTTATGGCATGCCTGATTTCAGGCATGATTTCAGTGGCTAATTAACCTGAGGCCTAGTTCCTTCTTTCATTGCCATGCGAGTCCTCTCCCTTAGCAAATGCAGTCCAGCTGCTCCTATGTCTATATCTATCTAGGTTAGGCTCCTATTATACAATAAAACAAGAAATCAAGGGTAGGCAAGAAGAAGTCTTATATTAAGTTGATAACAGTGCTGGGCTGTGACTGTTGGCATTTCCGTTGACTTTTGACCTTCTTTGAAGCAGTGGCTTCAGTCTCCTTGGAGCTAACCGCGGTTCTTTCTGAAGTTCTGCTAGTGCAATGTGATACCTAAGGAAATGGTACCTAGGGTAATTAAAATGTTTGTTGACTTTGGTTCTACCCACGTCAGTGAAACCATGTCCATAGGAAGCCAGTGTTTACTTGTTGATTAAGTGCGGAGCAATTAAAGACTAAGGATAACAGCTTGGTACATAAAGCCTTCAGCTTTCTGAGACCTTAATGCTTCAGTTCACAAGAATCTATCCTTTTATCAGAGGATTGAAGCCTGTATGCAGTCTCAGGATCTGGATAAGAGAGTTATTTGCCTCCGCAGCTTGATGAAAGTGGGGAATATATATCTCTATATGTATCATTGTTATTTTGTGCAGTACCATCAGCACAGTACTTGAAATGCCATTGAATGACAACGTCCAAAATTGAGATAAAAATAACAGGGCATGATACTTTGAGGTGTGAGCACTGTTGATACCCAGTGAAGCTGAGCTATCACAGCTACAACACCACAGTAACCCTACTAATACCCAGTGATTTCAGGGTGAGTTGGGAATGCCAAGCGATTTTTTGCAGGACAGGCCCTTTGGCGCTTAGTAGATCCCTGACACAAAGGTCACTGCCCTGCTCCAAAGACTGGAGGAGGTGAGCACTCCTCAAAGAACAAGTGGTTTGAGATTTTTAACACCAACAAAACAATATTTTTTCCCATGGCTTTGTTCCTAGAGGAAAAAACTGAATTGTTTTGACTGAAGTTTCCCCACAAAACAAATTCATCCTGTGGCAAACAACCAACATGGAACAGTTCAATCCACATGGTTAAAGTTTAGCAAAGTTACAAGCCACTGAAGTCAGAGTACTATAAAAGGGTGCGTCAGGCAGTCAATAAGATATTCTGCTACCTGCCCTGCCTATAATAAGAATATGGATTTGATCCATTTCTGTGCCACACCCGTGTAAACCTGGATTGTAGTGGATTACTGCCAGTGTCTCACAGGAACAATGCAGAGGTGAATGAGGCCCTGTATATTTAATGTTAATATATATGACCCTCAGAGTACACATGTATCCAGTTCCCTTTCCCTTTTAATGAAGGATGGTCCTTAACTGCCCTTCCGATCAGCAGATTGAAAGAGGTTGCTGGCACTTTGTCTTCTGTGAATCCCCCTTATTCAAAGGGAATTTCTACAAAGCTGACTTTAGCTGGTTCTCCAGCTACTTTCCACCTTTAGAACAAAGCAAAGCCACCTAGTCACAGGGGACACTAGCAACCATGAGTTTACATCTGAAGGCTTACATGGCCAAGAGCCACCACACAAGGAGTTCAGCATTTTTTTGTATAAGTGGGTTCCCCATCATTTGCCTCCAGACTTTGCTCAAGCTGTAAGTAACCATGCTGGACAGCATGCATTTGGTCTTACAAGCTAAGCTGTTGTGGGTTTGGCTAGTACTTTAATAAGAGACTACTTGGCATACAAGATAGGGTGTAGATTTTTGACATCTCCTACGA
>NW_005842115.1:988996-1002828 GCF_000455745.1 Alligator sinensis | reverse complement strand
CGAATACTTCAGTACTGCTGAACCATAGACACAGTAGGAGTGGCAAGACTACATTTGACCTCATTGTGTTACTCAGCTGGGAGACAGACAAGGATAAACTGATGTGGTTCCAGTTGTTAATTCAGTGCCCAAGAGTTAAAACGTTTTCAGCTTTCATTGTCTCTTCCCTTCCATGGTGAATCCACAAATGATATCTGCCCAACTGAACAAACCAGCCCAATGTACAGGATGTACAGGTAGCAAGTATGGCAAAAACCCAGCTTGGCTTAGCAGGAAACTCTTTAGTAAACTAAATCACAAAAAAGGAAGCTTAAAAGAAGTGGGAACTTGGCCAAACAAGTAGTGAGGAGTATAAGAGTACTGCTCGGGCATGCAAGGATGAAGTCAGGAAGGCCAAAGCACAACTGGAGTTGCAGCCGGCGATGGACAGGAAGGGCAGCAAGAAAGGTTTCTACTAGGGCTGTCAATTAATCAACAGTAACATGTGCAATTAATGCAAGAACCAATTAACACATTAATTTTTTTAACATGTTAATCACACGTATGGTTTTGGAACCCATGCCAGTGCAACCACAGCATGCGCACAGCCAGGAAAGCAGCCCGGCAGCATGTAGAGCAGTGCCCAGCAGCTAAGTCTTTGGAGGGGGATAGGAAAGGGCAGGGGGAGAAGGAAGGGGCTGGGGTACAGATTGAGGCCCCCACGGTGAGGAAGGACGTGGAGCAAGGGCAGGCACAGGGGGCAAGGGCAGGAACTGGAGTGAATAGGACCCCAGGGCTGGGGAAGGTTGTGGGATGGAGCCACAGTCCGCTCGTCCAGGGGCAGGGAAGGGCAGATCCCCCCTGTTGCGTGCACCTCTGGGGGAGGCATGAGGGGGCATGTTCCCCCCAGATTTGTGCACGGGGTGGAGGCAGGCTGCCTGTTGTGGGCTGGAGTTCTGTACTTTGCCTCCTTTGCTCTGGGAGCTGTGCACTAGCCATGCATTCCCTAGCAATCCAGAGGTGGGAAGCACATGGCATTACATGGCTCCCAGGGCAAAGGCAGCAAGGTGCAGAGCCCCAGCCTGCCTCTACCCTGCTTACGAATATGGGGGGCACATGCCTCCTGTACCTCTGCCAGGGATGTGCACAGCAGTGGGGAGCTGCCCCCCCTGTACCCTGGATAAGCCGCCCAGGGATGGGAGCTACTCTATAAGCCGCTGGACTGCATTTCTGTAGGATTACCATATTTCCAATTGTGGGGGGCAATATAATAGGGGGGACAGTGATATTCTTGTGCTCTTCCCCTGACCCTCACTCCCAAGCCATAGCCCCCAGCCCTGCTGCTGCCCTTCACTCCTGACCCACAGTAGCCTACACCCTTCCAGGACATTCGGGGGTCCCCTCTCCCCAGGCTCCAGACCCCCCTGTGGGGACCCCCCCTCCCTGGGCTCCAAACCCCACACACAGCCCCCCACACCTTGACAAATTCACACACACACACCCCTACCCCCAACCATACAAGATACCCACGTAATTTTGCTTAATTTTGATTTTTTTAGCCATGAGATTAAAATCCCGATTGATTGTGACTAATTTTTTTAATCACACAACTAATCACAATCAATTTTCTTAATCATTTGACAGCCCTCGTGTCTACAAGTATGCTAATAACAAGAGGAAGATCAAGGAAAGTATGCATCGCTTACTGAATGAGGGAGGCAACCTAGCGAGAAAGGATGTGGAAAGATTGAAGTACTCTATGCCTTTTTCACCTCAGTCTTCACAGGCAAGGTCAACTCCCAGACTACTGCACCTGGAAGCACAGTATGGGGAGGAGGTGAGTAGCCCTCAGTGGTGAAAGAACAGGTTAGGGACTACTTAGAAAAGCTGGATATATAAAAGTCCATGGGGCGGGATGGGATACACCTGAGGGTGCTGAGGGAGTTGGCTGGTGTGATTATAGAACCGCTGGCTATTATCTTTGAAAACTCATGGCGACTGGGAGAGGTCCCAGATGATTCAAAAAGGGAAAACATAGTGCCCATTTTTAAGAAAGGAGGAAAGGAGGATTCAGGGAACTTCAGACCACTCAGCCTCTCCTCAGTCCCTGGAAAAATTATGGAGTAGGTCCTCAAGGAATCCATTTCTCATCACTTGGAGGAGAAGGTGATCAGGAATAGTCAGCATGGATTTACCAGGGGCAAGTCATGCCTGACCAACCTGATTATCACAACTGGAGTACTGTATCCAATTTTGGGTCCCCCAATGCAGAAAGGATGTGAACAAATTGGGAAGGCTACAGCAAGGGGCAACTAAAATGGTTCATAGGCTGGAGCACGTGACTACTGAGGAGAGGCTGAGGGAACTGGACTTACTTAGTCTGGAGAAGAGGCAACTGAGGGAGGATTTAATAGCAGCCGTCAACTATTTGAAGGGTGGTTCGAAAGAGGATGGAGCTGGACTGTTCTCCGTGGTGGCAGATGACAGAACAAGGAGCAATTGTGTCAAGTTGCAACAAGGGAGGTTTAGGTTAGATATTAGGAAGAACTTTCTCACCAGGGGAGTAGTAAAGCACTGGAACAGGTTACCCAGAGAGATTGTGGACTCTCCACCCTTGGAGGTTTTTAGGATCCAGCTAGACAAAGCCTTGGCTGGGTTGATCTAGTTGGGGACGGTCCTGCTTTGAGCAGGGGGTTGAACTAGATGTGACCTCCTGAGGTCCCTTCCAACCCTAACTTTCAATTATTCTAACTGCTCCAGCCAACTCCTCTAGCTCATGCAGCTGAGGCTTTGGATGTACCACTATAGCTGTAGAATCAAGTCTTGTTGTCAGCCCTGGTGGGATTGTTACATGGAACAAATATTCCATGTTGGAAAACTACAACAATACTGATTTCAGACTTCTTTTTGATTCAGTCAGAAATCTCTCTCATAATAGTATATGGATAATAAAGCTACCATCTGGGTTGTTGATATATTTGATTATTGCTTGTAGTAGAATGTGTCACATAAGCCATAAATTAGATGGGAACAGCCTCCTGAGAGTATAACCTAATATCAAAAGATTTAAAACAGATATTAAAAAGCATCATCCTATAGAAATGAAAAACAAATAAACATTTTTTATAAGGTTATCCTGGGATTTTCCCATTGTAACCGTTCTTTTTATTCTTAAATGTTTATATTTTAGGCAAGTAAACCCTGGATTGTCTTGTTTTATTATTCTTTGGATTAAGCTGTCAAATCCAGACTCAAACTAAGATCAAGGCTTTAGCGTGCCAGGCACAGTACAAACATATATGGTATGCGCACGCAGACAAGTTGCTGCAAGTTAAGCTGGGTGTGAACTTACACCACATCATCTAGTCTGTTGTAACGACCTGTGTACACACTGTTACACCACATAAATATGAAGTAGCTTGTCCCTCGGTGCAAGTTACCTCACATTTACTGGGAAGTAGAGCATGCAGACAAGGAGCCCCCATGGTAAGTTCTCACTCTAGCTCACCTCTGGGTAATGTGCTTTTTTGCCAATACCCGTAGCGAGAAACAGGTCATACCCCTGTCTATAAGACACAGAGTCAATGTATGATTGTCTTAAGTGTTTCCAATGGGACCTGAAACACCCAGAGATTAAATATTTGTCCAAGATCACAATGGTCAGCTCTTGCGGGGATAAAGAATAAATCTAGGTTTCCTCTTCAGTCCCTTTACCACGAACCATCCTTATTCTAGCAATTTACTGTTTTCCTTTCCCACCTAAAGGGGTGAGAGCACCATTAATGAAATGGAAAGATGTGGGGGGGGAATCACTGCTTCTGTTGCATGAGATAGGAGAAGAGCAGTTGGTTTGTCAGCAACTGGAGACGAGGGCAAGAAATGGCTGTGTAGAGAACACAGGCAGATGCTTTCAGAGGAGAAGGAAACCATGGTGAGTAAAATCATGGAAGAGAAACATGGAAGGCGAGAAACCAGCTCCAGAAGAGGGAAATCTGAAAGTGAGCAGGAACAACAAGACAAGAGGGGAGGAAAAGGGAGAATGATGAGAGGGAAAGAGGAACAAGAAGTCTAGGCAGAGAGAAAGAAGGAAATCTCAGGAACATGTTCCCAGAGGCTGTTGGATAAAGAGAAAGGGAAAGACCTGCAAGAGCAAAGAGGAGTCTCTCCTGAGAACGATCTCTGCCTGCTCCTGTGAGCTATACTGACTGGAGATTGAAGATAATAGCAGAAAAAGATGCCAACAGGCTTTCCATGAGCATATCTCAGAGTGCTTTGCAAAGAAGATCAGACAGAGATGAGGACCCTCAGGCACAGACAGGGGTGTGGCTTGCCCAAAATCACCCAGCAGAGCAGAAACAGAACCTGAATCGCTTGAGCTCTCTCCACTAGGAAGTACTGCACGCTCTACATCACATTTTATATAACAAGCAAGTCAGTCCTTTAGGACCCTGTGTAACAATGGGCGCATCTACACATGCTTTTACATGTGCCTAATGCACATTAAGGTGATATTTGCACATGTCTACACATGCACACATTAAGTCATATTAGCGCAGTGTGAAGACCGACTTGGGACTAAAGTTAATTAATGTGCCTTAACGCATCTACATGTGCATTAAGGCATTTAGCTATTCACACCTAAATTAGATACCTGCTTTTGCAGGTATCAATTTATGTTCAAATAGCCCCAAATCACCATTTTTAAGGCACATTAGGGGTGTGCAGGTGTAGACCCACACCCTTAATGCGCCTTAAAAATGGCTAATGTGCCTTAAATTGGCACATGTAGAGACGCCCTATGGCTCTCAATGAGGCTTAGACTTCTTAGGCATTTCTGAATTTTTTCACACTACTTATTTATCCCAAAGCCACTGAGATCAACAGGAGTCCTCCCATTGGGTTTTGGATCTGACCTGTGTGGTACACTGCCACACTCTGACTGCAAACCATTATGACCCTAAACTCCAAACTTTGTTTATGCCAGCTGCAGCAGCATTCACTACTGCCAGCAAGGTATTGTAGGTGTGAGATTTTGCCCACAAACAATTAAAAAAGGTAAAATTAAAAAAATAAATAAAAAATAAATAAAAACCAACCAGGCCCCTCTAACCTTTTTCTCATTGTTAAACTATGCTGAAAAGAGGAAGGTTGGGAGTTTAAAAAAAGATATGTACAGCGTAATATAGGTCCTACATATGCGCTTCCATTGTATTAAATGGCTCCCGAGGATTTCAGTCCAGCTTTCAGTGTATGGGATCTAGTATCACAAAGCCAAAATAACAGCTGGTATTGAATATTGACTCCTGGCATGCGAGAGGAGCATTGAAATTTTGTAACCTTACCAGCTGCAACCAGGAAATAAGGATCTTCCCTCTTACTAGTATTACCAAGGCAGAACTAGAAGAGATTGTTGCAATACTTCAAATTATTCTTAAAAGGAAGCATAATAAAATCCTCCGTAGGGCTGTATGTGGTAGTCCCAGAAGCACTGGAAATATATATTGCGTTCCAGTGAAAGCACAAATAAGACTGCAAACTGCTAACCCAACCATCTGAATTTGACCAGTTAAACAGATGGACTAATTAGAAACTGAATTATCTGTGGCATAAACGATCATGCAGTCAAAGTAAAGTCATTGCAGAAATGGACCTGACTTTGCAAAGAAGAGCAGATATGTGTGGGGTGAGTGAAACGTGCTTCCCAAATAAAAGCGTTAACAAGGAGTAAAAGGGTACCTGATTAAAATGCACAGCAAGGCATAAAAGCAGAATACAAAGGTCAACAAATGGCTTAGACCAGATTTGCTTGCAGTAAATGTGGCGAGTCACAACAAGACACAAAGATATCCTGCCCTAAAGGAGTGTTGTCATGTGTATCAGAGACAACCATTTTGCAGAAGTGTGTTGCCCTTCTCACAAGACAGAGAAATATGAAGGAAAAAGGACATATCTAGAGGGCAAAATTATGAGGTTTATGATGCAGAAACATAGCTCTGAGGCTGAATTTATACAACAAGATTCTACAAGGCACGAGAAATAAAGAAAAGACACAGTAGCTGAGTGCAATCTTACTATGGTTTACTATTTGTATAGCAATAGTGCCCAGTCCCCCAGAAAGTCAGGCCCTCTCTTGTCCTAGGCTCCATAAAATAGCCACCAAAGAGTTTATAGTCTATGCAGACAAGGGACAGAAAGGGAACAGACACAAAGAGAGACAAACTGACTTGCCTAGGCCAAGGGAATAAACCTCAGGTCTTCTCACTCCTAGGGCAATGCCCTATCTGCTAAACAGTGCTATCTCTCAGTGTAATTAGAGCAAACATATTAAAAAAGATAAGTAATTGCCATGGATTAAAGTAGAAAACTAACCTTTGTGTGGAGAGCAGGTGCAACACAAACCTATCCATCAGAGTCGAAAGAACTTGAAACAGGGGAACAGGAAGTCTTTCATGTGCTTGGACTGAAGACAGACTATCAGTGCAGATAATTAACCAGGTGTGTAACTCGTCTACTGAACAGAACGCAAAAGACACACTAGAAGCATGCTATGAGGGACTGGGCTACACGGATATGATACAATGCATGGAAAGCCCCTCGAGAAACCAGCATCACACCTGGTCTTTTATGAGGCTGAAGTTGGATCCTTATGCCCAGTTCCTTATTCCTTGCTCTCCTGTCTCCAGGTCCCAGTTCCTCGTTCCTTTTTCAAAGCTAATTTTTACACAATTAAAGGTTTTTAGTAATGAAGTAGACACACTGAAGAGTTAGATTTTCATCTAAAAAGTATATTTACTAATAACAATGTAAAATGTATAAAGTATATAGCCTTGAATAAAGAGATGAGATTAGGCTGGGATTATGGGGCAAAATCATTTTTGGGGCACCACAAAGCACACCTCTCTGCCCCCCGAGGACTCTTCAGAAGATTTCTGGGCAGGGCAGTGCCCAACCTGAAGCTCAGTTTTCATATGCCAGCCTGCCAACTAACAGCCTCCCCAGACCTGCGTGCGATGAACAATGCCTCAAATAAAATGAGTTTGGGTTGGGATTATGGGGAAAACCCACTTCGAATCACCACAAACCATATGTCCCTGTGCCTGGAGGACCATCCTGAAGAAGTCTGGGCAGGTCCCAGCCCTACATGAAGCTTAGTTTTCATGTGCCAGCCTGCCAACTCATGACCCCCCCAGGCCTGTGTACTAAACGTCCTGAATAAGGATCTGAGTTTGGGCTAGGATTATGGGTAAAAAACCTTTCAGATTACCCCAAACCACATGTCTGTGCCTCCCGGAGACTCTCCTGAAGAAGTCTGGGCAAGGCACTACCCAACACAAAGCTCAGTGTTTGCTTTCCAGCCTGCCTACTGGCAGACCCCCGGGGCCTGTGTGCTATGTACGTTGCCACGAATTAGGAGCTGAGTTTGGACTGGGATTATGGAGCAAAATCTTTTTAGGTCACTCTAAAACACACATCCCTGCCACCAGGGGACTGCCCTATACAAGTCTAAACAGACCCTTGCCCAGCCTGAAGCTTGGTTTTCAAGTGCCAGCCTGACAATTGACAGCCCCCAGGCCCGCGAGCTATGCGACAAACGGCACCCTTCTCAGGGATGTGCAGGGAGCAGATTACAGCTCTGCCCCTGGCCCCGGCCCTGTGCTGTCACTGCCCCATGATCCCAGCCTGGCTCTCGCTTCTGCCCCACCTGCCCGTCCCACTCCCAGATGCCACTGCGACAGGCCTATCCCATCCATCCTGCCTGATTGCACCCTGCCTGCCCCAGCAGTGGGTGCAGAGTGGACAGAGCTGGATAGGATCACTGGTCATCTCCCTGGTATCCCACCTCCTTACTTCCCTGCTGCCACAACAGGCAGTGGAAACAGCTGCGACTGGGGGCCAAGGCTTGGTCAGGACTCCCTCCCTGGCCCTCAATGACTCACCTAATCTCCTTAAGTGGCCTTCCAGCCAAAATAATTGCCCACCTCCAGCAGAACCCAAGACTACAAGCAGTCAAAACAGGCTTGAGTAGCCCTGAAACCTGCATACCCTCTGCATACTAATGAGGGGGTGCAGATAAGGAATATACAAAGTTTTCACTGTGGAACAAAACCTTAGTCAACCATGCAGAACATAATCAAGGATACACATATGTAGAAATATGAATTGTTTGAATACATAGCACTGTAAGCATGGAACCAATGTGAATGACTTGGGACATCATGAGATATCATAAAAGATATCAGGTTCACCCAAAGAACCTTGTCTGCCTATGTCCTTAGACCAACATGGCTACAACCTACATCCTTGGGACATCATTGCGTTATTTGACTTCTCAGTTCAGGTTTAAACCAAAAAGTACACTATGGTTTTTCTTCTTTTTTTCTTATTAAACATGCAACAGGCTACTCAGACAGAAATAGAAACCAATATGAGGATTTTTGGTAATGTACCTATCAGGTCTTTTCACTATGATAAATTTGCAAATATGTCCAATGTTTTCTGTTGAATTAATCCGGAGTGGTGACATGTTTTAATTAACAACCTTCCCTCTACTTAAATACAAGAGACTTAAATACAGAAAACAGGAAACGGATTTTGGGGACAAGGGAACAGGGTACTACATCTGAAAAGCTAGCAATTGGCATTTGAGAAAGCACAGTTTGGCAATTTGATATAGAACTGGATATGCATATATGTTTATTCCAATGTACTTAATGTCACCACAGCTACAACATAATTCTTACACTACCCACTTACTTAATGTCTTGTATAGAAATCTCTGGTACAAAAAGCTGAGGATCAATTATGAGGCTAAGGTTGCATCCTTATTCCTAGTTTCTTATTCCCAGGTCTCAGTTCCTTTTTCAAAGCTAACCTTTACACAATTAATGATTGCTAGTAATGAATCTTTAGCCAGAAAAAAACCCGCCAGAAAAAATTGCAAAGTCTTGAGATTTTATAACATGCCCTGGCCTGTCCCCACTTTTTTATTATTAATTAATGTATTTGTTTATTTAATTTGGGCTGATTCTTAACCTAATGGGCTAAAACTTATTTGAAATTTATGGCCCCGACTATAGACACCTACCTATAGTTTTTGGCACGTGTATGCAACCTGTGCTTCAGTAGTGTCCCAATAACATAACAGCTAAACCCCAAGAGCTGAGCTCAGCAGTTTTGGCACTTGCTCAGGGCATGGAAAACATAGATTCCAGCCACCCCTCTCCCCCCTCGACATGGTTAATAATGAATAACAGAGTTATAATTGTTATACCATAAGGGGACACTAAACCCGCGTGGAACTTTGGGAATAGAAAGAGCAACACTCATCCAAGTGAGAGGCATGAAAGGTAAGAAGTGATTTACTCTAAGTATCCATCAGCTATAAATTGCAGCCATAAGAATCGCCAACGATACTGCCTGACGAATATGCAGATTTTGCAGCAGTCTTTTCTCTGCTCAGCCCCACCCACTCCAGCCTTGTGCCAGTCCTCTACAGGTTTAGATGATAGTGTCAACTCGGTGATTGTTGAACCTTCCGCAAGATTTTTCTGATGTTGAGTCCTGCATTTAAAAAGAGCCCGTATGTCTATAAGAAAACAGCCTGAGATGGAATTTATTTCTTCTTAACAAGACAAATTTTGCAAGTACATCCACCTATCAGGAATCAATACCTGCCAACTGCAGAAAGTGGCTGAATGAAGGTTGCGTGAGTTGTGTTGATGTGTGTGATTAATTACATATGGTCAGTTCTAGTATATACTGTCACTGAAGAAAGGTGGCAGTCATGCAAATTGGTCAGCTGGGAATAAACATCATTAATTCCACATGACATACAGGATAAACAGAATATGGAGGGCTATGGATTTACAGAGCATCAAAAGACTAACTTGGGTAAATTTTATACTGAGATAGCAATAAAGGTGATCAGTTGGGGTTTAAACAGCTTTCCAGAGATATGATGAAACATTAAGATGAATGGCAAACACGTGCACCTGCTGGCTTGCCAGAATCATTTATACTGCTGTAACCCAGTAATAACTAGCATTGTGAATAGCAAATGTTATATTCTGGTTCTGGCTGGAAGTAAGATTTCCAGCATACACAGTAATGAGGTTTTCAGAAAAATAAATTATCCCAATTTAGTATGTGAATCAAAAACAACAAACAAACAAACAAACAAAAACCCTCTTTTTTTTCCACAGGACGGGTTTGTTGGGTGTCCTCAAACATATTCCAGGTTGGTTGTGCTGGAATAAGTTGTTTGGCTTGCCAGGTGTCTGCCTGGAGGCACTCATCAGTCTCGTTTTCTGTGAAGGCTGACTGCTGTGGTTCATCAGCTCCACAGCTCTCCACAGTCCCTCCTGCCTGCAGGTCCAGATGCCGTAGGGGCAGCTTTCCTGCTTCTGGAGAGACAGGGAGAATGTCAAAAGGATAACAGGCCTGCAGGAGGACAGTCGCAAGGCCACTGGTACCAGTGGAATAATTGCTTTTGAAAAGTGCCTTTTCCAATGGGAAAAAAAATCCTGACCTATTGTAAAACACAAGCAGCTTATGAGCTACTGCAGTCTTCGTGGCTAGGTACAAACAGTCAAAAAGCCTGAGGCTGAATCAATTCAGTCTTTGCAGGTTAGTCTAAACTGCACAGATTAAATTGAAATGGAAGTAAATAGACATTTACTTTCAATTCAGGAAATACAGCCACATGCCTGCAGCAGCTCAGGCCAGAAGCCACGGGACCTAGAGCTAGGCTCCCTGGCTGTGTGTTCACTTCCTCTTCCTGTTGCCCCCAAGGTCTCTGGGATTTGCAGTCCAGAATTACAGTAGCAGGACTCTGCGGAGTTGCTAATCACTTCCTCTTCCTGCTTCCAGGTGCCTCTGGGATTTGTAGTCCATAGTTGCAGCTAGCAGTAAGTTTGAGTGGAGGAAGGGGTGGTTAAATCCCCCCTCCCTGGCCCCAGACCCCAGCTGGGGTTTGCTTGTGGGGGTGGGGCAGTTCCCCCATAGACTGGGCTGCATCTCCAGCTGGGCTAGCCACCCCCCCCCCCCATCAGCCAGCCCCCACTGCTTCAGCTAGGCACAGAGGGGTGGGGCCCGCCCTTCTCTCTGGAGCAGACAGCACAGCACAGCCCAGCACAGGGCTGCAAAGCATGCTGGGATACTGGGGGACTCTGATTTAACTTGAACCAGGAAGGGGTCTGGGACAGAAGTTTCAGTTTGACCCAAATTGGTTAAGGCCGATATTACATTCAAACAGGTTTGTCTTAAACCAGCTTCAGCCGTTCTGAAACTGGTTTATGTGCACTGAACTTCTGTTCTGTTACAGATTTAAACCACTTTCTGATCCCTTAAACCAGTTTATGGTAACTTCTATTCCTAGCCCATGTGCAAATCCCATTGGAGACCATAGTAATTTACAGGAGAGAGAGTCTTTCTGTCGATAGTCATACAGCACCCAGTTGGTTCAAGAGTGGGGCTTGGAAGCATTAACATAATGAGGATGATGATTAAACTTGTGACGTGAAAAGCATATGTGTTTCTGTTACGATACACACATAGTTCTCTGATATAGGCAGAATGCCTGATGGATGTTCTCTTGCTTAGCACAAGGAATCCAGTGAGATCTAATACTAGAATATCTATATTGATTTTATTCAGATACTTTCTCTTGATTGCAAAGAGGATGTTTTGTGTCTCATCAGTTATTTAAAAAAACAATCCCACCTTAAATAGAAAAGAAATCTGAGGCACAAATGAAGTAAAACAACTGAAGTATTTAATTAAGGGCTTGGTATCACCTCTATACAAACAAATAAATAGTTAAGTAAAACATAATTCTCAACTCTCTGTCACAGCCTTAGTAAATAGTTGGTTTTGAAACATGCTGAAAAGGTCAATGGATGTCAACTATCAAAGAGCCAATGAGAGCAAGGAAACACTAGTACTGAGAGCCTCACTTAGAATGATTTGCCAGGGCTCGCTTTCTCTTCTATGCTGAGAGGTACCCAGGTCAAACAGATCCACTGACTGCAACTATTGGCTGCTATCACACAAAAGAAAAGCAGTGTTTTGTGTAGGCCAAACCCATGTCATTGATTCTGCCCTCTCTCCTGAGCCTCTCCATTTATTGCACACTCTAGGCAGATGTTAATGCAGCTGACCAAAACCTTAGCAATGATGAGATACCATTCAGGCTCCTTGAAACTATTCCTTGGCCAGAATATTGATAGGATCACTGTCCACTTCCCAAGAAGACTCAATCAAAGAAGAAATGTCACTGAATTTTGTTTCTGCAGTAACCTTTTGTTCAGTAGAAGGAATTTCACCCTTCTCTCCCCCTAGGGCACAAACCACCCAGCCCAAAGATGGTAGGACAGGGACAGGCCTTAGTCCCTAGTAAGGGTCTCAGGAAATTATTTCCAGGTCTCCAGTGGCTCTTGCTTGAGGTCAGTGGAAAATCTTGCAGAGACTCAAGCATTTTAGGTTCAGGTATTTAAGCCTGTTCTTGAGATTAAGCAGTTAATCATTTGCTGTCTGCAGTCTCTTGATATTTGGATGACAGTCTGCTAGTAAATAGGGAAGTCCCTAGATGACTGAGGAGGGCAATCCAAGATCTGTATTGACTGCAGATGTGGCAAAAAGTTCCAGGAGGAAGGAGCAGATCCTGGTGATGTTGGGCCACAGATCTTTTCCGTTGTCACTCTTACCTATCTGCCTCCACAGTGAGGTGAGCTTGCTCAAAATGATTGATGCCATGTCATAAATCACAGTGCCACTGGGGAAAATTCAGTGCTTGAGTCTCCTGGATCCTGATAGTAATGTCATATTTCTTCAGATTGGCCCTCAAAATGTCCTTGAGTCTCTTCTGTTTCCACTTCTAGAGTGGTGACCGTCAGTGAGCTGGGAGTATAGGACCTGTTTTGGGAGCCGGTTGTTCGGCATCCTTATGACATGTCCTGTCCAACAGAGCTAGTGCCGGATAAACACAGTATCAATGCCAGCAGTGTTCACTTGAGCCAAAGCACTGGCATTCATTCTTCTGTCCTTCCAGTTGATGGGGAGGATCATCCGATAACTTCAGGGTGGACTTCAGTGTGTACCTACGTTCTCTACTGAAGTGAGACTTTTTCAGTTTTTGACCTTTCACAGGTTTCGGATACCTCTAGCCAAAAGGCACACATCAGCTCAGAAGGACTCCAGTTTAATCTGTAAGCACGGACCTCACCACCCATTAAAGGCATCAGAAAGCTGACATTAGTAGAAAGGTGATGCTTGAGGGGGGCATGATAAGGGTTTTCAAAATACTACATGGCAATGAGAAAGCAAATTGGGATTTATTCTTTCCTTTCTCACACAACACAAGAACTAGGGGTCACAACATGAAACTCGTAGTTAGTAAGTTTAAAACTAACAAAAGGAAGTTGTGTTTCACACAGCATGCAATTAAACTGTGGCACTCATTCCAGCCAGATGTTGTGGAAGCTGCCAGTCTAGCCACAAGGGGACTAGACAAATTCTTGCAGGAAAAGGGCATCAGTAGCTATTGTGCACAGGGGTTAGTGATACAGCCACTGAATCAGAACAATGGAAAAACCCCAGTTCACTCTCCCTTTCAGCATCCACTGTCTGCCACTGTGTGACACAGGTACTGGGCAAGATGGACCTATGGTCTGATCCAGTAAATGTCAGGTTTTAGTATAGAAGGCAGGTTAGATTTGCACCTTACAGACTAAACAAAGTGGGGGGGGGTGTATGCTCCCCATATATATAGCACAAGGTTTCATGACCTGAAAGTCCCTTCATCAGATGCTATGAAAGGACAAAAAAAAAGCAGAGTATGAGGAGAGAGACATTAG
>NW_005842115.1:966751-988986 GCF_000455745.1 Alligator sinensis | reverse complement strand
GGAAAGAGAGGGTGAGGAAGAGCAGGCAGTGCTGGGAGAGGCAAACAAACAAGCTGTTAATCCATAGTAAAAAAAGGAGTCACACAAACTAACCTAGGTAATGAGCTAAGGATCGACAGCCCTGGTTAAACCATACTTAGTACAATCCAGTCTGTGGATGATTTCTTGTTCTGCAATTTCCCATTCAAACCTATTTGAAAAAGTTTTCTGTCTAAGAACTGCTGCCTTCTCATCATCCATGGAGTGTCCAGGGAGGTTAAAATGCTCTGCCACAGACTTGCATGCCTTTCTGCAGCTGATAGGTCAGAGTAGGTGATGACATATATAACATTGGAAGAGTTGCAAGTGAATGACCCTTGGATGTTGTAATCTGTGTTATTCGGTCTTGTGATTATGTGGTCTGTATTGCTGCTGGGGCACAGGAGGCATCTTGACCCATTACAAGGCCTGGTGCCTGGGTGAGATTGGGAGTTAAGTAGCCTAGTACTTGAGAGACATTTGAGGATGGGGGTGGCTGCCTGTAAGCTAAGACAGGTTTGGCCCCCTATAACTGCCTTGCATCAGTCATCCTTTTTCAGGAGATCCAAGCATGCCAGCATTGGGCCCAATGCCCTGCTGCCCCATGCACCAGGATCAGGATCTGAGGCCCCATGCTCAGATCCTCATATGGAGGCATCACAGGGTATGTGATGCCTCCATACAGGGAGGCATCACATACCCTGTATGTATATCACCCTGTATGGCTGATCTAGTACAAAGGGCCACAACCTGCAGGGTTCCCCATGGACCCATGAGGAGCAAGATCTGAAGCAAGATCTGGCCCACAGGCCAGGGGGTGAGCACCTCTGATCTAAAATGTTCAAGCTGTACTCTGTTGGTGACAGCCAAAGGGACTCTGTCATCCTTGTCCTGGGATTGGTATAGTAGAAAACCATCTCTAAGACGTGTATCCATGTCTGTCTTGTCAGACCTTTAACTAACCTGAACATTCATTGTGCAGTTCATTTAATCTTCACCTGCCTTAAAATCTAGCCATGTTATATATGGTCAAATCTAAACCATTGTCAAACAGAATGTACTTCCTGCAAGTCACAAATTTTAAAGTAAGGAGGTGCTGGTGAAACCTTCTGCATCATCTCCTCTCAGTCCACATGAGAACTTTCCTCGTGTGCATGTCTAGGAAAAGGCTGAGAGAAGAGGCAAAGACCTCAGCAGGTCTTCAAGGTTGCCAAATCTGGGATCCACTCTGGCTGGAAGCAAGTTCTGGAGACTAGGATGCTTTCCGGGCACATCTATCTGCAACCCCCTACCTATTAAGGCAAGACTTGGGGATGTGTGGTCAAGTGCTTTAGGGCAGGGGTCAGCACCCTATGTGCAAAGAACTGGATCCAGGCCATGGAGCCACTTGATCCAGTCTGTGGATGTGGGGCTTCAGCAGCACCCAAAAGTAGAGGCAGCAGTTGCTTTCCTTTGCTGCTGTGGGGAAAAGTGCCAGTTGCAGGTGCTCGCCCCATGCCACCATGGGATAAAAAGGTGGCAGCAGCTGAGTACTAGTGACTGCCCACGTCTGAACTGGACCACTCTGGCGTGAAGCCTAAGAGGGTTGCCAATGGCTGCTAGCCTAGCTGAGAAATGACTCAGGAAGCCAAGCTGGAAAAGGTCTTTAGCCATACAGAACCACAGGGTCCTAGGACATTTATTCTTCTATCCGCAGACAGGGCCGGACACAGGCATGGGCAAACCTGGTGGCTGCCTGGGACCCAGACAGAAAGGCGGCCTGAAAATGGTAATTTTTTTCCCATTTTCCAGTTGTTATTATCATTACCTCTGGTGAAGGGGGGCCCAATACTAAAAGTTTGCCGAGGGCCACCAGGAGTCTAGCTACGGTGCTGTCCACAAAGTAGGAAAAGCATTGTGTAAATGGCAGCAGTTGCAGACAGAATTGGCAAACCCTTTGCATGACGCCAGCAGAGAATATTGCTTACTGGTTAGATGCTAGGGAGTTAGGATTTGGATTTCAAGCTTCCACTCATGGGGGGCAAAGGCAGTTCGGTCTATTCCCAATTGCTTGCTGTGTATATGAGCAAGTAATGTAACTGCTTGAAGCCTCAAACTACCCACCTGCAAAATGGGATTAAAAGAAGTTCCCTATAGCTCAGAATATTTTGGAGGTTTTAGCAATTGGTGTAAAAACCTTTGAGATCTTTGCTTGGAGGTCCCCTCTGGAAAAATTACACTATTACCACTCACGTTTCCCCTCTTTTTTAGCAGCAAGAGAATCTCGGAGGAACCAAAGGCAGGTAAGTTTTAAGTAAAGAAAGAGAATCATAGAATCATAGAAAAGTAAGATTGGAAAGGACCTCAGCAGGCCATAGAGTCCAACCCCCTGCTCAAAGTAGGACCATCCCCAACTAGATCATTCCAGCCAAGGCTCTGTCTAGCCAGGTCTTAAAAACCTCCAAGGATGGAGTGTCCACAACCTGTCTGGGTAACCTGTTCCAGTGCTTTGCTACCCTCCTCATGAGAAAGATTTTTCTAATATCTCTCCTAAACTTCCCTTGCTGCAACTTGAAACCATTGCTCCTTGTTCTGTCATCTGCCACTGATGAAAACAGCCCAGCTGCATGCTTTTTGCAACCCCAAAAAGTAGTAGTTTGAAGTAGTAGTTGAAGGCTGCTATTAAATCCCCCTTCAGTCTTCTCTTCCCCAGACTAAATAAGCCCAGTTCCCTCGGACACTCCGCAGAAGTCATATGCCCCAGTCCCCAAACCATTTTTGTTGCCTTCTGCTGGACTCTCTCCAATTTGTCCACATCCTTTCTGTAGCGGGGGGCCCAAAACTGAACACAGCACTCCAGATGTGACCTCACCAGTGCTGAATAGAGAGGAAGAATCACTTCCCTTGATCTGTTGGCAATCCTCCTACTAATGCAGCCCAGTATGCTGTTAGCCTTCTTCACACACTCTTGGCTCATATTCAGCTTCTTATTCATTGTAATCCCCAAGTCCTTTTCTGCAAAGCTGTTGCTTAGCCAATCAGTCCTCAAACTGTACTAGTACATAGGATTTTTTCGTCCTAAGTGCAGGACTTTGCACTTGTCCTTACTGAGCCTCGTGAGATTTTTTTTTCGTCCAATCCTCCAAATTGTCTAGGTCTCTGAATCCTAGCCCTACTCTCCAGCATATCTACTACTTCTCCCAGCTTGGTGTCATCTGCAAATTTGCTGAGGGTGCACTCCATCCCATCTTCTAGGCCGTTGATGAAGATATTGAACAAAACCAGCTCCGGGACCAACCCCTGGAGCACTCCACTTGATACCAGCTGCCAACTAGACACTGAGCCATTGACTATGACCCCCTGAGACTGATCATCCATCCAGTTTTATAACCACCTTACAGTCCATTCATCTAACCTGTACCTCCTAGCTGCCTTGCAAGAATGTTGTAGGAGACCATGTCAAAAACCTTGCTAAAGACAAGGTATATCATGGCCACTGCTCTCCATTCATCCAAATAATAAATGGCATGGAAAGCAAGCCATATGAGAACAGTTGAGAGAAATAAGTGTGTGCAGCTCATAGAAAAGATAATCAAGACAGGACATGATAGCAGTCTTCAAATATTTGAAGGGTTTCCATAAAGAGGGAGAAAAGGTTTTCTCCTTTGCTGCAGAGGGTAGGACACATAGCCATGACTGGAAATCGTATCCAATTAGGTTTAAATTAGATATCAGGAAAATCACCTTCATGGTTTGAACAGTGAGGCAGTGGAATAGACTGCTTAGGGCAGTTGTGGAAGCTCCATCATTGGAGAGGTTAGATAAGCGTTGGTCAGGGATGACTTAGGAGTAGCAATGCCTAGAGTGTGCTGTGAAAAGCAACAGTCGCAAGCTCAGGAGACCCCTGACATGCTTGATGATTATGAAAAGGGCAGTGTAGTGCAGAAAAGGTGGAAACTGAAGAGACCAGTGCTCAGCAGTGAGTGAAGGAAGCAGAGCTACACAATTGACTGAGTTATAAAACAAAATTAAAGAACAGAGACACGTTTATTAGAGGGGCAGGATGACAGAAAGGGGCATGGGCAACTGGTGCCACCTTAGTCAGATGCGACCAGTCAGCAACTGGGGAGGGGGTCCTCCCGCAGCTGATCGCGCCGACTGGAAAGCAGCCCTGGTGCTCCCGGAAGTGGCCATGGCGCTTCATCCAGCACTCAGCTCCCTGGCTGTTACTCATGGGGGGACACCAGCACCTCCTCCTGCCCCCCCTACCCATCGCCTAAGCAGGGAGCGTGGCCTGTTAGGGGGTGCACCAGTGCTCTCAGGGCATGCACATGCACCCCTTACGCATCACCACTGGAAAGGGGAGCTCTAGCTCTCTAGTTAGGGTGTGCAATGCATGGTGTTGTGTTTGTAGTCCTCAAGTACATGCTTCTGGGCGTTGCTGGGACGGAGGAGGATTTTTTTTTCCTTTCCTGTTGTTATGGTTGTCAAATTTATTTTTTTTCACCTTCTTCAGAAGTACTGGTATTGGCTGCATCCAAGGCTGGAGATTTTGACTACCGTGTGCCAACGCTCTGTTTAGCACTTAAATAACCCTGGCTAAAAGGTCTTGCTTCTCCACTCAGGATCAGACAGATTGCTACATTTTGTGTCAGGAAGGAATTTTATCCTACAGTCAGATTGGCATAGTCTGTGGGGAGGTTGCTTTCTTCTGTAGTGGCGCAGTGTGGTCCTCTTCCTTGGATCTCTTAACAACCTCCTGTCCTTGCAATAGGACATTGACAGTGCCTTCGTCCCCTACTGTACCTGTGGCAAGGTCAGGGGGTGGGGGGAGGGGGTGGGGACTTGATGTTTTGGGGCATTGTGCCTGGTGGTGGTGCTTGCAGTTCTGGGAATGGTTAGGCAAACACCTGCTTAGGATGGCTTAGATAGGGATGATCCTGCCTTGAACATAGGGTTGGATTAGATAACCTCCTGAGGCCCCTTCCAGCTCTCCTATTCAACAGTTGTATGATTTCCTTCGCTTCCCATTGGCGTGGTTGTATTTCTTTTGGGAAAGTGAACTCAACCAAACAAAATCTCATTGCTCATGCTGAAGCCTCATCTATTGCTTTTATAAAGAGAAACCAGTTATATTTTGATGCTATGTCTTTATCTATCATCTACAGGCCACTCACCGACTGGGCAAAACATTCAAATATTTCCTTACTACAATCACTCCTCTAGCCAGGAGTGGAGTTTTTCTGCACAGCATGCCTCGATGACTAACTCCTAGAAAGCCATACAGCCCCGATTGTGCAGTGAAGACCGTCTTACTGAGAATATGCAAAGTAACAAATGCCTTTAATTTCATGTTTCATTCCATGAGACTCCACGAGGCCCAGGAAGCACAAACTTCCTATGGCTCGGCATTTTCCTTCTCATCTTCCGCTGTTATTTTAGCCATCCTTTTTTTTTGTGTAGCAGATTCAGGGTTACACAGTGAAACTGTGTTTGAGATTAGTGAATGCTGCAAATCAGAGCCAACTCCCACTAGTCCTGCACGGAGTCAAAATTAGGGAAAGGCTGCCATCTAGAGGGCAAGCACGAGACGGCCTTTGGTCTATTCTGGACCTTGTTTAATTGGAGTGTGTATTACAGACGAGTTAATCTGACATGGACAGAATTAGACCAAAGGAAGATGGGATCTGCTGACAGAGTCCTTCAGGAATAATCATTTTCTTATCTAAACTGTGCAAACCAAAATAGCTAGACAACTTAATTAAGATGAGTAGATCAATAGCTTTTGCATTGAGTGGAGGCCACAACTTGGTAAAGAATGTATGCTTTGGACAAGTCACTATGAGGTCAGCATAATCAGGATTGCGATTATGGCCTAAGGTCATAATCCTATGACACTGTTCCAGAAACTGGCTGACCAGGCAGAACCTGGCTTGTAGTGGGAAACTTCACAGTCCTTGTGCTTCACTTTACACACAAGGCAGGAAAGACTTACGGGGCAGGTCCCCATGTGTAGGGGCATGAGGTTTGGTCTGTGGCACCACAAACCACTTTGTGGCACCACAAACTGCACACAGGGAATGTGAAACTGTGCAGCACGCTGCAAATTTGCAGCGCAGTGGCAAAATTTGCTACCAGGAAATCCCGGTAGCAATAAAAAAACCCTGAGGAAAAAAGCAGCACAGAGTACACATCTGTAGCATGTACTGGAACAAATGGAGACTGGCCGTTCAGAGCAATGCACTAGCTGCTGCCCAGGCTCCGTGTGTCGGACCTGCACCCCTGCTGCACCAGGACTCCAGGTAATACTGCTGCGGCCAGCCTCCCCTACCCCAGACAATTTGCTACGCACCAAAGCGCATGTGCAATGCGCGTGCAATGGGTCACAAATCAGTAGCACAAATTTGTGCTGCTGCTCTTTGCACCTCTACAAGTGCACCCCCCCTGCATTTGCGGACCCAGCCACCAGGTCCATACAGTGCCAATCTGATTCCCCATATTCACTGTGTTCTCTCCATGCTAGAAAAATGTATTTCCAATTGCTATTTCCTTCACATGGTTTTTTGGGTTGGGTTTTTGTTTTTTGGGGTTTTTTGGCCTTTGAAGAGGATTATTCCTTCTGCTCCTTGGCCTGCAGTGCACTACAATCCTATAGAATTGTTTTAAAGTTTTGGTCTTGATGCACTTTTCTTATAAACATGCAGCTGAGATAGAGAGTGGTTGCCTGAACACCAGTTGTCTAATCTCAGTTCTAACCATGACTTGGTCTGTGGCACTGCATGTCATTCAGGTTCCCCATTTCAGTTTCCCCACTTGTTAAATGGAGATAATACTGCTTCCTCAGCATGGTAATTTAAAGTTAGTTTCAAAATGTTTTGAAGGAGAGGGAAGGCGATACAGTTCCCCATCTTTAGTAGCATCAGTTGTCCTTGAAATCCTCTTCCCTCTTTACTCACTATTTTTTAGCTCAGATGGATTATAAAAAAAAATAAAGCTTAATTATTTGTGGCAAAACAAACACAAGGGCAATGCAGAGCAGGGGTCACATTTGGGAGGGTGCTTTGTAGCCCCTCTTCAGGTTGGTGACACTGGTTCCACTCAGGGTAAAACTTTTCTTCCTGGAATCTGCTCGGCATTTTTCTCTATTGTGCTCCAGGCTCTGGGTTAAGGCTTCCCATTAAGCAGATCCTAAAGGTGTATAAAACACCCTGGGCTAGATCTGTAAGGGTATTGAGCTACACCTTTAAGTATTTACATCCAAAATGTAGAACCCCAGAGAGGGTGCTATAGACGGGCACATGTCTACATTAGAAACTTAACAAGCCAGGCAGCAGCGTGCTCAACTCTGCAACAGTGCTCCAAGTACACTACCTCCCAGGTGGGAAGCAGCAAGGCCAGGTTCATGCAGTGCTTAAAATCCACCCACAGCACCACAGGAACATGACTGTGCCACTTCCAGTTCAGGATGCAGCACATACGGAGCAGCGAGGCATGTCTTAGTGCACTGCGGCTGGACATGGCAGGTTTCCAGTGTAGACATGACCAAGGTTTCCCACATCTGAGTCCTCCACGCCTCACCCTTCTTCACAGCATTCTCCACTGCTTACTTTAGGCCCCTTGTGCCTGGTGTTGTTTGGAAGTAGAAGAAAAGGGAAACCCATGGTACATCCACAGAGATCCCACCTTGCAACAGGGAGCACCTCCATGACACGCAGTGCTGCATCTGGAAAGGGACACAATGAAGACACTTTGGAAAAGTACTGGGTGTGCTCCAACCACCTCTTCATCTTGAGCATGATTATTGGCATGCTTCTGGCACCATTCAAAGGGGACTAACTGCATTTCCGAGTGGGGAAACACTCTCCCTACCATAATCTGGAGGTGACACGGGCATGTCCCAAAGAACCAGATCTGTGAACTTCCCAAAGCCATACCTGTTCTAGTGTTAGCGCCTCATGCCAGCTGCTTGAATAACAACATAACCTACTGCCTGGATTGTAAAGGGAATCTGTTCTTGATACAGTTTGCAGCTGCTGTCAGTCTTGTTTCCATGGGTGTTTGGCTGGCTGATTTTGCAAGCTTGAGTTTGCTTTGCCCAAATCTCTTGACATCTGGGTTTCCATAAGATGATTGCAAGCTACTGATCTCTTGGCTGTCACAAGCTGTACAGCCATCATTAAAAAAGGCTGCCTGATGTATTCTGTCACTTGACATGCCTCTTATGGCCAGGATCTCATGAGATCACTTAAGCTGAGCAATTCAGGACCTGACTTACAACAATAGCCCTGAATGATTTTAAGGGAATTCAGAGCTGGATGAGACATAAGCTAAGGTTCTCAATGGTTGGGCCAATATAGATCCCAGGAGTCTGCGTTGTGAATGCCAGCATCTCGCTGGACCACTTATGTTCTGACTGCTCTCATTTGCTCTGCAATGTTAACTGCACACAATCAGTTAAATTCAAAGGTGCATCTAAGTGTTGCTCTGTGTGTCTAAGAGTTGATTCACACTAGAAAAATTGTAAAGGGGCAACAAAATTAATTCAAGATAGTTCTAGCTCTACCAGTCCAAACAACCAGCACTGGGTGCATTTAAACTGATTTAAACTTGTTTAAATCAATTCAAGTGCAAGGTAAATTGGTTTACATGTAGCTGCCTGGAAAGACTTCACTGATGTAACCACATGTATTTTAACTGGATTTGTTGCACCAGGGCCAGTTTTAATGTGTCTCAATCAAACATTAAATACCTGCTTCACTATTCCAATGAAACATGTAAGCATTCATATTGCATATCCAGCTGAGGTTTTCTTCCCGTTCCATCAACATCTAAGGTACAGCAATTTAACATCCTTTGGACTCCATGGGCCAAATGCAAATCTGGGAGGGGGAGATCAGGCAAAGGCAGTTTGACTTTGAGCTGGTGCATATTGCACCAAGGCCTAAATTCTACCCGTGCTCATACAGGTGAGTGCAGGGCAGAACTGAGCCCTTCAGAGGCTGAAAAAAGTGCCAATCAACAAGCTTTGACGCCCTTCAACTCATGGTCACGACCCGCCAGTATCTAGATGTAGGTGGGATATCCAGCAGTACACACGGCTGATTGTTTCCTAGCAGGAAAAGGCAAAACAAGATCCATTGGAAAGAAGCTGAAGCCAGAAAGAGAGTGCAGTTATTTATAGCAGCAAGTGCAGTTAATCATTGGAACAATACCCTTGGCACAGCAGGGGGATTCCCCATCACTGTCAGCGTTTAAAGGAATATCTTCCCACAAAGGGCTCCGATAGAAGTTATGACCTTGATGCATGGAGTTCCTTGACCTGTGTTACACAGGGGGTCAGGGTAGTTGATCATAAAGGTCCTTTTTTAAATCTACAACTAGCAGTGGTTCATGTGATATTACTCCCTCTTCACCTCCCCGCTGCCGCCCTCATCCCAAACCTACACATATCACCTCAATACTGGTTTCATAGTCTTAAGTGAGCATTTGCACTGCATGCTAAAGAGTCAAAATAAAGAAGAGGAGCAAGTATGTCAGAGTACCCCAGCTTCCACCTCCCTGGGACTCACTCATGTCCTGGGATAGTGAATGAGTTTTGCTCAAAGGTTCCTAAATTAAACCGGTGTCCTTCCTACCCATAAGTGCCACATGGCATGGATGTGCCCAGTTAAACAGTTGATGTAACTGGAAGGTGACAGCAATGCTTTGGATAAAGCAATTCCATTTGCCATTATTAATCATTATTGGTATCTGTTATTTGCATTATAGCAGCCCCTAGGACTATGCCAAACAAGGACCAGGGTCCTTTTAAGTGTTGTACAAACATACAACAAAAAGGTCAATCACTGCTCAGAAAAGCTGCCTGTCTAAGTACTTTGGGAATGAAAGGGGAAGATTGTAATGATTACGAATGGGCCTTTGCCATTGAAACCCGTGTTTCCAATATTCTTAGGTAAAAGAAAGCAGTTGGAAAATTATTCTGATGACTTGGCATTAAAGGCTCTTTTATTAGTAATTATTTATTAAAAAGTCCATTTTGATTATTCAGGAATGCAAAATGAATTGAGTTTCTCAGTCTCAGCTGATAGTTCACCTTCACCTATATTTTTTTTTTTAATTGAAACTTCCAGAATACATACTTTCTGTTCGGCTTTTGCAACTTCCTGCATGAATGAAATATCCCCTGACCATGGCCAGAAAACCCTTCCACATCTCTTTCAAAAATTCACCTCAGTAAGTGTAACATCCTCACCAGAAGGAAACTGAACCCATAAAACATGTTGCAGCCTTCCTTTCTGTCTGGTTTTCTTCAGACTTCATTCATAAAAAAAAAAAATAGAACAAAGAAAAAAAAAGGGGAAAAAGTGACAGTTGATTCAGAAAGTTGTAAACACTCATCTACGGGTGGTACGGGGCTGCCTAGAATTGCGTATCTCTGGGGACAACACATGCCTGACTTTCACACTTGACAAATCATAACGGCCACTGTTATCAGTCTATAAGAGCTTCCAAATTCCTACCTGTCACTGAAATTCTTAGAAAACTGCAAACCACGACCCACTGAGGAAACAAATACTGGCAAGTCTCATGCTGCAATCACTCAGGATCCATTCTGCAAACTTTTGCTTCGATGCACAATCCTCACTCACGCGTGTTTTCTTTATTGAAGCCCCCTGGACTTCTTGCTGTAGTAAAGGCATGCAGGATTAGGCTCTCAGATTGGCTCCCATCACTGTAGTTACTTATTATTTCTATTGCAGTAGAATGGGGGAAAGCGTGGCCCCATTCTACTAAGTCCCGTACTCCTGCATGCAAAGAAACAGACCCCGCTCTGCAAGACGTGGCAGAGAAAATGAGTCTTGCACTTTGACACAGATGGGAAAACAAGGTACGGGAATGAAGTGACTCTCCTTGTATCATACACATCCTATGTGGCAGAGCAAAGAGCTTGAACCAACGTCTCCTGGGGCTCCTATATACGTGCTCTGACACACTGTAATTACAGCCTGGTAATTACCGTGCTCCGGGAGACTCCAGCATCACATTTATCAGCATCCCTGCACTGAAAAATGGTGGTGGGGCACTTTAAACTAAAGCTCATTAGATGAGTTTTAGTTCAAAGCACCCTGCCACCATTTTTCAGCACGGGGACACTGAGACATGTAATGCTCCGAGCGCTTTTAATTAGCGTGGTTCTTATAGCTGCGCTAATTAAAGCTCCCACCCCACCTCCCAGAGCACATCTATAAATGTCCCTGCATCCTAATAGCTGACTTACCTCCTTTGGCTCTATTTGAACCACACTGTGAAGGCATGGAGGTTGATCTTGTCAAGGCCCCAGAGCCAAGCCAGTGTATCCGAGTACCTACCACTAGGCAGTAACAAAAGATTTTTTAAGTGTGTGACAGCAGTAACTCAGACTCCTAAGCTTCATCCTGCAGCATTACTTACCTGAGTCCCATGACAGAACATAGCATGGGACCAACCTCAGAGCTTCCTGGGTCAATGTGAAACCAGAACCATATGTACAGCAGCGTTGTGTCCATGCAGCACTGGGTCCCTTGCACAGGGTCCCCCTTCCTCCCAGCCCCGGTTGTGTGACTCCACTGGAGCTATGGGACCAGGAATTCATCTTCTGGAAGTCAGGTCTAGTGCTCACCTTAAGTGAAAATTACTGCCGCAGTGGGTGGTGCTCAGATGTTTTTCAAATCCAGGGTATATTGTATTTCTGCTGCATTGGTTCAAAGAGGGGAAGGGTACAAGATCCCCCCACAACCAGTGTATCATACTCAGGAAAAGTAAGCACAGGGGACAGGGTCAGGAGAAACAAGAACACCTGACCAAAGTTGCTCAGGATGGCCCCGTGTGAAAATTTGAAAGGAGATACTTCAGATCATCCTAGGAGATATCAACCATTATGGAGACACTGCAGATAGCACCAAGGGATTTCATCCAGTGCTGAGTACATTTTGAGCCAAGTCTGCGATCAAGAAAGTCATAGACTGGAAAAAGTGGGCCTTTTCTCTGCAATGATTTGAGGGGAGCTGATGATGAGTGTATGCATCTGTAATCTGGAGAATGTTGGAAATGCAAGAAATATCCCTAACTCTTAGGTATTCAAGCAGGATTATGACAGCAGGGCACAGGAGAAACAGTAGCTGAGTGGTTCACCCACAAGACTGGGCGCAGGTCTAGCTTCTCTTCATAGCTCCACCAGTAGTATCGAAATGTGAGCACCAAAGTTAGAGGTCACGGTTGAAAATTGGGGCTATAAACCTTCTGGACCTCAACTTCACTATAGGTGAATGTGTGTGACAAATCTATATCAGGGTGTTGTGAGGCTGAAAGTATGAACAATCATTAAGTGCTATAGGTTTATAGCTACCATGTCTTTTAAGTGATTATTATTAGGCTTCCTGATTCTCTGCATCTCTATTCTCCCTTTCTGATCATCCTCCCAGCAGTCCTGAATAGAAAGGAATGCTTAACATGGACCACATAAGAAAGGGTAGAGTTAACCCCGATTAGCCACTGAAAAGGTTTGCTGGTGTGTTTTACAGCCTTTGCTCCACTGGCACTTACTGCTTTTGAATGAGCTCCGAGTGTCAGCAGGGAATGGGAATTTGTGGAATGTTAAACTGCGGCGCAGCCCTCTTTGAAGGATTAAGCGTATAACTCATGGGCAGGAGTGAGATCTGTGAAGCCTGAGCCCCACAGATAGCAGTTTCTAATGAGGCCCCAGAGCGAGCCTATCAATGTTGTCATGCTTCCAGTTGCAGAGGAAGTGGGAATTGTTTGCCTTGCATGTAGTTTCCTACTCTTCATTGATAAAAACGAGAACGTGTTTGGTATCTGACAGATTCTCCCTCGCTGGGCAGAAGTCAGTCTTCCCACTGCAAATGTGCAAGCATAAAGGTTACTTCCTCACCTCGCTGGATCCCATCATAAGATTCATGCTCTGAATGAAAAGCAGAAACTGCTTATATGAATGAAACCACTTCTTATTTTCAGTGTTTGGCGCCTCCAGCTACCCCATCCCCCATCCACATGTCCCATAGCTTGCTTCAAGATCTAACTCCCCCACCCACATCTCTCCTCTCCCCTCCTTTCTTTGTCAGGAGCTGCTGAGAAAGGTAGAATACTTCTTGGAAAGCTTTTATAGATTTTGCTGTGAGAAAGTGCATGCAATTCCCCATTCCTTTATATTGGCAAGCACTGGCTGGAGTTATGCTGGTCTCACTGTGCAGATGAGGGGCAGGACTGTAGCTTTAAACCATTCCCTGTGCTGGGCCAGTGCACCAGCAACTAGTAGATGTAAGTATGAGGCCTGCAGGACCTGCAAGAAAACACTGGTCTAAAAAGCTTTTGGTATGTGCTAATACTGACCCAGAATTATCCTCAAAGATGTTCCAGCAGTGAGAGACTTGCACTTAGACTCGATTCTCTCGCTTGCTTCTTGCTTGCTTCTCTTGACTTGCTTGCACCACTATTGCTCTACTATAAGTCTTCTGAGTTGCAATAGCTATCCTAGATCTGTTCCCCAGTCACCATTTGTTATCCTCTTAATGCAATCATTGTTCTGAAAGAAGTTCCTCTACCATAGCAGTGACTGTCAAACCCGGCTGGTTGTTGGGGAGACTGATTACCTACCAAAACTACTCAGAAAAATGCTTCAGATTTGCCACAAGGAACATGAGCCATGGAGATGTGAACAAAGTGAGAGTGACAAGGAAGACATTTCAGGAGAGTCACAGCCAGTACTTCCCAGGGCTGAACTGAACTAAATGATAGCTATCTGCAAGGGTCTAAGGGTCAGGGCGGGAGGGGAATTATCAAGCATGGGCTAAGTACGGAAAGTCAACAGCCTGAGCTGAATCGATTCAATCTTTGCAGGTTAGTCTGAGCTGAGTAGATTGAAATGATGAGCGAGCAAACAGACATTCATTTTTGATTCTGCAAATGCAGTCATATGCCTGCAGTGGCCAAGGCCAGAAGCTGGGAGGTGCTAGAGCACACATCCCTGCTTGGCTGGAGCAGACAGCTTGGGCCAAGGCTCACCCGACCACCCTGTGAGGCGGGCGGGGGGGGGTGTCTGTGGGAGAGGTGCAAAGTATCCTAGGATGCTGAAGAACTGTGAATTAACTTGAATCTGGAGGACATATGGGGCAGAATTTCAATAAACCAATTTACCCTAAATCAGTTAAGTCTGATACTACAACCGTCCAGGTTTATCTTAAACCTATTTGGGCCATTTTAAAAATGGTTTATGCACACTGAACTACAGATATGAACCGGGTTCCAATCACTTATACCAATTGATGTGTCATTTCTGCCCCTAGCCCAGATGAACAAGTTAGTAGCTAAAAGAATGGAAATGAAGTTAGCAATGGAAAAGTTTGGTCTGGAATAAACTCGTTTGCTAGTGAGAGATACCTCCCTGCAGAATGTCCTAAAAGAAACGATGTAAGCCAATCACTTGAACTGCCCCGCTGATTATTTATTTGGCCTTGTTATTTTAGATCATATGCTAGGCACTTTGCAGACAAGAGGAACATGATATCTTTGACTTGAAAACCTTATGTAGGGACAGAGTGAGGGAGACCAAAGAGAAATATCCCAAAGGAATGGAAAGGTCTTGTTAATCTCACAGCTTTTTCTGTAGCACTGTGCATATCTTTAACTGTTACTTAAGTCACATATCTATCTAGGGCCTTTCCAATTAAAACTGCACCAATGTAAGAGCCCGGTATTGCCAGTGAGCTGGGTTAGCCTGCAAACGGGAACAACTTGCCTGTCCATTTTTTTGATTCCAGGGGAAGGGTTGCATGCTATCAGCCAAACCTTGATTCCCATTTTTGTCACCTTGGAGCAGACCCACTGACTTAAGTTTTTCCTCATCTGCCTCAGTGGAAATGAGAAAAGTCAGAGCCCAAAATCTCTCCAGGAGGTAAAAAAAAAATATTTGTAGTAAACAGATGAGTTGTACACCAGAGGAACTAAGAATCATATTCCACGTCTCCTCTCAAAGGTACAGGTTCAGAATACCAGCTACAGAGCAAGTTGAAAATACTTGGACTTATCTTTGTTGGGCAGAACAGCTTGCCTACCAGCTAACACCCAAGGCACAGGCCTACTTACAAGCACATTACCATGCACTTTGCTAGATAAGCTCCCCACTTGTAGATGTAATAGATGTAATGTATGACTGTGCAAATCCAAGTGTTAAATTCCATTCACAGGTTACTGAACCAGTGTATACAAGAAACCTTCATCATCGTACGCTTAGATTGTATGCTTTCAAAGACAGAGAGCCTCTTTCTGTTTCATGGGTAAAGAGTGCTTAACACTCATAAGCCAATTGTATTAAGTGCTACCAGAACAGAGAGTTATAACAAGAACGGGAATAGCAATGATGATGATCTATTGGTGCTTCAACCAGTGTGATACTTGTCACTATTAGAGAAGAGGTGAAATGGGGAGATGGTAAGGTGCACCCACACATGTACAGCTGCCTGAATTCAATAGGCCAAATAAGACTTTCCTGACATTTCCTGACATTTTGGGCCTTTCCTGACATTTTGGGCCCTTTCCTGACATTTTGGGCCAGGTGAAATGGAACCTTGTCTGAAGTCCTGATGCATCTAACTTAAGTGTTTTCTTGAAGTAGTAACCAGAGCTAGAAGAGAAACATATAGCAAGAAAGGGCACTCTTCATGGTGTACATCAGGGATTACATGATGATGATAATTACTGTGGCACCTGGTCATGGATATGGCAGGGATCAATATTCCTGTCCCTTTGCTGATCACATCTGTGACATTAAGGTATAAGGAGAGAGAAGGTCTTTTAACTTTAAGGTTCCCCGCCAATGAGAAATGAAATAAATGGAGCCTCAACTAGCTTCTCTTCTACATGTTATAAGGTCTCTATCTTCTGTTTTCCCATCCACTAATGGTGCAGGTTGATAGATAAGACAGGAGAGCAAAAACAGAGGAGCAGCAATGGGAACTCACTGGAAGAGATTGCAGATGCTGCCTGGACTGTATAGCCTCGACTACATGGAAAGGGGAAGATGACCAAGGCAGACAGGCTAGGTACAGATGTTCAAAATCTGTCAGCCTCTCCTTTGCTTGTGCTGCCAAATGCTCAGTAACAGGGATGTGAAGTTCTTGGACATATCTGGTTGTATGTAGCCACAAAAGCAAAACAAATACCTGGCCATGACTCACCACCTATGAAACACTATTAAAATTTATTTAATGTATTGCTCTGGCCAATGACTCAGTTGGTATTTTACAGCTATGCCCTGTGAGTCCTCTGACCACAAATCAACAGAGCACTCAGACAAATGCTTAACTCTAAGAACATGCATAGACCCATTGAAGTAAAGTAGGCCTAGTATGTCTGCATCTTTCAGGACTGACCCCCTGGAGAACAACATCCTATTCTTAATAGAGATGTTTAATTCTTGCAAAGATTTTTCTCTTATCTGCAGAACAATGCTTCCAGCTGTTAATGCACTTATTAGGAAATGACCGCTCTTTATTGGTACTGAAAGAGACTTCACTAGGCTTAGATTTGCACGTGTAACATTTCATTTACAAAGTGATCCCAAGAGAACCCAGAAAGATTACAAAAATACATTGTCCGTTTAGTCCATCTAAATGAGTAAGCTACCAACACTGAGGTTATGCAATGAATGTACATGTGGAATAATCACATTCACACACCTGATGCTTTGCCTTGGATAACTAAATAATACTGCCTTTGACTGTGGCTGATATTAGATACTCTTCAAAGGAAGTACAGAAAAATAGAAGAAACGCTGCAAATACTGAAATAACCTTTATCTGTTTATCTCAAGTAAAATGACATAATTTTAAGGATGAACACTACATGTGGAATGTAGAATTTATAGGGGAGAAAAAGATATTAAAATCTTTCAAAACGATCAGTAGAAAGTTCTGTGGCTTTTTAGTGTTAATATTTCTATGCTCCAGGTTGGAGCATAGAAATATTCCCCATGCTACAAGTTGGTCCAATATCATCCAAAAGACTTCTTTTCCAAATTTAGAGCATTAAAAAAAATCAGCGCGTGATTCCATGCCTCTCCATTTCAAATATCTTGATTAATTTCAGTAGATGAACTTGGCTGAATAAATGAATAATTACATGATTATTTGCATCCATTCAACAAAAAACCCTTGTATGAAAGGCAATCTTTCTAATCAAGCACATATACATTAAAGTAAACCAAATGCGCAACTGCATGTGGCCAAAAATTGCTGGTGGATTGTATTCGTGACCCACTGCACCCCCCATTTAATCTGGCACTCTGCTGGAATCCAACATACCACCTGTTTTACTATAAAATGCACAACATGTTGTCTATCAGTCTTCAGCAAGCCATACAATTAGTCCATGACAGAAGATATCCAACTTGTGCACGTTTCTACCTGCAAAACAATAGATTTAGACATCCCTACACTGAGTTACAAGGAGAACCACTAGTCGTTTTAATTGAGACAGGACACCCTGTGTCATCATCTTAAAAGGCTGGTGTTCTTTTAACAGGAGAGGAAGTTTGTCAAATCAAAAGACAACGCCTGAAGGGTAACTTCAGTGGGAATTGCAGATGCTCAGTATTGCTGAGAATTTGATCCCTGGTCTGTGCATTGCTTATTTATACAAGAACCTGATTCTGAATCTGTTGGTATCAGTTTGAATCCATGTCACTCCCTGGAACTTCTTCAAATTACTGCAGATTTACAGAAGTGTAAGTGAGAATAGAATTATTCCCTTTCTACTATGAAGAGATTCATGAACAGGACCAAAGCAGCAGTGAAACCATCAGTACCGAGTCCATGCTGCTTATGCGACTTAGAAGTGGTGAAATCAGGAGTGACTGACGCAGGGAAATCTGAATGAGTTACAAAAAAGGCCTGGCAAAATCTTGGCCTGCATGAAGTCACTGGAGGTTTCAATATTTACTTCAAAGGGGATGAGAGTGTCCCCCTCATGTCACTTCACATCCTCACGTTGGTGCCAAAACTTTTCCAGAAAAAATATATTTGAGCCTGTCTCCATTTTATCCAAATCATTACCATTTTTTTTTATATCACATGGAAAAGCAAAGTTGATTACCACGGATCCAACTGCACAGACTGCTGAGCGAGCAAGAAATTGGGACCAGCACATTTTAGGAGCATCTAGAGAGCCTATTTCAGAAGAATTTCCATTTCATAATTTGAAGGTCTGAAGCCTCAGTGCAAGTGAAACTATAATGTGGACAAGTGCTACGTGTTAGGCTGGAAAGCAATGCTTGTGTTTGTAGCTCTGAAAGGTGATGTGGTGTTAGACCTTGATTCCATCTCTTGCCTTGGAGGAGCCATGATTGCAAATGTGCCTGCATATGAATAATATAGGTATATACTTGTGTGGGCACTCACAGGACTATATTGGGACGGGAATGTTGTACTTCCTAACGAACAACATTGCACACAGATACTGATGCTGTGAGAATGCAACCGGTTGCTGAAATGCTGTGTCTTCAAACTAATACCTGGGTTGTACTCAACACTTCCCATCTGTGCAGACTCACTCGGCAGAATCGACGCTGACTCCCCAGTCTGTGCTCTGTTATACACACATACACATCTACTTTACTGTCAAATAGGTTCATTGTGTCAACCCTCCAGAATGTATTAACATTTAATATTATTTTATTTAACAGATTAAAATGGCTCCAAGGTCTTTCCAAGTGACTTGGAGACGGAAATCATGCATTAGGGAAGGGTAAATTATGAAGGCGCAAAGGCTTTAAAGTATTTAGGAATCCAGCTCCTATAAATACTCGCAAGGGCCGAACTGTCCAGCACCAAAGGGTCAGGTGGTGGCTTTGATTCTGCTTTACTTTGGCAGAAGAGGGAGGCATTAAACCACACCTGAACTCCTCAGGAAGAAGAGCTGTTCAAGAGCGGCATTACGGATGCTGAGCTGCCTTCTTGACTGCAAGACCCACCCTGGCAAATGCTGTCTATTCTAGATCGTCCAGGCACCACCAGCACCTGGGATCTCAGCTGGGGCCAGTGCCATTCTGCCATGAGACTACAGCCAGTACTGCCACGTGTGTGCCATGAATTGAAGGTTTCAGCATGAAGTGGCCTTGTAGCTCAATGAATAGGATTTTGTAGAATGAGGCAAATTGCTTCATTGTCCATGTCCCTTCAAGCACTGTCACGCTTTGGGTCTGGACAGACAAAGCATTCACCCTGGTGCAGTTGGTATTACACTGTAACAGTTGAGGACAGGCTATAAAAACCTCTAACGGTGGTATGCTTCAATCAGTCAGCTGGAGAGTTTCTCCGGAAAGAACTAAACCTGAAACATTTAGTTTGTGTCTGTCTATGTCCATTTGGGGGGAACCATTTGCTCAAGGCAAATTGGCTGTTGCCTGTTCCTGGCCACCTAGTACAGCAACAGCTGCCTACTATGTGAGTTATCCTGGGATTGCTGCATGTCTGTCCATTCCTGTTCCTGTTACAATTTATTTCAGTATACAGGACAGCAGAAATTATACCAGAGCATGCGATTGTCTTTGTGTCGCCTGTTTATTTAGCTGTAAGCTATTTGGGCATGGACTGACTCTTACTATGACAGCCCATATGCATGCACATATATAATTATTAGTTTGCTTGGCCTCTATACAATAATGTTATACAGGTGACAATGTAGTTAATAAGGAAAATCTCAATGGCTCTAGTTAGTGCAATAAGGGGCTTAAACAAACTGGTAGTCATTGTTCTGTTGTATGATACACTTATGAGATTCACATACGATCATGAATTACTAGGCAAAGATAAGTTTTAAGTCTGGTTATTGAGGACTCAGTCACACAACACTCATGACAGCTAATGGGATTTGCATGCCTAATTCCTGGAGAACTGCACAGACAATGTTTGTCTCTTAGAAGCTACAGGAGGGAGGAGAGAGAGCATTTGCCTGTTTGGTAGGTGAATATAATCGGATTCTCTTAATCTGTGGCATTTAAATGATTTTAATGTTTAGCATGCGCAGCATAAAAGCCATTCAGCAACACTTCTTGATACGTGGCCAATCATTATGGGAGCCCTTGGGACTCACTGCGATAACATTAATCATGACGAACGTGCGCGGCATCAGTGAAGCTGTAATATGAAATTCCACAAGAATTTCCTTGGGTTGCATTTCAGGGGTTTGCAGAGTAGTTTTCCTTCCAAAGAACTTTTCTCAGTCACTAATGTATATTGTGTTCTTAACTTCATTTTGTCTAGTAATTTGCTATAGCGTGTATGAGTTGTTTCTTTGCATCTGTAAGGTCAGAGTGACTAACCTTCCTTCCCCAACAGGCAGCAGCTTAACAAAGCAAACCAACCAAAAAACAAAAAAAACCCAGAAACACAAACTAACAAACACAAAAAAACAAGTGAAATTAGATTCATGAAATTATTTTTAAAGTTCTAGAAGGCCAGCTGTTCATTCAGCCAAAAGAAACCAGAAGAGAAATCTCTCTCTTTCTGTATGATGGATTTTTCCCCCTGTGATTACCCTCTGCCCTAAGATAAATTGTATTGAAAAGTTTGCGGAAAATCCCTTCAACAGTTTCTGTGTTATAAGGAAAAGTGTTTTGTCTACAGAAATATTGCCACACAGTGAAAGCTCTGGGCAATGGCACCTGTTCTGTTACATGTCCTACAGCCAATGTGTATCCCCCACCTTTCCCCTGTAGCCATGGGTTCGAAACTGTACTTGGGGTGATACTATATGAAAATTGTTATCATCCACTGAACTGCACATATTTTTTGGTTGTATATGATGTCTAATGGGAAATATATTCAGCTTCCTAAATCATTTTGCATTGGTGGCTGAGCTGCCCTTGGATTTCCTTAGCACACAAACCAACTGCATCTGGAGTAGGAGGAAAATTACAACCCTGCCTAACGGAGCCCAAAATGATTTGAAGAGTATTGGTTAAACGAAAAACATAAGACTGCATTTGGCCTAAACCAAAACTTTGTTGTCCATTTTGGTAGAGCAGGGGCTGAAGGTTAAGTTTTCCCCTGGCTGCTACAGAGAGTCTCTCCAGGGCAGCCTGGAGGCATGCTACCTATACAGGGTAGGCTGGGGTAGCATTGTACAGCCATTGCTTATGTGGAATAATACATGGGTTGGCCAACATTATTCATAGGCAGAAAGAATAAAGTCCTTGCACTTCTCAGTTCCGCTTTAACTCTGCTCAGAGGACTTAAATAATACATAAGCTTTGTGCTGGTCCCTCTGCTTAGGAGAAAGCTTCTCCCAAGTAGAAGGTAACAGGCTGGGACCATTTGCAAGCATGAAGTTAAGATGCACCACAGCCGTGCTCAGCAGTGGCACCCTTTCTGTGAGAGAAGGGGCAGCTTGGCAGGGGGGTTTGTGTGAAGTGTCTGGAGCTTCCTCCCTCTCTTCTTGGCTCCTTTATGGTGCTTCTTGAGACAGCCACGCGGTGAAAGACGTTTGTTTGACTGCGGCTGGGCTTCCCAGCATGAGGAGGGGGTGGAAAGGAGTTTGGTAGGTGGCTGGTTGAGTTCCTGTTGAAATGATTACTCCAGTGCTGCAGATTTTCACAATTGTATTGATGCTCGATGGCGCCTCACTGAGAGCTTTTGAAAAATATTTGAAAGCCAAAAAAAAAAAAATCCCACTAAGAACACTGAGAAAAATTCTGCTGCGTTTTCTTCTGGACACAAAAAATTTTTGCCTGTGAAGTGGCCACACACCTACACAACAAAACGACCCTGAAATATCATTATGTAACCCTGCGTGCTCTCCTAATCAGTTGGCCCCGGAGGGTGGGTAAAGCAAGCTGGGACCAAGAATCTCTTGTACCTAAGGTTTCTCCAGCTTCCTGTTCTAAGAATTATTAACCACAAGAGACTCAGAGAAACTCCTGCGGTTACTAACAGAAGAAACAAGTTCCTTCCAATCTCCCAGTGCACCTTGTCAATTGTGGCTTGCAAAAATTACGCTGTGCTCTTATCCGAGGCGGTCAGTCGCCACACACACTTGCACACATCAGCATTGTGAAGCAAGGATCCTACAAAAGCTGGTGGATGTTTGAAGCCTGGCATCATTTTTGTGGGAAATTGCTCAAATGTTTCCCCAAAGAAAACCATTAGGTTGTGAAAACTACCTGAGCTAAATCACAACCCCTCTGTGGC
>NW_005842115.1:956904-966741 GCF_000455745.1 Alligator sinensis | reverse complement strand
TCCCTACAGATTTTTTTTTTTTTGGTCTTCATCGACTTGTGAAATAGTTTGCTGCTCATGCACTAGTGACAGAGGTTCACAACTTCTTTGCGTTAAATCTTCTGTCTGAAACAGATCCCTAAGGCCACCAAGCCCTGTTCTTGTAAACCTTTTCTGAGGACCCCTCTTTGCTGCCTCGAATAAATCGATTAATGGCAGCTCTGTTGAAGGCAGTTGAGATGAATTGGCCCTTTATCTCTTTACAACCTTAATAATAACATGTGGTGATCCTAAGTCCAGCTGTTGTAATGTTAGAGCTATACCAACAAGTTTTCATAGATTTCATAAATTTTCATAGACATTAGGGCTAGAAGGGACCTTGAGAGATCATCACATCTCACCCCCTGCCCCAGGGGCAGAAAGTCAGCTAGGGTCATAAGATCCCAGCAAGATAAGTGTCCAAATGTTTCTTAAAGGAGTCCAGAGTAGGTGCTTGCACCACCTCTGGAGGGAGTCTAGTCCAGGCCTTGGGGCTCGGACAGTAAAGAAGTTTTTCCTTATGTCCAGCCTAAAATGGTCATGGAGGAGTTTATGACCGTTGGTCCTTGTCCTTGTCATGTAGGTTGGCCCCTAGACTCTCCCCTCTTTTATCTCTTCTCTCTGGGGCATCAGATTCTCAGTACAACTCCCCAGTGTTGGGCTTGTAAAACCTTTCCCTTAAAGAGCTATCAGTCATTGCACTTCTGGCCTCCCATCGACAGCTTTGCCCTGTGACTTCACAGTTGCTCTGAGGGATTCCACTATACTATAATTGACATTTTTTACCCACTAGCTCTTTTCTGCTTTTCTGCAGTCATGCTATTCAGCTCCACCAGGGAAATAACTGCAATTTTCATGTGCCTAATGAATGTCATCATGTGGCAGGGCAAGACAGAATGACACTAAAGCTGGTCAGCAGAGGAACTTACCTGGAGCTTGGTCTTCACTGTTTCCCAAATGAGTGGAGGTATTACTGGGTTGTATGTTGTAGCCGTGTTGGTCTAAGGACTTAGGCAGACAAGGTTCTTTGGGTGAATCTGATATCTGAAAGCTTGCTAAGAACATTTTTTTTCCAACTATTTAAGTTGGTCTAATAAAAGATATCAGATTCACCCAAAGACCCTTGTCTGGAGGTATTACTAGCAGCTCTGCTTATGGAAGTCAATGACTCTAGTGGCAATAAAGTGTTTGCAGTTGGCCTAGCTTTCATTCCCAAGGATGTGTCACTGCCAGCACCGTACCTAGACGCCAGGTGGCCCTGGGCGAACTTTTAGTATTGGGCCCCATATTATTATTATGATAATAATAATTTTAAAATTACCATTTTGGGACCCCCTTTCTGTCTGGCCCCTGGGCAGCTGCCCAGTTCACCCATGCCTATGTCCGGCCTTGGTCACTCCTTTCTGTGAAGTCTGGCTTTCCAGAAGATAGCCCTGTTCTAGTGACAGGACAGCACTTGTTCATCTCTGAGGAGATGAATTCAATAAATAATGCATTAAAATTGTGTGAAGAGATACTATCTGAAGACATAGCTTGCTCAGTTCCTTCAGGGCAGATTTTTAAAGGTGTCTAGAAACCTGGAGAAGCAGAGCAGGCATCTAGTGGGATTTTTAAAAACTCCCAGGTGTGCAGTCCTAATGTGGAGTTTGTAAAAACAGTTATCTGCATCCTATAAAAAGCTGGCATTTCCTGCCAATAGGCCCAGGTGTGTCTGTGGAGCTCCCAAGGGGGCCACTGAGAAGTACACCCCACCTATAGGACACTTCTCTGCATGCACTGGATGAGACCCAGTGAACCTGCCTTGAGGTTATCTCCCTGCCTCCACTCTCAATATCACTGTCTCTGTTGTGTTGGACCAACCCTGAGGCATCTTTTTCATTCCTTCCTTTTCAGGTTTGGCAGGTGTGCAATGGGTGTGGGTGTGGGTGAGCACAGCTTGCTTCTCAGCGTGCTCTCAGGAGTCCTGAGTAAGCCACATAGGCATATTCAAGGTCTACTGAGAATTAGTACTACCCCTGACACAAGCTTTGGCAGACAGAGATGGGGGAGATGAAACAGGCCATCCATGGAGATGTGTGCACTGCATCTCATTTAGGAATGAAGTAGCAGGCGTTATTTGTCAGGATGCATTGTGCTTCTCCTGGGGCCGGGCAACTCTTTTCCAGGACTGGTGTGAATTAGTACCTTAAAAGCACTTTGAACTTTATGCTATTGTCATAAGGTTGGGCTAGATTTTACCTTAGGTTTGGGGCAACTGGGTGAGCAATTGAAATCCTTAGTCAGATGCATGTCCCTTTTCTGGTCCCAGGTTTGTCAGATGAATTTAACAGTGGTGACCACTCACACCAAACTTTGGGGGATGAAAGTTCAGAGTGCAAAGTGGCATCTAAACTTAAAAAATAGCTCATAGTTGTACCACAGACTAGCTCAAAGCTTCTAAGTCAGACAGGAGGGTCCCAGAAACCAAGAACCAGAAATCCGCAATATATTAATGAACCACCAGATTTAAAGAGAGGGTACACATTTCAATGGGGGAAAAAAAAAAAACAACACATGCATCCAAATCAAGATGCTTATGAATGATGAACATTTCTGATTATTCCCTGTTTAATATTGTTGATTTCCCCAGTGGGTGGAAGGGAATGTCGTCTCCATTTGCGGCAGCAGCAACAACAGGAGACTTCAGTGGTTTTTATTGTGTTCAGCTGTGATTATAATTAGCACTGTTTTCCCTCACATGGAGCCTGATCCAAAGCCCATGACTTCAGATGGACAGTCATGCATGATAGCAGCGGGAGCCTCCTGGAAAGAGAGATAGATTTACTTGCTCTCTGCTGGTGCTGCTGCTGCTGCTACCTGATCTATTTTAGCATCACTGAGGGATGGTAATGAACTTTCTCTACGGTCATTGTGCCGGCTACTAGTGCCAATAAGCACATTCCCATACTGTGTGAGCATTTGGAGGCTCAGAGGAGGCTGGAAGAGTGAAATGCATTAGGTGAGACATCTGTGCAAGTCCGCACGGTCATATATTACTTCCGCAGTTCAACCGGACAAATCCTCTGCTACTGTCATTTGGCACCTATCCATTCAGTTCAATGCAGCCGTGCCAAATGCCACCAACAGAGCACATGGCCTTACATGTTGGAAAATCCTCACATTCTGGGATATGCTTATCTTGTTAGAGTTATTTGTTTTGTCTACAGTAAAGCTGTTCAACTGATTTGGAGTGGCTAGGGCTGAGGATAAGCATGCTGGGGAGTGGAAGTTGGAAACTTCGAGGGAACTTCTCCAGTGTAATTATTGCTGCATTCAAAGGCCAGCTTCTGAACTGTGTTGGACCCCTGCATAAGCGCGTCTGCCCTGAAGGACAGTGTGCTTGTCCTGGCATGGAGCGGATCTCTGAGTGAGGGAAGTCCAGTTGCATCCTGTACTGGCTTCCCTGAATCTGCATTCGATGGCTGAAGCATGCAATTGAGAAGGTAGCCAAAGATGCTGCCAGGAAGGCAGCATTACATGTACAGATAGATGTCCAGCACCAGATAAAATAATGCAATTTGTGACATTGGAATCTGTTAATTGAAAAGAAAAAAAATTAACATTTTTCACAGTAGTGGGACTGGACCTCCCAGTGTGCTGTTCAGCAAGTGCATGCCAGGGCTGCATGGTAGTAACCCTGTGATTCAGAGTGAGGAAGAGCGAGTGCGGCATGTTGATGTTGGTAGATAAGTCATAAATAACAATACTATATTCTGTGCACAGTGGGCATGCATAAAAAGCTGCACGTGCTAATTGTGCAGTGTGTACATGTATCAGATTTGCAATAATTGTAAGCAGAGAGAATGCCATGACTGATGGCAATGGGCAAACATGTTCCTCCTGACTTTTATAAATAGGAGAGCGGAATCTGAGTGGTTCAGATGGGAAACAGCAGCAGTTTATTTTTTTGGCTCCTCGTGATAACGCAGATTACTCCTGGACACACTACTGCCGTGGCCAGAAACCCAGTCAAAACACTGCGTGTAGTAGCGCCCTCGGCTCGGCGCGTTGGCCGGATTCTATTTACATTCTTGACCTGTTGTTTGTGCTCACATTCCTCCCGCCTCTGGACAAGCTCCTGCTGAGAGCAATGCCATTTGTTAGGGGTGGCCAGAAGACATTGACATTACAACCCTCTCTGCAGGAGTCTTCCTTCCAGTGGCTCTTGCTGCAGCTGCCTAGGATTTCCTTGAGATGGTGCACAAGGTAAACACGAGATCAATGAGCTGCAGTACATGATTGATGTGATTGTGTTTTCATGGATTCGTAGATTTAAAGCCAAAGGGACCACTGGGATCACCTAGTCTGACCTCTGGGCTCCAAAGATCTATCACATATGGTATTAAATTGACCTTCCTTCCTTGCACATTTGGAAGGGTTTGGATCTGGTTTACGTACACACTAATAATACAGGAATCCTAGTTTTCAGAGGGGGACACCAATACCGTGGTGTAGGGTGTTCTTGGTGTTTCTGGTGTTGTGCCTTGTTGTGGTGAGTAAGGGTTTGAAGTGGTGATTTTAGGGACCCCTGGGGTAAAAGACTGCCTGCAAATGCAGCAAATTGGACCCGGTGTCCCTGCAATCTCCTTTTAGTCCTGTGTTCATTATAGGACATCTAAATTGAAATCTGACTTCATCAAATGGGCTTTGATAAGGGCTATAAATGGGCTATGATAGGCCTATGATGAGTGCTGACTTATGGGGGAAAGAGATGGCATTTGAATTTCTTGTTTAGATATCTTAAAAACTTTAGTCACTGTGGTAGGGTTCACTTGATACAGTGCAGCACATCAACAGGCAAAAGATTTTATATTATAAACCCTCAGTTGTTACTCCTGGATACAATTTGGAATAAGTTCCTGTGATGTTCCCCCCACGATGTGTGGTCTCTCCTCAAAGGTGGAGGGAAATTCTTTCAGCCATTGCAAACGAATTGAAAAGAAAGAGCATTTACGTTTTGTCATCAATTAACACACATTAAAATGCAAGCATTTTGTTTTGCCATTAACTCCCATGTAGGCAACTTGCTAGGCTAGTTAAAGACCTGCTCTTGTGGTCTGCATTTGGATAGAGTTCTGTGGCAGGGGTCATGAAGTGTGCCTGAATCCTTGCAGGTAGCAGTTGTCCTCCGTTTTACTTAATGAGAGTGGGATTCTGCAGTTCTTATGAACATTAAGCAGCTCTCATTCAGTTCACTGGGAATCGTTATGTGAGTAATTGTGTAAAACTTATATGGATTTGCCTTTAGGAGGATGTAGAGGACAGTCTCCACCACCTTGCATCAATTCAGGCATGTGCAAAATGAGTGCACATTGCCTGTGATACGCTGCCAGTTCATAGCATTAGCATTTAATGCTTGGCACTATGTGGATGACAGAGGGCACAGCAGTGGAAACTCACCCATTCAGGTCTAAGTGGTGGTCACCATGCAGGATCTAAGAGTTCAAGGAAACAACTTGTTCCAGGACTGCCTTCTTGGGAGATGAAGGCCAAAGAGAAAGTAAGGGTATAAACAGACAGTGGATGTGTCCTGGCACATCTAATCCACTTCACTGGGTGAAAGAGATGCTGCCTATTTTCCTGCAAGATCAGTACAATACAAGGAAGTATTTTCAAAATTTGCTCTTCAAATAAACTAAGCCAAGAATTTCAATTATTACTAAAAGGAGAAGAGGGAAATTTGACTAAATAACTGAACCAATAATTGTAATAGCATTTAAAACCTTCATAACAAAGATGGACAGGGCAAGCTGTAAATAGGATCCCTGCTAGCTAGAGTATCCACAGCTACATCTACAGCTGCTGCTGTCAATGTTAGACTATTTTCTTTATGATAAATCATGGCATTCCAGGAACACTTCTTTATTGACAGATCTACTGGAAAATAGTTGAATAAATAATCTATTTAGATTTTCAGTGAAGAATTCAATAATTCTTCATAAACACTCAAATAGAAAAGGCACCATTTTGGATTATGCTGATGCTGATTTCTCCCTTCCTTCAAATCTCTTCTGAAAATACAGGTGTCCAGCAAACCTGCCAGTGAGCCATTTTCCATGATATGTACCATTGTACTTGCTTATGGCTTTAGAACTCAAACTCTCAAGAAAGGATTGGGTTTTCCATTCGTTCATTTATACAATTTAATTAAAAAATGTACTGTAATATTTTGCTAACATCCATGAATTAAATTCTGAACTCAAACAGAAACTATGATGCTACTGTTATTTGCCTAAATAGTGTAATACAGAAAATGTGTAATTGGGATGGCCAGTGTTAATAATTTGGTTGAACTATTCTACTTTGTAGATGAGAACCTAAATGATTAGGACATTCCAGCAAAGACCCAACAATACGTTCCACTGGTATTAAATGATCCATGTTTAAAGATGAACCTGGTAGCAGCTTCCCAGGAGCAATGGGAGACTCTCTCATACCAATGAAGTGTAAGTTAACTATATCAAAGTGCCAGAGTACCCCCTGCTGATCACTGGAGGGATTGTATTATCCACATGGAAGTAAATTGGGTTTTTACTCTGGCAAAGAAAATGTGCTATTGCAAGTTGAGAAAAATAAAGAAAGATAAAACTTCAAAAACAGTTCGGAAAAGAAAATTAAAATGAAGTGAGTCAGTCAGACATGCTTTCCATTTCTGCTAAGTTTAACCATGGTTATTTTTGTGCTCTAAAACCATTCTGCATAGGCACTTTCATTTTAAAAATGTAAATGAGAAAATGTACTTGCTTTGGGAGGTTTTTATTGACTCATCCTCCTTATTCATTAATTGCCTACGTTGAATATCCATTATTGGGTAAAACAGTACAAGCTAGATGTTATAAGAGTGACTTCAGAGGTGTTTTGTCAATGTTGTACTCCCTTTTGTAAAAATAAAGATGACACCACATGGGCTAACTTATTTGATTTCCTTGTTCTTTTATGCTTTGTTCATTGGACGTCCCATATTTGCTTATCTGCTCTTTAAAATTCATCTAATACTCTGCATTTCATCTGTTTTCCTCAGCCACAACTCTCGGTGCACTTGCAGGCAGATCCTGAACACATTCAATAGGATGCCTATACATGTGCTCCAATGCATTCTAGTTAGAACGTGTTGGAGCAGACTCGATTAATCATGCTCCAGAGTGCTGCAGCCTCTCTTGTATTCAGCATCCCACATTTCAAAATGCCCATGGGGGGTTTTAACTAAAGCTTGTCAAATGAACTTCACTTATAAGCACCCCTGTGGCCATTTTGAAATGAAGGACACTGAATACATCAGATGCTGCAAATCAGATGATTTAAATTAGACTGGTTCCCAAGACCCACTCTGATTAACCGCTCCCTCCCTCGGAGTATGTGCAAATGTACCCTAACTCGTCAGATGGTCTCGCTGGGCATCTCTACATGAGACATTATGTTGCTGTAGCGATGAGCTCCAGCAAAGTAGCTCATTGCTATGGTGACATAGCATCAGTGGGCACAAACCATAATGTCAATGGTACCTCGCCACAGCAACAAGCTATGTCAGGACATAGCATCTAAAAATAACTATGCACCACCAGGGCTGCACAGTACCAGCGGGTACCTATTCAGGGGTATGTGTAGATGTGCCCACTGAGTATTACAGAATATGCCTTAAGGTGGCATAATCTTGCTTTTAATGAATTAAGACTCATTTTATGAGTACATAGCAGGTGAGCATTATTCACTAGACCTGTGCGAATAGGGAAGTATTTGATTTGGATTTGGATTCAGCCGATTTGGAGGACAGTGATTTGATTCAGAGATTCAGATCACTGTCCTGAATCGATCCGGCCAAATCAGCTTTGAAAGATTCAGCACTGATTTGGGGAGATTTCGTGATTCAGCCATAGGCTATAATGGGGGATCACTGAAGTACCTATAACTTTGTCCTTTTTTTGTCAGATTTAAATGAAAACAGCAGGGATAGTAGCCCTGTCTGACAGCAGCAGGGATAGAAAGCAAAAGTCATGATATGTATGTGTGTTAAGGCAGATGTGGCTGAAAAAAGCAGGGATAGGAGAGCATGACGCCTGCCAAGTTTCAAGGAGATAGGTGCAGGGGTTTCTGGGAAACTGCGCCTCAAACTGTTCAAAGTAAAATTCATGATGTGTGACTTCGTGTGTGTGTTAAGGTGCAGCAGGATGAAACCAGCAGGGATGGTGGCCTGTAGCAGGGGGCCTTCCCAGTGATCAGGCAGAAACAGCTCACAAAATGGACAGAAAGGCTGCAGACTTTGTATGTCCCTCCCCAAGAGCACTGTGATTGGAAGGGGACTCAGGGAAAGATCACAGTCACTGGCCAGCTACAGATGTCAGTCTTTCCCCCGCCTACTCCCCCTCCCTTTTCTTAGTTTCGGCTTCCCTGCAAGACTGCCTTCCGCATCACCAAATCTCCAAATCTTTTTCCAAATCTTTTCCAAATCAATTTGATTCTGATTCAGTGATTTGGCCTCTGAATCAGGCCAAATCTTCTCCGAATCGAATCAGCGACTGATGCTTCGCACGCCCCTATTATTCACTTTATTTTACAAATAGTAAAACACAGATACAGGACTTGGTGGGAATACTCCCAGTGTTTGCAGCGGGCTTCACCTCAGTGACTTATCTGGGTCAAATAGGAAGTCTGTGGCAGAGATGCAACTAACAACAGGAGCTCATGACTCTCAGTTTTCTCCTTCCCACAGGGTTAAAAACATAAGAAATAAAAATGTCATAATGGGTCAGGCCAGTGGTCCATCTAACCCATTACCCTATCTCTGACATTGCCAGAAGTGTATTCTATACAGGGAGAGCATCAAACTGGGTATCTCTAGAGTGATCTATCCCCTATTCAATACCTTCTCTGGCATCCACTATTTATGGGGTTAGGGATGCCAAAGGAAACATCTCCAACCTTTCTGTTTAACAGCCATTAATAGATCTACCATCCGTGAATGTATCCAGTCTCTTTTTGAATCTGGCTATGCTATCTACCTCCACCACCTCCTGTGGCAATGAATTCCACAAGTTAACTACACATTGCATTAAAAAATACTTCCTCTTGTTAATTTTAAACATATCACCTATTAATTTCAGCAGGTACCCATCCCTCTCCCTCATACTTCTAGTATTCTGGGACTTGGTAGACACCAGTTCCTTGTTAATTTGGTCCCCGTCACTCATGATTTTATTCTGTCATATTCCTCCTCAGCCGTCTCCTTTCCGAACTGAAAAGTCCTAGCCTTTCTAGTCTTTCCTGGAATGGCAACTGCTCCAGGCCCCTGATCATTTGACGGCTTTCTCTGCACTCTTCTAATTCTACTACATCCTTTTTGAGATGTGCGGAGCAGAACATCATCAGCAATGAGTAACAAATTTATAGAAGAAAAACGTTGGCTGCTGTGGTCCTCTTGTTTTACCTGTGGCAGGGTAGGGTGTTATGTATTGTGTTGTGTCAGGGTTGACTGTGTAATTTTGCTAAGAAGTTAAACAATGGATTTGTATATGATGGTTTGTATAGGGAACATCCTGCCTCAGGCAGGAGGTTGAGCTAGATGACCTATGGAGGCCCCTTCCAGCCCTACTTCTCTATGATTCTAACTTAGCCCACGTTTTGCATCTAAACTTTACTGTTCGGATACATAGTCCCAGACTTTTGCCCAGTGATTATGTGTGATCACCACTGGGCATCTATTTAATACCATGTGGTAACATCACACAGGTGTTCATGGGCCACATGCCCCTCAACCTTTATATAGTACAGAGGAGAGCCAAAGGT
>NW_005842115.1:942337-956873 GCF_000455745.1 Alligator sinensis | reverse complement strand
TTCCCTACATAAAGAAAGGTTGTGGGAGACTGTGATAAAAGTACAGGTATCTGCTACTCACAGTTCCTTAACATCTCCCTCATGCTATTAACATAGCAGAAATGTTGAATGTAAAATGAGAATAAGGCTTGATGGAAGAGGAAGGCATCGAAGCCCAGACTCTATATAACATCCTGGTCCCAGTAAAATAGTCTATTTGGGGACCAAGAAATATTTTCACTTAACCATGTTCTGCACAATATAAGCATTGCACTTTATAAACTACCTAAATCATAGAACTGATGATGTACGCCACTGATTACCAAAGCTTATGAATCTTCAATTTACATAATCTATATGGTACAAATCTACCCTGCCTTCTGCCTGATTTCAGATTAACACAGCTAACTATTTCCCTCTGGACAAGGTACCCATTGGCAGAATGGCACTTGCAATGGATCATAGTCAAACCCAGTTTTTGAAGGACCAGGAGCATGAATGTAGATGGGCCAGCCTCTGGGATGCATGCCCTTGATAGATCTTCAGTTTCCATATAATCTGTAGCATTTAGCCTCTCTCCCAGAAATGTGCATGGACATAAGGGGTGGTCACAGACATGCAGCTCCCTGCTATAACACATGGCACTCCACCGAAAGCACAATGAGTTACAGCCACCCCCCTCCCCACAACCCTGTTTGCTGTTTGGTGGGGGAGGAGGGGAGGTGAAATTGAGCTCCATTTTGGAGCCAATCCAACAGAGAGAGGCTGCATGTCCTTCCCCCAGCTCCGGGGCTGTCTGCAGCATGAAAAGGGGAGAAGGCAGGATAGGAAGCTCCATTCTAGGGTTTGTGCTAGAGGGGGCGGGTGAATTGGAGGTGGAGGGCTTCAATCCACCTGTCCCCCCTCCAGTGCAGGCTGGGCAAACCCCAAAACAGAGCTCCCTCCCCGGCCTTCTCCCCCTCCCATCCTACAGACAGCACCAGGAGGAGGGATGGGCTGTATCCACCCAGTCCAACTCACACACGGACAAACTGAAATTAAGAAAGGCACTCTGCTTTGGAGCGCCTGCATCTGAAACCTCATTAAATGAGGGTTAATTTGTCATGTGATCAGACACTTTTCAAGTGCTCTGCAGCTGTGCACTTCTGTCAGGGCATATCTGTAGAGCACTTTCAAGTGACCAATCTGCAACAAACGTCACTTCTGTCAGTGCCCAAGATTTACCTCCATGAGCAGCTATTGCATTGTAGCCACTTCATCACCACCATCACAACAGTGGAGGATCTGCTGTAGTGTGGCCTTATAGCCTGTGTTTACCCAGGAAGCAGAAGATAAGTTCTAGGACATAAAGTGAAGAGTAGGCCTCGTCCGTCTGAAAAGCATAAGGGGGAGATTTATGCGACGTGAATTCAAACTGAAAATTAAGCAGGACAGAGAGAGGTATCTACTCTTGTGAAAAATGCTATGGGGTTGTTAACAACCATGTATGGTCAGGATTCATTTTCATGCCTCATATGTTAACTGGCAAGTGCTTGTAACACCCTGCTGTGGCGCCTGCCCATTACTAATTCTGGGGGAAGCATTCCTTTCTGCTGAATCGCTAACACCATCTCCAGCGTCCCCTAAATTTTCCCTAGAGATCTCCTGCGCCCTCACCTCGCTTGACCTTGCTTAGATTATGATCTGATGAGGTCACATTTAAGGTGCTGCGGCTGCACACACCGAAAGCTGATAAGGTTAAATAGCATGGGACTTTTTTCTTAAAGGATATGAAGCATTAACATTCTGCCATCTCACTGGTTGTACAATACCACTATAGGGCTATCAGAAAGGATTTGCTGAATATGCTAATGGGACATTTCATTCTAATCATGACAGCTCTAATTATCATAGCTCTCTGATGATCCTGCAAGATGCAATCATCACCCATACCCAATTACCCCAGCACATTGATTCCAGAGGTGGTTCCAGACATGGCCCTTTCCTGAAAGATGGCCAGAAAATGTCCACCATTTTTTCTTTTGGTGAGAAAATAGCTGATTCAATTAAACCAACTGTTTTTTACAACATCTTTTCAAATTCAATGACAACACCTAAAGAATAAAATTAAAAAGTTTCATTAAGGAAATTTTGACATTTAGCTTCCACATTTTGAAAAACAATTGTTGTGTTCATACTGGCATGTTGTAATATGCCATCAGAGTGGAAATATTCCATTTTATATCTTTAAAAAAATGCTTAACATATTATCTTCTTCTCAAAACCAAAGTATCTTGCTTGTTTTGTCATGAAACCAGCTTGAAACTTGGTTGAACTATTCAATTTACAATTGCAGCAAAAATCCCAAATTCTCTCTGAAATAGATGCTCCTAGTTTCAACCAGCTCTAGTAATAGATTCCTTGCCATTAAGTCTGTCAGAGCACACTTCCTCTAACGTCCTGCGCCATAAAGGGTTATTGAAAAGAGCAAGCTAAATAGGGCTCTGCTCAGTACAAACCAACCATGAATTGCTCTGCAACAAGTGAGGTAATAATTCCCTTGTGTCAATGTATCAGTTACAGAAAGACATCTGCTAAAATGATCTATCAGAGCAGGCTGAGGGTAAGGCTAAGACAAGTAAACACATGGGTGAGAAACTGAGGCCATTCTGCCACAAGATACCCGAGATAGTTCATAAATGATTGTATTGTTGTTAGGACTATTATTCTGACAAGGAATAATAGCTTGCTCCAGGCTGCATTTTACATCACTAGAGGTTAGCCTAAAGGAAATGCTTCCCTTTTCATCCAGAAACTCCTTCTCTTTAAACTTCACCTCTCTGTTTATGATGATGTCATAAATAATCATTATTATTGAATTGCATAAAACAATCAATTATTCATTGGGATCTGGCCAGGAACAAGGTCTCCCACAGAACCACCAGGCATGCTTTCTCCCATGCTTTCTCTGCCCAATAAGCCTTTAAGTATCTTATGCAAAGCAAAACTGGTTTCACAGGAGAGTGAGAACAGCAGACTGCCGCCAAATCTGTATGGTCTACTCTACAGGACCTGGGCACACTCCTAGGAGGTGGGACACCTAAGTGTGAATTCTTGCCTGAATCAAGCAGAAAGCAGACCTGGGATGCCTACAAGGGTACGTTGACACTCCTTCCCTCAGCTAGACCGCTTGTAAGCTCTTACATCAGCTCACGTGCACAGGGCCTGTTGGAGTGAACTCATATTCATCAAGACCTCCACTGACCATCCGGTGAGCTCAAAGATCACTCTTCACCTGATCCTGGATCTGCCCTTGAAAACCCAAATTGAAGATAGGAGCTCTGATCATTGGGGTATGGAATGAATGAATCCAAGTTGAACTTTAACAGTGAATGAGTATGTCTGCATCGGTGTTTAATGAAGTTAACCAACCCACTCTATACCCACATGTTGATTTAATTCAGACAAACTGCTCTGTCCCTGTATAGCTAAACCCCAGGACTCTAGCCAAAATAGTAGAGCTTTTACAGATTTACATATGCAGCACAAAAACAATGGGTTCATTAACTGTAGTGAATGAAATGACATAAAATTCTTCTCTGCTTTAGCCTATCAGTGCTAATTTAGAAGTCCCAAATGATCCACAGTAAACCAACTCAGGATTTAACCGAATGTAGCCTTTACATCAGTTTACAGACATGTGACCCCTACTCATTTTACAGGTTTTCGACGAACAGTTCTGGTTTGCAGCCAATCCTAGATATGTGGGTTTTTCTCATGACAGCATACCTATTTAGAGTGCTAGAAATGCATTGTACATGGATGAAATCTCAGAGAGAGCTTGAACTCGCACCACCTCCCAGACCTAAGATATGTCCTCTCTTAACCCTCATGCTATGTGGCTATCAGTACTTCAAATCACACTTTACACTTTTCCTCCCTCCCTTGAAGCAAAATAAGGAAGTAAAGGCTCTTTTTTGCAAATAGTAGCAATCATAATAATATGCTGCATTCATACGGGGTTGTAAACTGCCTCACAGTGGTCCTGGAAGGAAGGCTTTGTTAAGCTATTTCTACATGGAACAGGCAGGAGGGGTCATCTGAGACGCAGAGCGTGTCTACATGCGCATTTACTGCACAGTAAGTTACTGAGCAGTAAGTGGTTTTTACACTGGCATCTACACATGCAGGTGTTACAGCGCAGTAATGCTGTGTGCGGACTGACTTAGAACTAAAGTTAGTCTCAAGTCAGTCCGCACACACAGGGTGACTGCTCAGTCAGGTATCTACATATGCCTTACTGCACAGTAACTACTCTTGCATAAATTTGCTACTTGCACCATGCATGTAGACATGCTCCCGTACTGCACAGTAATTTTAGGTGACTGCACAGTACCCTAAGTTACTGTGCAATAACTGTGCGCATGTAGATGTGCCCACTGAACAGGAAATAACTTCCCAACATCACACAGGAAAAGCTCATGTCCTTTCCTTATTCTCCCTGAATACTAACTTGCGACTCCCATCTCCCATGGACTTCAGTGAGGCTGGTCAAGGGTAAGGGGCTGCTCAGTTAAAGTAAATAGCAACAGGCCAACAGAGACTCTGTGGCCAACAGGACCGGCAGAGTCATATAGTAGGAACCAGTAACAGGAAATCAAGTGGTATCAAGGTTTAGTTGGCAAGAATTTGGGGTGGGATGTTACTTAAACACAATAAACAGTAAATATAGTTATGCAAGTCAGCTCAGTAAAGCACCTATAAAGCCCATACAGTTGCAGCCCTTTGCACAGCAGACTGCCTGTCTATTATGAGGTGGGTACTGGCTATCATCACCTATTACTGAAGATGTCCCCATTCTTCCTGTTACAAGAACCTGTCTCCGATTGCTTCTAACTTTGTCCAGTTTTAACCATATGAGTTCAGCTTATATGTGCTGGTTATCTGCCTCAGGTTGAATTAGCCTGGAAGATTTTAGCCTCCAGTCAGATCATTTCTGAGAATAGGCCTAGGGAAGGAGACATTTTGTCCTAATAAAAAATTCTAGTGACCTTTTTTCAAATAATGTCCCAGCAGCCTCTGCTGCAAAGGAAGGCCTTGAAATGCAATGTCGGCGACCAATGCTTTTGTTTTGTCAGTCTCATTCCCATGAAAATCTGCCAACATTTCACCAAGATAAATGCTAATTTTTCTCAAGATTTGAGAGTGAAACAAGACTTTCCCTGAAGTTACAACAGTGGGTTTGAACGCACGGCCTGTCTCTCCTGTTAGTGGCTACCATCCTCCTAGGTCCAGGCAGACTGGAGGAGGAAGGTACATGACTGCAATTCAGAAGGGCAAGAGCTGGAGCTGTGAGGAAAGTCAATTGATAAAATAACAGGGATGGCCTGTGAGGAGAATGGGACTGTCTGGGCAAGAAAACTAGGACTAAGACCCAAGGAAGGACATTCAGACGGGTTGGGAGCTAGTAGAAGGGAGGAAACTCAGATCAGGTGAAGAGTCATGGGAAAAAGAAACTAAGAACCAGTAACGACTTGAGGGAGGAAGAGACACAGATCTGGTGAGGATCTGAGGACAAGGGGAGGACTGGGAATAACTGGTCAAAGGGGCTGGGACAAAGAGCTACAGGGAAAAAATACTGAAGTTAGATAAGGAGCGTGAGGAGGGATACCGGAAATGCGCCAATAGTGTTGAAGAATGTGGGCAGGGAGAGGTCACCTCAGGCCAGGATGTATAAATGTAATACATCATATGAGGAGCCCTAAGTAGATGAGGGAAGGAGGGTAGGAGAGTTGGAAGGGCTGAACAAGAAAACTGGGACTAAGACAGTGGGAGTGTCTACACCAGATGCTCAACGCACAGCAGACTAGTGCTACTGCACGTTAGTGCAGCGGCCAAAGCCCGTGCTAACGCACTGATGAGCAGCAGATTTAGTGTAATGTGCAGCAGTGTCACAAAAAAACCCCCATTCATCTGCACTAATGTGCAGTAGCACTGATTGCAGTGCATTAAGTTCATACCTGTCATTACAAGTACTCGACTTAATGCACCATAATTATAGCACATTAATGAACGTATAGATGTGCCCAATGGGTCCAGATGGGGAGATGAACTTACTGCCCAAGAACCGAGGAACTTTAGTCGGCATTTCTTGCTTTTCCTTCAAGCTGGTTAATACATTTTATAAATTGTGAAAATATTTTAAAATTGTTTTTGATACACAAGTTAAAATGGAACCATTTTTCTTCCCTTTTAAAGCCCTTTTTAGCATACTTTCATCCTTTTTATGGCCTTTTTTCCACTTATGCTCCACTTCTTAAAAGGCAGGGAAAAAATAAAGATTCAGAGGGAAAAAATGAGAGAGAAAGAAAGAGGAAAGAAACGAAAAAAATCCCAACAAGATCGAACATAAAAGGTAAATGAAAAATATTTTAAGATAGTGAAAGGTTGTTTTTTTTACTATAAAACCATAAGAAATATTTTTTTTTCTCACAAAAAATCAAATTTGAAAGCAGTGGTTTTGGGCCAAAAATTTCTCTTTGGAACAATTGTGACTAGTTCTCTTCCCACCATTATAATTTCCTGAAATGTATAGGTTGCATTGCTAAATGCACCTTCATTTATTTTAAAGGAAATGCTTTCTCATTCGCATCCGGCAGACCTAGCAATTTGCAGGGAAAGCGCTTGGCTGCTGTGGAGATGAGCATTAAAGAAAACTCCTGGATAGAGAGTGGATTGTACAAGAATGAAAAACATTTCCTGTTTGCAATGAATGGACAGTCTGATTTACACCAATGCTCAGCATCAATCACAGTCAGTCCCACCTCAGTTTGCACCTTGGACTCCCTCTACCTGTCCCCTCCTTTTCACGTACAAATCTAAAGAGCAAGCTTCCCTGAGAGGGGAAATCCAACACTGAGAGGACATCCTGAGTCAATTATATCTGTGCTGGGAAGATCAGGGGTGTAGATTTTCCAGCGTAACCGAAGGCTATCAGCCTCTTTGCAGTGGGTAGTATAGAATAGATAAGCCAAGTCACCAGCAAGCTCCAAGCAGGATGATTGGAAAGCATTTGTGTCTGCTTGAGAGACAGGGCTATCATCAGTCTCCTTCCCCAAAACACACTGTTTGCTTGCTGCAGGCGTATAGATAGCTTATGCCGGATGGTTGACCTTTCTGTGGTGGGATGTTTGTTTTAATATTTCCCCTTTTTAGCTAGATGTAAGGAATCGGACTCAAAGGAGATTGCATATCAGCAGTGAAACCAAGCCAGTGGCTTGGGGAAATGCACAGGCTCATGTCTTACAGAAACAGCAGCATAAACTACTGGGCTAGAGCAATGTACTAGGAGTCAAGACAATCAGGTTCTATTCCTGCCTTTTTTACATCCGATCCATATATATGGCCTTCCCTGCCTTCGATTCCTGTCTGTAAAAGGAAAGTGTCATTCCCGGTTCGGAGATTTTAAAAACAAATCTGTGGCTGTTGCATTGGAGTGACTGCTGCATGGTAAACAAATTGATACTAGGCATAATGAATGCGGCCCATGTTAAATGGATTAAACACTGGTTAATAGGTAGATTGCAAAAAGGAACTGTACCCGAGAAGCAGTTGTATAGCGGAGGTGTTTCTAGTGAGGTCCTGCAGAGATCTGTTCTCGGCCTGTTGCTATTTTATTTCTCCATCGATGATCTGGAAGACCACAGCATCTGACTAATGTTATCACCTACAAAAGCTTATGCCTCTCGAAATGAGTTAGTCTCTAAGGTGCCACACTGCCCTGCCTTCTGCCTAATGATTTAAAAAAAAGATATATATATATATATATAATTACTCATAAAATGTGGTTGCACGGGAAATAATTATGGGACAGGTCAGTTATATACCACTGCATAAGGGGATCACTGTATAAGGGGGAAGGGAAATCCCTGAATGAGCCATATGTAAGCTCAGGCAGCTACAAACAAATAATGCAGGTCACATTTGCGAAGTAGGGGACTGTATCCTGCAATGCAGTGATACTGAAAAGGAGATAGGGCCACAGCAAATAATGAGCTCAATATATGCTCTCAGGGTGATGCTGAGTCCTATGGAGGAACAGGTGGTGGTATATGAAGGGGAAGGCAAGTAGTATTATCTGTATATGGCATCACTGGACATCTGTACTCAGTTCTGTTATTCATACCTCAGAAAGGCCGTTGAAAACTTGAAAAGGGATCTGGTGAGTACTAGAGCAATGATTCAAGGTCTAGGAAACTGGCATTAAAAAGATTGACCTTAAATTCCTGTATGCACAAGTCCATACCTAGAAAAGAGATTTTCCGTAGGAAATGGCTCTTTAATCTAGAAAAAGGCATAAAGCCATTCAATGATTCAATGCTAACACTAGGCAAAATAAAGACAAGAAGGTTGCTTCCCCTTAGCAAAGATTGTGGGGTGTATGCCATCCCTTTCAGTCTTCAAATCAAGACTGGATGTGCCTCTGGGATATCAGCTATAGCTGAAACAGAAACTATGAACTTGATGTACAAAGCCACTCAGAGAGTTTTTATGCCTGTTTTATTCGAAAAAGCAGACTAAATGATCATAACGATGCCAGATTTGGGATCAGGTAGGAATTTCACCCCATGCTCAGATTGTGATGGACACTATGTGTGTGGGAAGGTCAGGAAGGGTCCTCTGTAGCAGGAGAAATGACCCTCTTCCTTTGATCTCTCAAGTGTATTTTCACAATCTGGCAGAGGTGGCAGAGTGACAACACTTGTCCCCTTACTTAATTGTGGAAGGTTAGGGTGCTTTTGGTATCTTTGGGCAATGTGTGTGGCAGGATTGATTGTGTACATTCAGGAACAGATTAGACAAGGACTTTTATGGGACAGTTTGGACAGGGATGATCTTGCCTTCAGCAAGAGGTTGAACTAGATGACCTTTGGACATCCTTTCCAGCCATACTTTTCTATCATTCTGCGATGTCTTCTAACTTTAAAACCATCTATAAATGCGTGAGAGCACAGAGCAGCCCCACTGCCCTCAGGTGCTTTGCTGGCTCAGTCAGTAATACTCAATTTCAATATGGTTCATTGAAATCTTTGCTCTTTCACATGACCTCCCATAAGCCCAGGATCTGTAAAGCAACACTGAATCTTAGTTGTAATATCTCTTTAGAAAGTACAGACTCTGCCTCACTCATAAGAACCAACAGGATCACAACCCAAGAAGAAATAGTCACTGGCCTACAATTACAGACTAATTTCAAGCTTTATAAAGGGAGAAAGGAACTAAATGACTGTAACAGCCCAAGAAAACCAAACCCAGGACTGCGTACACTATGGAATGACACAGCTCAGTGCTTGCTTGCGATATACTATTATCTACTTATCACCAAGAAAGCTTTCTAGATAATTATTACAACAATAGAGACTGATTCTACCTGACTCGCTCCAGTTTTACACCAAAATATGCTCTTTTACTTTAAAAGAACAGCTCCTGATTTGATATTGGTACAACTGAGAGATGCATGAGACTTATAGCCTTGAAATAAATGGCTTCCTCCCAAATTAAATCTATTGCAACTAAAACCAGTGCTCAACAGACATAGTGAAAAAGTCCTGCAAATAAGCTTAACACAACTTCCCTCTGCTTCCTTGCCCTTCATATAATAAGCTAAGTCCTGTTCCCACTAAGTTATATGGCAAAACCTGTGCTGTACGCTCCAGTCTCCTGATGGGTTGAAATGCTAAACACTGTATTCGAAGGGTCATATTCAAATGATGTGCCTGAAGACATTTCATATGTCATTTCACTTTTTATAAATTATCAGAGTTTGCCTCTTGTTACGGTTGTGTTGAAGGCGGTTGATTGTCTTGTGGTTGAATTAGAATATTGAATATTAAATAGATACAAGAGTGAGCTAAGGTGAATAATGCGCTGAATGCTATGACAAGTCATTGCTTGAGTTGCTTTTTTGGACTGTGAGACCTTTGTTCAGTGTTAGGATGCTATTTCTAATATTTAATATTAGAATGCTAAGGTCTGTTTGAAGTGTTTTTGTAAAAGGATAATAAACAATGCTGTAAATCTGCTTAGTCTCCAGAAAATAAGGGCAAGGAGGGACATACACATGTGCATACTCTAAAATACCCAGGAGCTTGGCAGTTAGGGAATTCACCTGGGATCTGGAAAGTCCAAGCGTAAGTTCCTAGTCTGCCTGACTCAGGCCAGCAACTTGAACCTGGGTGTCTGCCAGGTAAGAGCACTAACCTCCAGGCTAATGGCTACTTAGAGGGAAGGAGGTGTCTCAAATTTGTCCCTAAAGCCAAAAAACCTTCCCTAACTACAGCTTTGCTGAAATCTGGTACATTCCTACAAAAAAATGGCAGATTCAACAAGCTGGCAAATTCCAGTGGAGAACAATTTTCTTGAAAAAAGTGTCCAAACGGCTTTAATCCTGCCTTCCAATCGCAGTCAGAAACTCCTAACCAACCTCAGGCAGAGGTTCGGTGGGGTAAGGGAAGTAGAACCGAGCTATCTGAACATATTAGTGTTGAGGCCTACATTGCCTTGCTTACAATCTCGGTTTTGTCTTCTTCAAGATTTAAATTCACCATGTCACCATAGTAGCCAAACCAATTAAACCAACTCTACATTCAGTGTAACCACAGCCTGTCTTCTAATAATTTACCCTTGCTGCACAGCCCATGGGCTCCAGTTGCAATTCTCCTCCTGGTTCATTGGCTCCTTTATGTGATAAAATATGGCAAGCTCAGCCTGGACCTCCTTCTTAAATACTTCATCATGACCAATGTCATCAGTGTGACCAAAAACCAAAGACTTCTGTATTTCCAAAATTCCCACCTCATCATGGCACAATAAACAAGTCAAGCACTGAATAAATAAGCTCCTTCATAACCTTCAGTCTATTCACCATCACTCAAGTCTTGTCCTCTTGTTACTCTCCTCTCTGTGCCTATTTCCCATCTCTGCAACTTCCCATTTCCCCCCATCTTTTAAAAGGCGCTAAGTTAGCTCCACTTGTATCTCAGTGGCATTGTGTTTGTGGCAAAGCAAAGTAACAAAATAACTGATTTAAAATAAATTCTATGGTTGTAATGCAAAATCTCCTTTATAGTTATCAGAGTACTCAAATACTTCTTGAGATAGCTAGCCAGTTAATGTGATGAGAGATAAAGATGTCTTAAGTGGCCATTCCAAGTGTCAGCAAACGTTGTCTTAATGGAAAGTAAAACAGGATTGTTTGTGTTACAGAAGCTCTATATACTGTAACAGCTCCTTGTCCTGTCTTAGTGGAACCAATACAATTTTGCAAGGCTGCTACTGATATTGCTATATGTTAAGGAATGACAGGAAAAACTTAATTCAATTCAAAGCCTTCATCCATAACTGAAATGGTTTTATGGTATACTTTTCTCTGCTTACACTCTACAAACTTATTTCAGAAGAAAAGGTTGGCACCATAAATCCCATTCCAGGATAAGCTTCTCTGGAGAGTCAGTTCTTTCAGATATGGTGGGACCAGAAGCAGGAAGCTAAAGGAGAAAAACTTGACTCCAAATATTAGGAAAGGTTCTTAACAGTAATCCCAATTAGAGTAAAGGAAGGAAGTGTTGGGGGCACCATCACTGAACACATTTTCAGAAAGAGTAGATGTTAGACCTGCAAAAATCCGTAGATTTAGAAGTGCCTTGTATGATCCTATTCTCAAAGCCTGCAATCATGCACCATTGATGTTATCAGACTTTGCTATTGTGTATTATGAGAGTAGGCTCATAGATTCATAGTTTATAAGGGCTGGAAGGGATCTTGCAAGATCATCGGGTCCAGCCCCCTGCACCAAGCAGGAAAGACAACTGGGGTTAGGTGACCCCAGCAAGGTGACCATCCGGTCTCCTCTTGAAGATTTCCAGGGTAGGCGATTGCACCACCTCTGGAGGGAGCTTATTTCACAGTCTGGACACCCTGACTGTGAAGAAGTTTTTCCTAGTGTTAAGCCTGAAACAGTCTTCCAGGAGTTTGTGGCCATTACTCCTGGTTAATCAGACCAAATATGAGGTTTTGGGAATCTTTACCTAGTCCACAGGAGTTTCAGATGCCTTTTTCGTCTCAGGATTTGGGCCACACAGGAATAGCCATAGACTTGGGGATATTCGCCACCAATAAGAATATAAAATTAATTCCTAGGCTGAGCCAACACTAAAGTGAAGCCACAACAGTTCTCAATCCAGCAGGAAGAGGTATCTGAAAGCCCTTGGGGAGGTGCTATTTTCTCTGTGACTTACTGGTGTTGCTTCAGCTTTCCCTGGTCTTCAGTCTTTACCAATAATTGTTGATGCCAAGCCAAGAAGAGGGGTCTGTCGAGGGGGGTGGGGTTAGAGGGGCAGCAAGCTCTTAATTCAGTTAACGATTGCAGGAAGTGGTTTGTCAGTTTGGAAGTAGTCCCTGCTCAAAGCCAGTGCCCTTCTCAGAAATGAACTTGCAGTTCTCTAAAGATAGATTGCGCAAAACACCAGAGGGCCCTCGGGAACTGACAGCCGCAATTCCCCAGGCAAGGAGTTCGAGAAAAGAACCCAAAGGTCCCTCCTTTGTGCAGCTGCTCGGTGGACTCAACCAACGCTCGGTGGAGCAGGTCTCTTATGCAAGTTCTCAGGTTTCATATCCGCAGTGACCAAATTTTGTTAAAAATATGACAGCTGCTCCTGTCACTTTATTTTCCATGTAATCTTAACTGTAACTTCAAACTGCACATGCACTGTCTCAATCTGTGTGATTTTAAAGAAGGGGCTGGAAGAAAGGATGGCACTTTCAGAAGTTTCCAGATTTGAGTCTGAAGAAGCAGGTGGTGCTAGTGTCTCCTAGACAGATCAGACCAGAGCATTTTAAACTACAGGAGCTGTAGCCAGTCTTCTAGGTGATCTTCAAAGCAGACTACCACATCAAAGGGACCAGTTGCCTACACAATGAATCGAAATGGAGACAATTGGCATGATAGAGATTGTGTCTAAAAGCATGCACTCTGGAGATCCTTCTTTGAACAATAGGAAGATAATCAAGGTGTTTGATATTTGTAGCTTTGAGTCCATCTCCCTGGAATAATTCCTGTCATCATATTGTATGAATAGCACTTCCCTTGTAAGACTGTTGTATTCATTGGTAGGGAATTGATCCTGATATACAGTCTAAATGAGCGAATTATGTTCTGAGACACAAGAGTGTACATCACAGAGAAACTAAATTAATTTCAGTAGAACTCTTAATTTCCATCAGAATCAAACATTTCATTAATTTTCATTGCAATGATCCTAGATTACTTATACGTCTTATGCCACCCAAAACATAAGAACTGCCATACTACAGGAGCCCAGTGGTTCATTTCATGCAATACCATGTCCCTGATGGCATGAGCTACATTAGAGGAAGAGTGTCTGGAACAGGCCCAAGGAAACATCTCCTCCTAAACATCAATAGTGAGAGATTGCCATGAACATCTCCTCCCTCTATCTCTTGTTCAAGTAGTTACAGTAGTTATCATATCCCTAGTATAGCAGAGGTGTGGAAAGTGAGTTTCACTATTCAAGTTTCCCCCTTTCTAAAATGTGAGAGGAAAGGACTTCTTAGAGCAATACATTTAATTGGACTAACTATATAGTTGGAATAGAGTTGCTCTATGTACCTCATGCCAATGTATTTCTATTGGACAATATCGAGGGGGAAGTATAAGAAAGTCTTAGGGGGAGTAATACTGTGGGTAAGAAGGAAAAACATTACTATACAGGCCTTTTAGCAACCTGATCATTGTTTCTGCTCTTAGTTACACCAGTGTAAATCTAGAGTAAGATATTAACTTGTATGGGTTACTCTACATTTAGACTAATTTACTTGAGAATTTACTAAATGTTGTCCCATTACTGTAAATTACTATTTGGTATTCCCCTCCCCTGTGCTCCAGTACTAACGGTCCAGATTTTATACGGCTTTGCCTAGGTCTTACCAGACTCTAAGCAAGTGAGTGTAAGTCTAATTCCTGAATGTAGGGGAAACCATTATGGGATTCATGTTTCCTCCCCAACTCCTTATTGTTCAATTTGTATCCAGTTGGCATGTGTAAGGAGTGCAGTGGCAGAGAGGTTAAAGCATCGCCATACCATTATGGAAGTGAGAACTTGAGCCTCTCCCAACCCTGTGCTGGAGACCATTACTCACAACTGGTGCAGCTGCAAGTGAGTACCTGATCACTTTGGGTTGGGTGTCAAAGGCAGCTGGCTGTGATCCTGGCCACATCACTCCCTGGGGTGCTCTTGGCCACAGAACTGGTGTGCCTTCGCCACACTTGTCTCAGGTGGACATTTGACCTTATCAAGTGATGTCAGAACAGTGCATTCGTTCCTCTCCCTAGGCACAACTTCGTATACGCAATGGCTCTGTCACTCCTGACCCTGCCACCCTGGTGGCAAGTAGGACCATGTGGCCTGTGCAGACAGGCTGGCCATGTCCGTTGATGCTGTGTGGAACTGGACATTCAAAATTGCACAAGGAAATGGAGAACAATAGGGCATCATTAGAG
>NW_005842115.1:939240-942327 GCF_000455745.1 Alligator sinensis | reverse complement strand
ACCCCCCCCCCCCCCCCCCCCCCCCCTTCTCATCTGTTTCTCTCTCCTTAGGAATCCTTACATTCATTACAAGCCACTTGATAAATCCTTCCTTCCCTCCTTCTGTTGATCTATTCCCCTTCAATCCATACCTTCCAGCATTGATCCACTAATGAGACCTTTCCCACAACCCTTAGAGCAATTGTAGCATGCAGGATCCAGTGCTACAACGTCTAGGTTGGTTCTGAATACTGTTATCTCCTTGGAAGAGCTACACATGCAAGCTAGTGCTCAACAGCTCACAGAAACGCAACGCAGAGTTGCACTATAGTGCCTGCAGATGCAAGCCCTTGGATCACTGGCTGTTTGCTTTGCTCTCTTTTTATTAATTCCCACCCCCGGGTTTTTATGGAATATTTGAGCCTTGTGTGATTACTCGTAAAATAATCCTATATTGATCCACTGGAGACTGCTGTGTTCCACAGCAGAGGAATCAGACCTGTGAATGAAGAGTCTCAGTCTTTCCAGCTTCCACTTCTGATCTTGCAGTCCCTGCTCGGACAAAATTCCCACATTGGGCCCTGTTGTGTAATTTAGACTGAGATTCACCTCCCCTCCCTCCCCCCCATATCCTCTGTACTACAGAGAGCTGGCCACACAGCAACAGAGGAAATGAGCAACATCTGGTAAGACTGATTCCTCCCCTCTCATAAGCATTGCGAGCTAACAGCTGTGTCAGGCATTTCATCCAGCTCTGGAATAGCAGAGAAATCCATCATGCATTATTCCTCTTTACCACACCTCCCAATTCTGGCACTTGAACAGGTTCTGAAAAATAATCTTCTTTTTTACTCCCCCCAGAAATATACTGGAATAGAAGCACAACATTCCTTGAGGCAAATATGTCATTTGTTTTAAGATAGGAGCGAGTGGGGTTTAAATTTTTTAGCGAATGTACGCCACAAACTAACAAAGCACAGAGCCGTGTGTATAACCCTAACCAAAGGAGTCACAGCCTGTGATTTAATGAAACTACTCATGTGTTTAAAACAGTGCTTCTCAACCAGGATGCCACAGAACCCGGGGGTGCCTTGAGATAGAATCATAGAAAATGAGGGTTGGAAGGGGCCTCAGGAGGTCATCTAGTTCAACACCCTGCTCAAAGCAGGACCATCCCCAACTAGATCATCCCAGCCAAGGCTTTGTCTAGCTGGGTCTTAAAAACCACCATGGATAGAGATTCCACAACCTCTCTAAATTACCTGTTCCAGTGCTTTATGACCTCCTAGTGAGAGAGTTTTTCCTAATATCTAACCTAGACATCCCTTGCTGCAACTTGAGACAACCATTGCTCCTTGTTCTGCCGTCTCCCACCACTGAGAACAGTCCAGCTCCATCTTCTTTCGAACCCCCTTTCAGGTAGTTGAAGGCTGCTATTTAAACCCCTCTCAGTCTTCTCTTCTCCAGACTAAATAAGATCACTTCCCTCAGCCTCTCTTGTCCTTATCGAACCTCGTGAGATTTCTTTGGGTCCAATCCTCCAATTCTCAAGGTCTCTGCCCTACCCTCCAGTGTATCTACTAGTCCCCCAGCTTGGTGTCATCTGCAAACTTGCTGAGGGTGCACTCCATCCCATCTTCCAGGTCATCGATGATGATACTGAACAAAACCGACCCCAGGACCGACCCCAGAGGCACTCATTGCTTCCAAGTTGTGATAAATCAGACTCTGAAGCACATGTGTACTTTTAAACATGTCAATAGGATCATTAAATCCAAAGATGTGAATGGTGAAGTCAGTATTGTTTAAATCACTTGAAGAATCTTATCCTAGGTTCCTTGCTGGATTGAGGCTGGAATACAAAAATGGCAGATTGCCTTGAAAATCAGAAACCCCTTTAAAGTATGGCCACATGAATAAGTTATTGTGAGGTAACCTAGGACTAGAAGCCACAGCACAGCAGCTACTCCATGGTAATTGCCCAGATACATACTCTTACTATATGGTAACTTCTGGGCAGCTTGCCTCTCTTCAATTTGGGGGAATGCCACTGCACTTGTATTATGGAGTGAATGTGTGCACATGGGTGAATAGTGAGGCAATAGCTTTGCAGTAATTTGGCCATGAGCCTACACCATTGGGCACTGGAGGGGTACAGAAGTAGAGTGCAACAGCAGCTCTTGCCTGGACATGGCCCAGACATGGCAGCATTTGTCTTTGCTTGGCTGTAAATGCCAAGGGCTTGATCAAACTCTACAGGTCAGGGTCGCTCGCTCCTGTAGCTTGTTCAACCCTGATGTTTCTTCTGACACTTCCACGAGTTGCCAGTTAGTCTCAGCTGCCACTGTGTTTTTTGTGATGTAGATGTTTGACTGCTAAGAACCAGGGAGAGATCTACCAGGGTGCCATTAGGTAACAGTGACTAGCTCACAGCCTCAGCAATGACCACAAAGCACACCGTACAGCTAAGCAGAAGGGATGAAAAGATAGCCTTTATACACTGTCAGTACTGGGAGAGCTGTGAGTGAGGCCAGTCCCCCAGCGCAACCTACAGCAGCCTGTACTGTGCTTTAAGATAAGCCAGCTGCTAAGCCTGTGGATGGGACTCAGCCTAGGTCCTGCAGGCAGCCCGAGCATCCTGGCTACATTCTGGAGGGTTCCTCAAAGGTTGCAGTTGCACTCCTAGGCCTGTGCTTTAAACCACCTTATTAGGAGTACACTCACTCTCTGGTTATCTCAGAATAGCTCAGTCTTCCCCCATGTGTATTTCTGCATAGATACCATCCCAGTTGCCTACCATCTAGTTCGATCATTCATTCTGATTTAAGAAAACTAAAAGAACAGTGAGGCAGACAGGAAAGGCATGTATTCAAGCATTTTGTTGACCAATGTGTAGGCCTAGTCCCATCATTTCTTCTTCTGTCCAATCTGCCCATTGTTTTTTTCAGTTCACTACCAAGTCATATTGGTAATATTGACCTTAGCCCTGGAGTGTCGGGGCTCTGCTTTGTGCTATACCACTGTTGGTATGTAAAACTCAAGCTGGCAAAGCAGGAGACAGGCCCACCAAAGGATGAACACCTTCAACTAGTACTGGAGACCTCAAGA
>NW_005842115.1:937367-939209 GCF_000455745.1 Alligator sinensis | reverse complement strand
CATTCCTGTCTAAGCCATCCCAGACAAAATGTCTACCTAACCTGACTTTAAAAACTTTTATTGGCAAATCAACAGCCTCTGCAGTTAATCTGACACTCAAAGTTAGAAAATTCTGCCTAATAAGTAACCTAACACCGCCTTATTGCAAGTGAAGTGCATTCCTTTTTTGTCCTGTCCTCTGTAGATACCTACACATGCACAAGCAAAGTTCCCATCAACACGGAGGGAAGTGGCATAAAGAATTGAGATTAATAAGCAAAAGTAGCCTGGAAGAAAGTGGGTGGCACTTAATAAAAGGCACATGTCATCAGCGGAAGTACAGTATTATACTAAAGTTAAACTCTAGGTTAAAGATTTTACAATAAGCAATATGACAGCATGGATTTATGATTTTACCATAAAAGTTGCATTAATGCATTAAACATTCACATATGGGTGCAGAAAAAACATGACTGACTGGGTGAGAATATAAATGTAAAACTTTGTGCGCTTATGACTTGTAACGATTTAAAGGAATAAAAGAATCAGAACTGCAGCGAAGCATACTTTTCCACCCACATAACAACTGATCAGATATTCACAGATGGAATTTATATAGTCTTGCTTTTTTTGCAAACTGCAGTTGTTAAACAGATTCTTTTAAAATTAAAAAGTATATATTCTGGGTAACTAGTGGCTTCTAATAACATTTGAAAGCAATATTTTTCAGGAGGAGGGAAATACTACCTAAGAACGTGCGTTATACTGGTCAAATGAAAGGTCCACTCTGACAATGGCAAGTAATGGATGCTTTAGAGGAAGAGTATGATAAACCGAGTTTGTATAGAGCAGTGGTGTTCAATTTTTTGGCACCATTGGCCCGATGAATGACATGGGGTTGGTCTGTGGGCCAGATCAGACTCTGTGCACTGGGACTGGGCCCCATGCACTGGGACTGGGCCCCATGCACTTGGATTGGACCCCAGGTCCCTGTGCCACATTTGCCGAGCCCCATGTGATGGATCAGGACTATGGGACCCCAAACTGCTTTGACCTAGCCCAATGCTAGGGGCCTTGGGCTCCCGTGCTGCCCTACACACTTGCTATAGCCTGCAGAACTGTGGTCTACAAGGCTCTCAATGAGTGCTCCCCACGTACCTGTAGGAAGCCCTGCAGGCCAATTTACCCATCACCATGGGGGCATATCTGGCCTGCAGGCCGGGATTGAGCACCCCTGGCATTCATCTTCTGTCCTACCTTCCCTCCCAGTCACCATCAGTAGAAACTACATATCTTATGGCTGTGTCTAATAGCCCTTGAGGGACTTATCCTCCATATATTTGTCTGAACCTTTTTCCAATTCAGTTGGCCTCCACAACAGCCTGCAACAAAGAGCTGCACATGTTAAATACCTCCACTGTATAAAAGGGGAACTAAAGCAGAGTGAAAGTAAAGTGACTTGATGCGTGTAGCACTGCAAGTCTGTGACAGTACGCAGGCTTAAACTCCCAGTCTCCCAAGTCCTAGGCTAGTGTCCCAATCCCTAGACTGCCTTTCCTTCTGAGAACAGCCACAAAACATCATGGCAAAGGAAGAACAAATTGCCAAATATCAAAGCAGTCACTCAGAGGCTTTCCTTCCACTCTACCAGGAATTAAGTTATTGAGAGGTTCTTTTATTTTAGTCTTAAAGGAAAGTACAGTGTATACTCTGCTTACGTACATGTGTAACTCATTGAGTAGTCTCACTGATTTCAGTCACATGGGTAAGTGTTTGCAGAACTACGATTCAGACTGAAAGGACATACAGAGTGCTGAGAAAATGTGTTTTCAGCAATTTCAGGTTGGCTATTTCCAGCGAAAG
>NW_005842115.1:936883-937357 GCF_000455745.1 Alligator sinensis | reverse complement strand
TTTTGCTGATACCAGCACTTGGTTCTCATTCATTTATTGTATGATTGAACTGAAAGATCTTCATTGGCCTTCCTGGTTTAATTACACCTAACATAGGGAAATTTTACTTATCTTGGGCTGGTCTCAAGCTGTGTAGATCAATGCACAACTAATACATGGGGTTGGATGTGTACATAAGAACCAAGAAGAACTGAGGTCACGTGAGTTTAGGATGAGTCTGTTTAACAGGGTTTGCACCTCTGAAATTTTGTGCTGAATTTCAGGAACTCAGCATCTCAAATGGAAACCACAAGCCAAACCAAGAACTAGCTCGGAGCCATTTGAAATTTGTTCAGAAGTTCGTCCGAGTCTCCCTGGAGTTGGTGAGACTTATTCAAATGTCAGTTTAAATCTTCCAGAGGTTTGGAAACCTTCATAAACCAAGATCAAGGATTGGATTCATAAAAGAAAGTGAAACCAGGACAATTTTTCCTC
>NW_005842115.1:920040-936873 GCF_000455745.1 Alligator sinensis | reverse complement strand
TTTCCCTTGCTCCATGCAGTCAAAGAAGGCACTTAGAGTTCTTCGGTCTCAACCACAAAAAGAGAAAACAGACATTTCTCAATGCCCATTTTGCAACTAGTGATATAACTGGATTGTATAACAATGCTCTCGTGGATAAATCAATTGTAGATGCTGGAGCGCTGAACACCAGGCAGGTCGGAGAGACATATGATAAACTCCAGAGTACAAAGTCAGATGGCAAGTGTACTGTGGAGAGTCACTAGCCCCCGGCCCCGCAAAGACATCTCTTCTGATTACTGTAGCTCTCTTTCTTTTTGTGACTGGCATACACCTGAGGAAGAAAATATCCTGCATACAAGCAGGGCAAAAAAAATAGATTCTCTGAAGAACATGGACTTCAAGGCTGCCATTACATTTTGTGAGAGTGGAGATTGCTTGAGAGATGCTCAGCTGGATCTAAACACAGTTACTTTGAGTGGGATTTTCTCTCAGAATAGCCTATGAACACATAGCTTGAGCACATAAAGATAATGCCTATTTTCAAACCGGTAAACTAAAAAAAAATCCACTTAACACTTTGAATCTTCTGAATACAAAATGCTTTGTTTGTCTTCTTAGTTCAGCAACGCTGGTCTCTGCATTATGGGTGTGTACTTTAAAGAAATTGCCTTTTTTGTTATAAAATACAAAATACCTTACTCAAATGTGGAAAAAAGCAGCTCTTTCCTAGTTTTGCTTATCATTTCTAACCCAAAGATGCAATATACAAAAATAAGTGCATAAAATTGACTCCGTCACTTCTTTGTTATAGCTAGAGGTAAAAGTAATGAGATAAGTTTTGATCATACGACATCTCATTAAAATAATATTACTACATAAAATCAATACAGCACATATAAAAAGGATTAAAATCGGGCTGGTAATTCCAAGGAGGGATTATATTACCTGGGTTAATATAACCCAGCAGTGGACTGCACTCAATAACCAAGGAGGTCCCCTCCAGTCTCCGAGCCTGAAAAAGGAACTGCTAATGGGGCATCATCACCAAATGGCAAAATCTAGTCAGAGGGGCCCTCAAGAGATCTATATAGTATTTAATACCCCTGTCAGTGATCCAGAGGCCAATATAAAAGCATGGATGACAAAGTAAAGTGTGCAAACTGAGGAGTGGCAAATAATAACAGGGACAGGTCAGCTATTCAGAGCATATGGTAAATTGAGCTTGTCTGAACAGCATGCATCTTAAAGCAGCCAAATGCAAGATCATACCTCTAGTAGCAAATGATACAGGTCACATTTACAGCATAGAGGACTGTGACCTAGAAAGCAAACACAGCTGAACATGAGCTGTCATTATGAAGATATGACTAAGATGGAAAATACAATTCTTGGATTTATAAACAGGGTAATGTTGCATGGTAGTGATAAGGTGATCTTACCTCGGTATAGAGCATGGGCGAGATCATCACTAGTATACATCCATTTCAGTGAGGCAGCTGAAAAACAGGAAAGGGTTCAGAAAAGAAATATAAGAATGACTGAAGGTATTGAAAATATTCCTTCAAGCAAACCACGCAGGCTTAGGCTATTGTCCCATTTATCCCAAAGGAGGTTAAGAGGTGAGTGGACCACATGCTATAAATACTTGCATAGGGGAAAAGATTCTTAATGCTAAAAAGCTCTTTAGTTTGACAGACAGGCATAAAAAGTCCCAAGTGTTGGACACTGAAGCTAAACAGATGCCAACTGGAAATAAAGGCTACTTTTTAACAATAAATACAGCTAAGGGCTAGAACAACTTCGCAAGGGACATGGTGATTCTCTACCATGTAAAGGCCTTTAAAAAAGACCTTATACATAAAAAATGCTTTCTGCCTCAACTAGAAGTTATAGTCTTGGAGGCTTCACTTGGTGAAGCCTCCAATGGCCTGTGTTATGCAGGATATTGAACAAAACCAGAATCATCTCTTCTGGCTTTAAACTCTAGGGGCGTTTATACATGTGCTCAGAGGGAGGAGGGAAGAACGCTTTAATTAGAGCGGCTCCAAGAGCTGCTATAGTTAAAGCACCCAGAGTGTCTTGTGTATCAGCATCCCTGTGCTGAAAAATGACAGCAGAGGTGCTTTAACTAAAGCTTGCCAAATGAGCTATCACACTCCAGCAGGCTTAATTAATCAAGCTTGCTCTGATGCACTGTAATTACAATGTCGGAACAGCCGCGCTCCATATGTATATGTACCCCAAGACCTTATCCATCTGGAAAGGGAATGCAGAACACAACACACCTTTCCTGGGTTAGTTTGGTGAAAGATGAAAGGTTTTCAGGGAGTTGTTTTCCTTAGGGGTCAACTCAATGTCTACTGAAGTCAACAAGGTTATTTATGTTGATGGTGGTCAGTACTGCATTAGCCCCTTACTAAACTTTACCATCGCTCGAGCTCCATGTTCCTATTTTCTTTTAATGCAAAGATTCTCCTTTGCATTCCCATAATGTTCTCATTTCCTTCAGGTGCTCAGACTGATGAAAGAGCCATACTGAAATAAAAACTAAATGAAGTCAAAAATATATCCCATAAAAACTCCCATTAAAGAGTTTACAGAGAGCTTTCCTACTCCCTCTGACTCAGATAGCCATATTTTATTCCTTTCAGGAAACAGAAAACCCTTAATCCAGTAAAAATGCAGCTAGAATCAAAGAGTGATCAGCAGCATTAGGTTGCAAGAAAAGAAAAAAAGGAAGGAAGAATTTTACAGCCAGGCCTTCAACACACTTCGAATGAAAAGGATATCATTATAGCCAAAGCATAGACTTCAGATAGCGAGCAGAGCAGATATGGAAGAACAGTATGATAAACTGGAAATCTCTGCAAAGACCATGATCAAATAGCACCAGGTTAATGTAATGTAATGTAATAGACCACTGAGTACCTTATGAGCCGGACTCCATTAGGAAATATGTTCATAATGGGAAAAAAAGGAGAAGAAATACACAAATTACTCAAATTCAGCCATAATTAATTAAGAAAATTGAGAGAAACTGTAAGCTTAGGAACGGATCTCATTCCAATAAGACTCTGTTTCATTTGTGGATCAAGTGTACTCTATCTGCCACGTAATCTCATGCTATTTATTTCCTTCTGTTTTTCAACCAAAGGTTGTTCAGTACAGCAACCCACATTATGGGAAACTGATATTTGTATAAAGTTCACAGCATAAATTTAAAACCCATTCCCGAGACTATATGAGTTATGTGGTCTTGAGCACATAGAGTTTTTTACCTTCTCTTTCAGAGCTGGCTATCCAGTTGTTTTTTATTATTATTATTATTATTAGTATTAGTATTAGTATTAGTATTATTATTATTATTATATCAATGCAAATATAGTAAACCAAATTCTTCTCTCACTTGCTGTATTCCACTCATCAATAGTCTGTGGAAGAGAGAAAAGCTTAATCTCTTGGTCTATATAGGAGTACATCAGCATAGTAAAGTATTCAAGATGTGTGCTGTTCTAGCTCTGCTTTTATTGATATATAAGTGCACACCACATACAACTATTCAAGGACAAATCCTGAAGGTACTGAGCCTCTGGCAACTCCCATTCAAACTAGGGCTGGGTCTGTAAAGCAAGAGGGCAGTACATCTTGGGACCTGAGCTTGTATCATTGTCAAGCATTTTTTTTCCAGGAAGAACCTTTCACTGCTTTTAATCATTTGTGTGGTTTTCATGTCTTTATTGGTGTCTTAATTTCTAACATGGGACATATTTAATGTTTGAAGAAACTCATAATTGTTTAGCTTATCAGCTGCCTTAGAAGATACAAGCAATAAAATGTGGCCATGGGTCAGAGGGAGGGGGAAAGAGGTCTCTAAGTTGTGGTCTATTGACCGGAAGTTATAGGTTAAAGGGAAGAAGAACTGGCCAGAGGGAAGGGAGTTGTGAAGTGACACAAAGCCTGTGACCAAACGTCTGTATGGAATCAGCGTTACAACATTAAAAAAGAGTTTTCACAAGATTTCTAATGTTTCGTTGCACGCCGTAGCTTTTCAGACAGTCATCAATCACGTCTTTTGCCAGAGAGGAGACTGGACCCTCGCACTGGTTATCAAATACTTATTTGAGAATAAGTAAAAATAAATACTTATTTCTCAAATAAATACAAAGAATAATAAATAAATTAAAAATAAACAAAGAAAAAATAAATACAAAGAATAAATACTTATTTCTAAATTTCCATGGCCACACCATGAGGTCCACTGAAGTCTAGAGAAAACCTTGTTGTTGACACCAGAGTTCAGGCCCCACAGGCGTGAGTGGAATCTTCTGCAGTTATTTAATTATAACATCCAGAATAGTCAGAGATATACATGCCATCATATAAGTCAGGGCTGTCCAACTGGTGGCCCATGGGCCACAAGCAGCCCCCAAAGGGTTAGCATGAGGCCTGCAGTATCCCAGTACAGCTGCCACTGCCCTCTACCACTGTTGTTTCTGCCACAGCAGCCAGGTTCATTGGGCTCCCCACCCACCTCCAGCTTCTACTCTCAGCCACCACTTCTAAGGACAGGGAGGCACCGCAGGGGAGAGCCAGGCTGCCGGTGCTGCAAGGGGAGGACAGTGCGGGGTGCAGGCGCACGCAGCTGGGAGGAGAGAGGGGTATTGCCCCTGGCTGCCTGGTAGCTGGACAGCCCCAAGTTAAATAAAATCACTCCAGGGATGTTTTCTTCGATTTATTTCCCCCGATTCCTCTGCACGACTTGAGGTCACCTTCTATCTTATCCTCATCCCCTGGTTAGGCTTTCTGCATTGGCGATACATAGGGGGTGCACGCGGGTGCACGTGCACCACCTGGGCATAGCGGTGCAACCTCTGTGAAAAGGTGCCGTCACCACTGTCAGTGGCACCTGCAGGTGGTCGCTGCTCACCCCACCCCCGCCCCCCGCCACTGACACCGCAGGCAGTCTGCGATCGCCACTGACTGCTGCCAGTGACATCTGCAGGTGGCGGCGCTTGCCATCCCCCTGCAACTTCTGACAGCGCCATGGCTGCCTGTGGGAGCTCCCTGCTTGCCACCGCCATGCTCCCGCCACTGACGGTGCTGCCGCAGCCTGCGGGAGCTCGCTGTGCCCCCCAAGCCTCCGGGGGCACGCGGCGTTCATGGCTTTCTGGTTGCCATATCTGAAGTAAGCCCACTCAGAGGATTCCAGCAAGCAGCATTTGGGCCACTTGGCTACAGCTGGTTACATCAGCAAATTTACTTCTGCTGCCCTTCACAGACAGCAAAGCCAGCCTGAGGCCAGTTGGTAGCCCCAATGCAGATGTACTAGTGGGCAGGGGATGGTAACAAGGAGCCTTTTCTTCACCATAAGCCCTGCCCCCAAAACTAGTGTGGAGGGGCAGGCTATACTCCAGTTCCTGCAGCCTTCTGAATGCAGGCACTGCAAAATCCTTCTCTCAGACTCCTGGTTCCCACACACCTAGAGGCAGTGCCGGACCTTGGAAAGGAACAAGTGTTTCACCCCTTAAAGAGGCACAGAATGAAGCATGCTCCTCCCCGGCCTGTCCTGGACCTTGAAGAGTGGGGTGCCATACTTCCCCGCGACCTTGCAGTGGTAGTGCATCTCCATGCTGGTTCCCACATAGATCTGTGGCCTAAAACCACAAAAGAGTGCAAAGGACTTTGTGGACCAAGGACTCCCATTTCCTAGAACTCATTCCCTGATTTAAATATGTGTTTGCAGAGAAGCTTCAACCTAGATATTTTTTTCTTCTCCTTACCCTGCTTTAATTCCATGGTTGATGAAAGGCCTTGCAGTCCCACCCATAACCCCCTTCCCACTCAACTTAGCTTTTCTGGTTTGGACCAAACTAAACATTGGCAGCAGAAGGACTTTCTTCCGCAAACAGATGAAAATACCCAACACAGTAAATCTGCTATGTCACACAGCGCTTGCTTTGAAGTGACACAGGGATGAAGGGATTGATGAAGGGTTACTCTGTCCTGTGGATATTCTGGGGTTACTGTTCTGTCTTGCCTTAGAATAAGACCCCATCTAATTACAGCTACAGAGTGATCTTCCCTAAGCTGTTGTCCCCCCCACCCCCCACTACAACCAGGCTGTGTGCATAGGATCCTGGGGGATTCTAGATATGTACCCGGGTAGTGGGTAACTTAGCTTCAAACATATTCAGTATTTGTGTGGATGCTGGTATGTACCTCAGGAGGATCTTAGCTCTGCTGTCAAGTTTGCAATGATTTTGCAGGGTGGGGAAATACTAATGGAGCTTTTCACCAACATCCTGACCTCACGTGTGGACTCCTCCCCATTACCCAACCTCCCCAGATCCCAAGTAACAAGCTGAAAGGCTTTGAAGACATTGCCCTGCAGAGAAATAAGCACCATCCCCTTCTCTGATTGCTGATTTGCCATTGTGCTCAGCAACTGCTTCCCAACCTGTTTCTCAGAGAGAGGCTTTAGTTTCTACATCGTCCCATTTTACAAATTTGGGGCATTGCCAGGGAAAGCTGGGAGCCAAACCGAAGGAACACCATTTCCTACCACAAGAAACAGAGCTGCTGGTGCAGATGTTTAAGGAGCACCCTATCCCTGCAGATTTGTGCTGATGAGGGGGGGATAACCCAATATGCATCAAGGGACAGCTGATGTGAACTTTCACCCAGAGCTCCACTTGGCTGCACACTAAACCAGCCCTGGGCCCGAGAAACACTGGGGAAATCTGGACCTGCAAGCAAATCTGGATATTAAAAGCTTACAGCAGCACCCTGATAACAACAGTACTTACTATTTGCATTGCACTTTGCAAGCCAGTTCTCAGGATACCTTGAAAATAATGATGAATAATAACTGAAAAGCAGAAGCTCAGGAAACATAATACATGCATGGGATGAATCATGTCTAATGCTGCAGGCCAGTAAGTGTGGTAACTCCAACTGAAGCAGGCCATAGTGGTATGAGTTATTTGCCAACCCTGATCTGCTGGTCCATAAATTCAGACATAAAAACATTTGCACAAATTCTCTCTATTTCTAAGCCATTTTTACATACATTGATAGTTCTCAGGGTATTTTTTTTTTATGATGAAGCCAGCATCCCATAGGTTTGCGTGTTGAGTTGAGCTGGTCAACTCAATCTTATGTTCCTATTTTCATGATTTGATCCAATAAGCTAAACCCTAGAAACTGCAACCTCTGGGCTGCAGCCTGGGTCAAAACTCATCTTGTTTCTTGATAAAGCCTCAATTGGGGGCCAGCATTTACAGCTACTGAATGTTCATTGAAATAAAAGAAAGTATGACAAGCAAATAAAAGAGGAAGACAAACAGGCCACATCAATCTCTATTTTGGTAAACTGCTTGAGAAGACTTTTTCTTCAGCAAGCACATTATTATATTATGCTGCTGGGTCTCATATGTACAACAACACAACATCATCTGAATCCTTTCACTCTCTTGGGGAATGAACCATAGCCCTCCGAAGTCAAGAGGGTCTCCTCTCAGAGCTCTTCTTCTTAATGCAACTTTCAGGCACCCACACCCATGCAAAGTAGTTGCAATGTGCCACCAAATCACAATGACAACATTACTCTCCCTTCCCACACCTCATCTCCCACTTTGGCGATGAAGAGCCATGCAAATAATCAAGGACCTTGCCTCCCTTCAGATTGACTTATCCAGCAGAATCAGACATAATGAACTTTAGTTCCCTCTGATCTCTGAATACAGCAGGTTATGACAGGGTGAGAGAGACTCTGTCAGATAATATATCATGTCACATTCCCTGACTATTTGACACCATTTAAAGCAACACATTCTGGCATGTCATGATGTGATGACACCAAATGAGAAAGAAGCACAAGAAGCAGCACCAACTATCCACTCTTAACCCTTAGGCAGTTGGGGAAAAGAAATATGCCTGCGTCTCCACTTCCTGGTCAGCTTATTGCCTGAGCTTACGAATTCAGAAAATGTAGACTGAATGCTCTTCAGACCAAGTTAGTTTCTAATTGTTCAGATGCCCTTCACTCCATCAAAAATCGAAGAAAAAGGCTGGGAAGTCATCTGAAAATGAAAACCACTGCTGCAAGAGTGTCAAAGTGAGCTGATATTTCATGGCTAATGAGCTGTAGGGCCACAGGAAAGAAAAGGCAAGAGAGATCACCCAATTATTGGCACTTGAGTTGATCCAAACAAGAGATTTTTACATTAAGAACTGGCCATACAGAAATGATGTAGTCTTGGCAGGGTTACCACAACAGCAAGAAGCAACTAGCTGAGCAAGGGAGTAAATCACCTAACCTTCAGATAACAAAAGTGCTGCTGGCTGCTGCCGAGTCAAGCCTAATGACTGAATAAGGTCCAGAAAGGGAACACATAGCTAAAAGCCGCTAGAGCTTGGTGAGGATCCTGCTTAAGACCAGTGAGAAAGCAACAGTCAGTAGCACAACACCAGGCATATTTCTACAGCACAGCAACAGCCTACCTCAGCAAGGACAGTCCCAAACATGCCACAACCACCTGTCACCTACGCCTATGTGCACACTACTCCCAATCTGGAAATATGCTGGTGAGGACCCTTCTGAGACGCTGTACTGTAGATACATTCCCGATTTCCAATATCTTTCCAGAATCACCTTCAGTCTTAATAAATGGATACCCTCTATGCCTCTCCATAACATATTCATAGCAGCTCTCATTTGCATCTAAAAATCATACAATCATAGAAAAGTAGAGTTGGAAGGGAGCTCAGGGGGGTCACCTCAAAACAGGACCTGCCTCAACTAGATCATCCCAGGGCTTTGTTTAGCCAGGCCTTAAAAACCTCCAAGGATGGAGAGTCCACCACCTCTCTAGGTAACCTGTTCCAGTGCTTCACCACCCTCCTAGTGAGAAAGCTTTTCCTAATATCCAACCTTGCTGCAACTTGAGCCCATTGCTCCTTGTTCTGTCATCTGCCACCACTGAGAACAGTCCAGCTCCATCCTCTTTCAAACCCCCTTCAGGTAGTTAAAGTCTGTTGTCAAATCCATCCTCAGTCTTCGCTTCTTCAGACTCAATAAACTCAGTTCCCTCAGCCTTTCCTCATAAACCATATGCCGCAACCCCTTAACCAAAATCCAAATGTCAACCTCACAGTTTGGCTGTGTTCAGATCCAAGATGCTGGTTCAGTTTTACCTACACTTAATACACCCAGTTTCTTCCTATATTGACAACACTGCAAAGGGTGGTATCCTTAAAAAGGTCATGAATTGGTTAGAAGGTGGCATCAAAGTTAGCTTCCTCCTCATTTTTTTTCCTTCTCTTCTCTGTAACCTTCCCCCATTCATGCTACCTTCCAGGCCCTGTGTTTTTTGCAGATTGAATTAGTTAAGTTGTGGGGTTTAGCTGAGGACTTTTGGTTTTCAAGTTTGGGGTTTTTGATGGAAAGTGGAAAGTTCTGTGGCAAAGGAGATGCCTTCTTACAGAAAGAAATGCGTTCTGCTGAATCCCAAGGGGATACATTTTCATCCCAGTGCCTGTGCAGCTTTGCTGTCTGTAAAGCACCTGCATTAAAACCAAAAGCATGGCTCAGTGGCTAATACTGTAACGATTTTAGATTTCAGATCACAACGTCAGTCTTCCTCTGCCTTGGTTTTTTCCCATGCAGTCTTGCAGACCTCTGGAAATAAACGGTGTGTAATGGTATATTTTCATTAATCGTCTCCACTGCTGGAGAAACATTACACTATCTACAGAAAATGTTTAGTTTATAGTGTGAGAAAGAAAAAGAAAATGCTCTAAACTGCCTACCATTAAAAATGGCAATGAGCATGTCTTGTTATATCATTTAACAGCTGGAAGCTATGAATATGATATGGTAGATCACAGTGATGTTGGATTTACAAAGTCTATTTTGTTCAGAGCCGGTCAACATTGGGCAATTCCTTATGACAAAGGCTGAGGGAACCACAGACTTAGCCAAAGATCTGATTTCTTCTGTTGGGTTATATGCTCCAATTAGCATCTTTATTTCCTTCTGACCCATTTCTCCATGGGTTGCTTTTGTGGAGCAAAAGAAACAGCCAATCTCCAAGAGAGCTGGAGACTGAAAAGATTACAAACTTACCCTATGTAATTGCAGAAAATAAAGTGCTGAAATGACGCAATCAAATTCCAACATGATGGGATAAAATAAAAAGGACATCTGAGAACTGTTGTACCAAGTCAGCATGGCAACTGGAGGATTTAGGAAAAAATCTCTGTCTCTGAGGCTTAAAAGGCTGTAAGCAAGAATCAGTACATTAGATATTTTCTGTACAAAGATTGATGCTGACAGGGCATGCAATATTTGGCCTGAGCTAGTGATACAACTCAAAGGCTACAGGATTTCTCAATCCAAAAAAAAAATGACAGTGCCATCATAAAATATCATGGACTATGATATTACAGGGGGTAAAGCGTATGGATTGTTACACTGCAGTTTATGGCTACACTGATGAGATGGTACTCCCTGTGGGACACATCTCTAAGGAAAGCACTACACAGGCATTCACACTTTGGAGCTGTGGCAAAATTCAGAGCCAGACTGGCACGTTGTACCCTGCTTCTCTGCTAAGCTGTTTGCAGGGCTTGGCGATTTTACAGAATGATCCATCCAGGCTCCTGGAAGGATATCACTATGTCCCTTGGATGGACAAAGTTTGACTCTCCCAGTGGCAACAAATATTACTCACAGATTCTGCTTCAGTGGTTTCCTAATTCATTTTTAACAGTAATGTGTATGAATTAAGTTCTTCTCAAATAAATGGCTCACAATTCAAGTATTTTAAATAGACACTTACATTTCTATGGCACCCAAAGAACTTAAGCAAGATATACTGCCATTACACAAGGTGCTATACAGAGATGGATATAGAGGATACAATCACTGCTTCAAAGACCTCACAGACTGAGCGATAGAGCGTGGCTTTGTCATAAGTGCTGTGCCAGGGGCAGCATGTTGAATGTGGATAGTTAATTTCCTGTAAGTTGGATGGCTTTGAAAAATCTCAGCCTAAAGCTTTTATTCCTCTTTCTTCATGAGTGTTAGTTAACCAAAAGAGAAAAAAAACTCCAGGGGCTAATTCTGCTCTATGTTATACCAAATGGGAGCAACTCTACTGGGAAAAAAATAAGCCAGTAGGAGCTGGATGGTATGTCACCCACTCCAAGAAGTGACGAATGAATCACAGAATGGCATACACACAAGGAGTAGCATCTTTCCCATCATGCAGGCCCACTGAGGAGAAAGGCAAGCCTGGAAGAGCAAGGCATTATTCGTGAGTAAATGTATCAGAATCTAGCCCTTATACAGACTGTAGGTCAACTCAAGTGAGTATCATCCCTGTCAATCCTCGTCTGGTCCTAAATAAAGCTTAATTCATAGATGTGAAGGCCAGAAGTGAGTACTGCAACAATCTAACCTCTAGTAGACTAAGGGTCCTAGAATGTTATATCATCATTCCTGCATTGAGATTTATAAATTGTGCTCAAAGTAGACCATATGTTGAGATTTTATCTGGACTTAAAGATTTTAGATTAATAGACCTTTGGTACAGCAACTGCTGTTGTCCTAAATACTCCCATTTAGCTCAAGAGGCTGTGTGGACAATGAGTGCAACTCACACTCAATGTAAATGAGATTAACACAGTAACTACATAACTGCAGCACTTGGACCTAAACCTAAGCTCCCACAAGAGAGAACAATACAAGGTGCTGGTCCTGCAATTCCTACTCAGGGAAGTAGTGTCAGCCAGTGGTTACAGGTTAATGGTTATCACTCCAAGCACCACATGCTGGGCTCAGAGACCAATCATGCTGCCTGGTACTAGGCTGTGCTGAAGAAGTACAACACACTCCATGGCTAAGTACAGACAGTCAAAAAGCCCCAGGCTGAATCAATTCAGTCTTTGCAGGTTAGTCTAAACTGCAGAGATTAAACTGAGAAAAAAATGGGGACGCAGTCACTTTTGATTCAGAAAATGCAGCCACATGCCTACTGTGGCTCAGGCCAGAAGCCTGAATAGAGCACTAGAGCCTGCTAGAGCACAGCTCTCTGGCACACAGCCGCATGGACTGTGTGTTCGCTTCCTCTTCCTGCTGCCCCCGACTTCTCTGGGATTTGCAGTCCAGAATCACGCAGGACTCTGCGGGGTTGCTCATCACTTCCTCTGCCTGCTTCCAGGTGCCTCTGGGATTTGTAGTCCACAGTTGCAACCAGAAGTAAGTTTAGCAGAAGGGCAGCTCTGTACTCAGGGGAAGGTGGGTTTAACCCCCCTCCCTGGCCCCAGTCCCCAGCCAGGATTTCCCCAGGGGAGGGGCAGTCCCTGCCTCCCCCTTCCCTCCTCCAACCCTTCTCTGCTGGAGCAGACAACACAGCCCAGCCCAGGGCTGCAAAGCATGCTGGGATGCTGGGGGACTGTGAGTTAACTTAAACCAGGAAGGGGTCTGGGACAGAAGTTTCATAAACTGGTTTGACCCAAATCAGTTAAGTCTGATGCTGCATTCAGCCAAATTTATCTTAATCCAGTTTCAGCCATTTTGAAACTGCTTTATGTGCACTGAGCTTCTGTTCTGTTACAGGTTTAAACCAGATTCTGATGACTTAAACCAGTTTATGTGTAACTTCTGTCCCTAGCCCATATGAATGAAATGTGTCAAGTATACAGCCTTATCTTTTACATGGGCCAGAAAAGTACCAGCCTTTAGTGTTACTTCTAATAATTCCTCCCCAAAATGTCACATCCTTGGGTTGATTTTCCCTATCCTGGGGTGAGATAGGGTTCTTGTACATCAAACAACTGCATGCCAGCTATATTTTCTCCCTTTTTGAACCACCCAATTATTTTCCACACAGGTCCTTTTTTGTTTAATTATTTTTTGTTTGTTTTCTTACCTCATCATTAAGAGGCAATTGAGATAGTTTGGGACCCGCTTTTGAATCACTCAGAGTAGAAACACCAAAAAGAAAACGGGGGGGGGAGGGGGAGGTTCACCTCTTTTCATCTGTTCTCACAGACACAGGTCATTACAGAGGATTAAGCTTTTTTGAGTTCAGGGCACCCAAAGACTGAGGTCAGCCTCCTGCAAGGATCTTTCTTTGTGCCTTTGCATCCACTTCCCAGGCTGTGGGCTGCCATCTCTGTCTGCTTGCCCTGACCTTCTGCCACCCAGAGACTTGGGCAAACCTTTGAACATTAGGCAAAAAAATCCCAGTTCTCAGCTCTGACAAAAGACAGGATGAAAGCATGCCGAAAAAAGCCCACCAGAAATAGCCAAGAGGAAACCGTGACATGACACAGCTCTTCTCTGCAAATCCAGTGGATAAACTATTCAGTGACTTCCACTCTCTTTCTTTCTCCCTCTTTCACTCAGGCCACTGCTGAAGAAAGACTTGTAGAGAAAATGAATTTAAACAGGGGTCTCTTCTTTCTGGTTTCCTTTAACAAAAGCATCCTCGACAATTTTTTTTCCTGTTGCATTTAAAGAAGTCAAAAAATAAGGGAGAGGGTGTCTCATGGGATGCTCGGAGCTAAGGGGATACTCAAGAAATCTGCAGTAGGAATAATAACAATTTTCTTCATTAAAAAAAGGGTGTGGGAATCAATAAACAGAGATATTCTTAAACTTTTAGGGGGAAAAAATCCTTAATATGCTTGTATGAACCTAAATGACTCAGAACTGTGTCTCCATTGTTATAAATGGAGTATAATAGTACTGTCCAGAGGCTTTATGAAGTTCAGGCCCCATTCTGTTCAGCTCTGTACATAAGTCTAGTAAGACATAGCTCTTGGCCCAACAACTTTTCATTCACAGTAGACAAAACAAATGGTAAGGGAAAGGAAGCATCATCATTCTTGTGATGAGCTGAAGTGCAGTGAAATTAAATAACTTGTTGAAGGTCACATAAAAAGACACTAGAAGAGCTGAGGCTCAAACCCTAATCACCTGACTCCCTGTCCAATGCCTCCAGCACAAAAGTATCCTTCTTCCCAACAACTGTTGTACTACTCAGACCTCCTGTCCTGGTCCCTGCCAATACCTGTGCTTCCCACACAACCCATGGGTCAAAAATAAGACCTTATCAGTGAAGAAGCCAACTGAGGGCAGGCACTTGCCATGATTTGTTTTCAAAATGCCTCTAAGTTGGATCCTGTCTGTGGCACGAAGGCACGCGTGACATGATATGTGCCTGAGTTCTGAGCTGGGTGTGCTATAAGGACCTGAATACACTGCCATATACCCCCACATGCACACACACACACAACCGTGCACCTACCCACCCACCCATTCACAAAGTATTCAAGTCTGATTGTGCGGGTTGCTGAGCAATCTCAATGTCTGCTAAAGGGCCCTTTATTTCTAAGGGACTTCTGACAGTGAAGGACAAGATATTACAGCATGAGTGGGTGCTCTTTACATGTGGGCAGAACACGTACCTGAAGTCACTGGACCTGTACATGATCCCCACCAGGTCTGAGACTCGGTCTCTGCTCTCTTGCTTCCATAAATAAAACCCTACAAATTCTTGTTTTTCAGGTACAAATCAAAAAAGTTACACCAAGAATGAAAAAGACAGTCCTCATCTCAAAGAGTTCAGTTTATCTAATTTAACTGAACTATCTATATTGTGTCCTGTTGTCCATCTTGTGTTCCTCAAATTGGACTCTTACCAATTGAGAGGTAGCGAAGCAGCACAAGAATTGACATAGACCTGAAAACTAGACATTTAAGAGTCATGAGGGTAAAATGGAAATATCTCTCCTGATGTTAGGAATTGGTGGGCTGGGGGGAGGAACAGTGACAGTTTGACCTCACTGCAGCACTTTGTCTTCCAAGTTTTTGTTTCAATCATGTCACCATAGCAGGTTTTGAGACCAACATCTTGTTGCATTGAGAAGATCTTTGCAAAGAGCAAAGTAGGACTCAACTACATGTCAGAGAGGACTCTGACCAGGACAACTTATGTGCACAAAATATATTTATTACAGTCATCTTGGTTCTGGTTGAGTTCTTCCAAAGTTGTCTTTCCCCCTACATGCAAGGGACTGAGGAGTAGGCAGTCTGGCCTAGTGGCTAAGTCACTGACTGGGGGCCAGGGTCTGGCTCAAGATTTAGAAGCCAAATTATCACATCAAGAGGGAAATTCAAGGGGAGAGTCCACAACACAGGTCAGGGTCAGGATCAGATACCAAGATACCAAATTCAAAGTACCATCCACAGGGGGAAGTCCAAGAAGACAACCAAACAGGGGTCAAGAGCTAGGAAACAGATCCACAGGGAGATCCAATGCCAAAAGCCAGAAACAAGCCAAAATCAGGGTCAAGAGCCATGAAAGCCAGAGTGCAGGACCTAGGAGGCTAGCCACAGCCGACTGGATCAACACCCACCTCAAAGCTGTTGCCATAGGTGGGAATAAATGGGGAGACTAAGCTCCCAGCAGCCAATCAGGAAGCCAGACAGTTACCTAACTGAGGCAGAGCTTGCCAGCCAGAGACCCAAGGCAGGTGTGGCTGTCCAGGCAATCAGCCCAGGCTGGGCTGCCTCCTTGGGCCCCTGACATCTTTTCCCACTGTTCAGAAAAGAGCAAATGCCTTTCGTAAAAAAGAGGACATTAATCATTTTTCCTCTCTCTCGCTGCTTCCCCCTCCTTTTTCAGTGAGAAAATGGGAAACAAAATGTAAGTGCTCTCATGGGTTGGTTTCAAAACCCAAAATACTTCCATTTTTTTCATTTGGTTGGAAATTTCAAAGAAATTCTGCAAATAAATTCTGCAAATATCTTTGTTTTCTTAAAAAGGTCATTTGTCAGAGTAATAAGGTCCTGTCCACTCTCTAATGAATTCCCATATGTTCACTCCCTTCATACCTGCTTCTTCGCAGGGCCCATCTTGGCTTTGGCTGCAAGCTCCCTAAGGACACAAACCAAACATTTCTCCTTACCTCTACCGATGCCCCATGGTTTTTTGGCATTTGTTTGCCATGTTTGTCACAGAGCTGAATCCCATTCAGATTAATGATGACTAGTCCTATTAAGGCAGTCGTATAGCTTGCTTAAGGAAGAAAGGATTCGGCCCTTAAATGGAAGTTATTAGAGGCTGGGATTGTGTTACTCGGTCACCCACATCCTGACAGCCTTAGAATAGAAGTCTCTGAAACCAGTGGATTAATCCCATAGTGCAGTAAATGCACCAGAGGTTGGCTTTTTGCCTGTAAAATACTGCAGTATATTACAGGGGTGTAGGTTGTAGCCATGTTGGTCTAAGGACATAGGCAGATAAGGTTCTTTGGCTGAATATGATATCTTTTATTAGACCAACTTAAATACTTGGAAAACAATTATTAAGCAAGCTTTTGGGTTCAAAAACCCTTCATCAGGCTAAGGAAGTGTCAACAGTTGGTGTGTGCTCTTCCTGGATGGAATGAAAAGTAAAGAAGCCAGAGGCTGGGCTGGGGAAGAAAGAGAAGGGGGATGAATAGTGGAGAGATACCTGGGGAGTCAGTAGTCAGGCAGGTTATTATGTGTCATAAATCCAATGTCTATATTTAGTCCATGACTTTTAGTATCCAGGAGGTTGATAAAGTGGAGTTCAGAGGCTCGTCTCTGGGAAGTGTTGTGTAAGTTCCCTTTGAGGATCTTAGAGACTGCGAGATTGGAGAGAGAGTGGTTTTCTTGTGAGAAATGTGCCCCCACAGGTAATTGGGTATTTCTATCTTTGATAGATTTCCGGTGTGCGTTCATTCTGGTGCACAGTTGTTGTTTGGTCTCTCCTACGTATTTTCCATCGGGGCATTTGGTGCATTGGATGAGCT
>NW_005842115.1:915161-920030 GCF_000455745.1 Alligator sinensis | reverse complement strand
AGGAAGTTTGCTTCTGGTGATGAGGTTGGCGAGGTTCAGTACTTGTTTGAAGGCTAGGATGGCTGGTTCTGGGAAGATCTTTTTAAGAGTAGGGTCTCTTTCTAGTATGGGTTGCAATTGTTTGAGGATTTTCCATACAAGTTCGAGGGAGGGGTGATATGTCATAACCAGCAGTGTGCGATTTGTGGGGGGTTTTCTTCTGTACTGCAGCAGTACCTCCTGGATACTAAAAATCATGGACTAAATATAGACATTGGATTTATGACACATTATAACCTGCCTGACATCTGACTCCCCAGGTATCTCTCCACTATTCATCCCCGTTCTCTCTCTTCCCCCCCTCCCCAGCCTCTCTCTCACCCGTTGACTCCTCAATCTACATCTTCACTGACTGCCTGTCTTGGATGCAGCCCAGCCCAGCCCCTGGCTTCTTTACTTTTCATTCCATCCAGGAAGAGCCCGCATCAACTGCTGAAACTTCCTTAGTCTGACGAAGGGTTTTTGAACCCGAAAGCTTGCTTAATAATTGTTTTCCAAGTATTTAAGTTGGTCTAATAAAAGATATCAGATTCACCCAAAGAACCTTGTCTGCAGTATATTACTGATTTTTATGACATAAAAGATGCTCTCTTCATTTGCACAAGACAATTAACCGCTAAACTTCATCTCAGTCACTGAAAACTCTCAGGTGTCTTCCATGTTGTTTATACCACTTTCATTTCCCAACTCCACTTTCACATGTAGAATTGTCTCCAACGACATGACTGGCAGGATCATCTCTTGGGCATGAGGTTTTGTTTTTCAGAGGATGGTTGGTGGCGGTGGTGTGCAGGAGGAGCTACTGTAAATGATTTTGTACACCCTTGGACAGCTTGGACAACTGGTTGCTTGCAAATGAAGGAAACTGGACTAAATGGGCTGGGAGGCCACTTCCCGTCCTACGTTCCTATGCTTCTACCACAAAGGTAGACAACAGGCAGGAAACATGTCGGTACCACACTCTATCATGTGATATTGTTTCCTGGTACTCCCTTTTCCACTGGCCTGTCCTGTCTTCTGGTTGTTGTCTAATTGATTTTATGATGTGTAGGTTAAAGACGTTTTCTGGTTTTGTGTTCCTGCTAGGCAAAATGGAGTCCTGGTCCATAACCAGGGCTCAGAGAGACTGCCACATAAAGCCAAGAAAGAAATATATAACCAAACAATTATTCTTCCTTGGTTAAATGACTTCTTCTGGCCACATCACATTTCCATATTTTGTCCATTTGGTGATCTGGTGGATCAGCCATTTTCTGCAATTTTTTAATCAAGACTGTATGTTTTTCTACAAACAATAGGTATTATATTCAGCTGCCGTTTACCATCGATGAAGGAATTACGGGGTGAAATTCTATGGGCTCTGTTATGCAGCGGGTATTAAACTTTACTGAGCTGAGCTTGGGTCAGGTGAGGTACTTAAAATGGCAAAACCTTAGGTTGAGATTTTCAAAGATGTCAAGGGGATTTAGCTACATGATGCCCATTGAAAATGATGAACCGCCATGCCAAATGTTTCTCTGCTGATGCAGTCTAGTTCAACCCTGTCAAATAATTCTGGGAAAAGGCAAGAAGATAGAAAACCAAGATAATGACATCCACTGGGTCAAACCCATTTCAGAGAAGCCAATAACCTCATTTTGTAGCAATAGCTTTCATTCACTGTCAGTGTGGGCTGTCCGTGGGCCGGCCGTAAGGTGGCTTTCTGACATTACCCACCATTTAACCCATTGCATCTCCAGGCAGTAGGTCATTTTACTGATTTCAGCAGAGCTCCATTGAAACCTAAATGACTTGCCTTGATTTTGGATTGGCAAATATTGATAAAGATATTTCAAAAAGAAATGGGACACCTGGTGGAAAGCATGTTGTGTAACAGCTAAAAGTCAACCAAACTCTACAGTAAAAAATGTGCACAAATTGTGCCAGGAGCAGAGAGCCACCACACTTTCTGTTCCCCCAAGTAGCAGGACATCCATCAGACACACAGCAGCTGTTATGTAATAGGAAGCAATAATTTCCGGCAATTTCTACATCAGCATATTATATAATGAGCACAGCGATGTGGAACTGACCAACGACTAAGCCACAAAGGGATGTAACACTGGCAAGCAAATTTATAGTTCTTTCTTTTTTTATTTTTCCTTAAATGGCTTTAAGTGCCAATAATACTTTGTCCTTTCAGTCTAAAACCTCCAGATGCCTTGCAAACATTGTGAAATGTAGCTTTTCAGCACTCCCAAATAGGACAGAAAATCAATATTAAATAAAGGTAAAGATGGTCTTTTGGTTTAAGCACCAGGCTGGGATTCAGGAGATCTGAATACTTTTCTCAGTTTTACACAGCTTCCCATTGTGACCCAGGGCACAGCACAGAGCCAGATTTTCAAAGGTCAATCTTTTATTTTAAAATGCTGCATGGGACCTACTGGGAATTTCAAAGACACCTCATCTGAGGTTCATCTCCCATTTGTTATAATTAGATGCCTAGCCTGCTTTGATATTTTTGAAAAATCACAAAAAGGTTCCTATCTATATCAACTAAACTCAGGCATTAACCCAGCAATTTGTAACAAGGGTGCCATGCCATCCTGGGGTGCCATTCATTTGTTTTAAAGGTGCTGTGGGATGTTGTGCAATATTAGCAGGGTAGGTGTGCAAATGCCTACACATGCTTCACAAGGTAAATCCAGAGATTTCAAATAGGAATCCATAGCATCAACAAGACTCTGACCTGTTGTGGGCTCTCTCAGTTCCTTGCACCAGAATTGCTCTAGTATTTTCCATAGTCAAGTGAAATGAGTAAAAGCAAAGAGCTGGCACTTTCAGAGGAGCCCTTGAGTGTAAAAGGTTGGAACCGTATAATCACAGGACAAAGTGTAAGCTTCAGCCCGTGCATTCCCAATCCTCCCTAAAATACCATCTAGTAAGATGGTAATACATACTGATGCAAATGCACATACTGGCCCCAGTCCTGTCACCAGCAAAATCAGTAGGAGTTTTTTCACTGTTAGTGGAAGCCAAACCACAGCCAATCAAAAAAAAAAAAAGTAGATATTTAATTCTTCCCATTTGACTAACAAAATTTCCTCTACTGCCAAAGCACGATGAATCCAAAATGTCTGCATCTTGGTGCTTACTGTGAAATGACAGCATTGGATTTGACAAGCGACAGAGCAAAAAAAGGCAGGGAGCCTTTGATTGTGACAGGCAGTTTCTTCCCTGAGTCCCGAAGGTTATGCAAACTAGGAGACAACTATTTTCATATTCAGTTTCCACATCAGGACTCCCAGAAAAGTGTTTTGTTTTATTTTAAAGTCTTTGCAACATTAAGTTTTATAGACACATTCACATCTGCTCCAACACTTCTTAGCCATTTACAGGTAATCTGACCTCCTTTCAGCTTCATTAGACTTGCCAAATTATTCCAGCAAACAATCAAACCCTTTTGAAGGAGCAGTGCTTATAGACTGTTAGTAGGGTACATTCCTAATTGGTGCACACGTACAGACACCAGTGACTATTACTTGGCCTCATTGCCATCATGTGATATCATATCATACTATATTTCCTCCCGTGTCTGATGATAATATGACAAGGGAAGTTTTAAATGGACGTGCCCGAGTCACATAAAAAAAAATAATTGTACCGAGATTCGCCAAGGGAGTAGCTGTGTTGTTACACTGGGATTTGAAACACCAAAGCAAGGCAGGTTTAGATCACTGAGCTAGCAAAGTCTTGGGGATAGGAATGGTACGTTACACAGGGGGTGCGTCTACACAAGACGTTTATTGCGGAGCTGCTGAATTAGCTCCACAGTACGTTCTCCATGTCTACCTGTGCGGCCCTATTAGCAGTAAACTAATAAAATCCAATGTAGGGTAGTACTTGTAAATACAAGTACTGTCCTACTGTGAAGTTTTTTACACATGTGTAGACACTGATGGGGCTGGCTGGGCCACAAGTGTGCTTCAGTACAGGACCTGCCTGCCAGCTAGCCCCACACTGAAGCACCCTCATACCCCAGCCAGCCCCTCCACAGCATGTTGAGCACGGCTGGAACAGCTCCAGGCTGTCAGGCTAACCCCTGGGTCCCCTGCCAGCTGGGCCTGCTCTGACCCAGCTCAACAGGCTGCAGTCCCAGGTGCATATTAAACTGCGCTGCCTGGGAGCAATAAACTTTGACGTGATATGCTCCAGAGTTTATTGCTTCAAATTAATTGCATGTGTATACATGCCCAGGGAGATTCCCGTTTGCTGTGAGTGAGAAAAGGGGGTTAAGAACTGATGATGCCTGTAATTCAGTTCTTCAGCAACAATGGTACTGAACACAAAAGCTCTCCACTTAGTCTGCGATCTAATACTCATCAATTATTTGCCCACCACTCTGGCCCAGGATTTCTGGGTAATCTCCCACCTTAGTACTAGTCAGGTCCAAGACTGCTGAAGCTTCTGCAGGAGGGTTGCAGGGTTGTAGCTGCGATGGTTCAGGAATTATGTGAAAAGCAATTGGGTTTTTGGTGATATCGTTTACAAGGGAGGTCAAGAAGGGCACTTACTAACACCTTTCTCAACTATGTGCTTGGTCCAGTAAAAGATTTCACAAAAAAATACCCTTATGTGACGTCCGTGGGCCTCCCGTCCGGTACCGCCCTTCGTCTGGTAGCCCCTCCCCCTCATCCCGCCTGCCACGACTTGGATGTTAAGTGATTCGAAGGAGGGGTTCAGTGGAGATCTTCTGCCAGAGGGGCTTGCCCAACGTAAAGGGGGATACTCACGGTTGGGTCCTCAGATGTTCCATGGGGCTCCGCCACCCCTACACCCCGTCCCCTC
>NW_005842115.1:891063-914730 GCF_000455745.1 Alligator sinensis | reverse complement strand
CCCCCGTTGTTGGGACCGCCGTTTTAAACAGCCGGAGTAATGGCGGCCGCGTCTGCTGCTGCCGTCCCAGCTCCGATGCCACTGTCCCTCCCAGGGGTGAGTAGCCCGGCCCGTGGCTTTCTTGAGGGGGTGTTGTTGCCCCCTTGTCCTGCCTATCCTCCGCCTGTACCCATGACGGTGGCCCGTCGCCGTCACACCTTACTTAAGCTTCCAAAATCAGGCAAATTCAGTCCAAATTGAATCAATTCAGGCTCAGGCTTATGGATGGTTTGTCCCTAGCCTAAAGGTTCATTTCTACCCTGCCTTTCCACAGACCTGTCGCAGTGTGAATAGCAGCACAGAAACATCCCTGTAGAGGAAGGGGATTGTTCGCTTGCTGCAGCCCATTCAGTTCTGTGCCTTTCTGATGAAGTTGCAGACATTATTGCTAATTAGCGTCAGTTGTGCTGGGATGGGAAATGGGGACCCTTGTCTACTGGGAAGCAAAGAGAGACCACTTAAATCATTTGAGTCCATCTCTGTGGGGCCTCTTAAGAAACCAAGGAGAACTCCTAAATGACGATCCACAAAGGAGCTACTCAACAGCTACTTTGCCTCAGCCTTCACAAAAAAGTAAGCTAGAGCCAGACACCTAATATGGATTATCTGGATAAGGAAGAGGGCAAGCTGAAGGAGGCGATAACAAAAATAGTCAGAGAGCTTTTTTTGAGTCTGAATGAATTCAAGTTGCAGGGCTGAATGAAATTTATCCCAGGGTCTTGAAGGAACTGGCAGAGATCTCAGAGCCCTTCATCTTCATGAAGCTGTAGGACACAAACCAGGTACCAGATGACTGGAAAAGGGCCAGGGTAGTGCCCCTCTTTAAAGAAGGCAAAAAGAAGGACCCAGGGAACAATAGACCAGTTAGCCTCACTCAATACCTGGGAAGCTACTGGAGCATGCTAAGGAAGGCCATTTGCAAGCATCTGGAGGAAGAAAGGCTGATCACAAGCAGGCAGCATGGATTTATGAAAAGCAAATCATGTCAAACAAACCTGATTTCTTTTGACAAAGTAACTCCTTGGGGGGATGAAGGAAATGCTGTCGATATAGTGTATCTGGACTTCAGCAAGGCTTTTGACGATGATCTTCCTAAATGATCTTCTCATAAACAAATTGGAGAAATGTGGGCTAGATAAAACTACTACAAGGTGGATAGATAAGTGACTCAATAGCCGCAAGCAAAGGATAATTATTAATGGGTCCATGCCACAATGGCAGGAAGTGTCAAGTGATGTCCCACAGGGCCCAGTGCTGTTCAACATGTTTATTCATTTTTGGATGCTGACTGAGAAGGCTTCTTAAGCAAATTTGCAGACAACACAAAACTGGGAAGGACTGTGAACACATTGGAGGGTGCAAGCACAATTCAGAGGGATCTTGACAGACTGGGAAGTTGGGCTAGAGCTAACAGGATGAAGTTATATGAGGACAAAAGCTGGAGGTAGGATACTGGGCCAGCTGGCACTAGTTTTCATTTATAGCAAAACATAGAGCATGGGAAGATGCCAAACTGTATCAGAGCTAACCACCAGCTGGTCCAGTATCCTACCTTCAACAGTGGCAATTAGGAACTACAAAGCAAGGTACAAGAACCCCACAGTAAATGGACAAAACACAGTCTACCCCCTCCCTCCACAGACACACACACACACACATGGTCTTACCCTAACCCAGGGGTGGGCAAAATACAGCCCGTGGGCCAGATCCGGCCTACAACAGGTCTTTATCTGGCCTGCAGTGGGTCACTTGGTCCCCTGGCCCAGGCACAGTCCAGCCGTGGCACATCCTGCCACCCCTGGGCATGCAGCAAGGCTGGGGTGGCTCCACAGTGGGACTGCTTTCTTCCACGGGTGGCCCCAGCCCTACAGTACAGCAGGGACCCACATGTACAGCCCTGGCCCTGCGCACCCCATACCTGCTCTGGGCTCACCCACCCAGGCTCAGCAGCAGTGGTGCGGGACAGAAGCTGTTGCTCAGTGCAGGAATAAAGCATCCCCCCTCTCCCTCCTGGTAGTTCCCTGCCACAGCCACCCAGAGCCTGCACGGGGCTGCCCTGCATCTCCACTGCCATCAGTGCCCTGCGGGGCAGCAATGGCAACACAGAGCAGATGCAGGGCAGCCCGGCACAGGCTCCAGGCAGCTGCAGCAGGGAACTGGTGGCAGTGGGAGGGGGAGAGGCTGCTTTCCCCCTGCACTGAGCAACAGCTTTTGTCCTGCACTGCCGCTGCTGAGCCTGGGCAGGCAAGAGGCACAGAGGTTGAGGCCATGTGTGTGGGTCCCAAAGGTACTGTGAGGCTGGGGCTTGTGGAAGTGGCAGCCAGAAAGAGCTGCCACTGCCTGGGCTGCCTAGAAAGGCAATCCTGCTACAAAGCCACCCCAGGCCTGCTATGTGCCCAGGGGGCAGCAAGAAGCACCACAGGCAGGGGGCCAGGTCAGGGCTGTGCCCAGTTTCTGGTTGATCTACTCTAGTAGAGTAATTCTGGAGTGGGCACGGGGCACACAGGGCCTGCTCACTGCTAGCAGTGGTGGGGAGGCGCTGCAGGGCACATGAGCTGTGGGCTCTTGTGGGGTGGGGGCAGGTGCTGACCGGCTCAGGGGTGCACCTGTGGAGGACTCCCATGCCCACTCCACCATACCCACAAACTCTCCCCTGCAACCCTCCCCCACAACCACAACCTTCCCCCTACATTATTACACACCCTATAAACACCACACACACACCCCACAAGCCCCACCTGCACACCCCCATGCACACACCTGCGTGCCTCTGAGGGGAGTCCCACTCACTACTATGTGCACACACCCCACACCCCCAGCCACCCTCCTGCTCCATACACCCCACAAACCCACCTCCCCACATTCACCTGCCCCTGCTTCAGCTCCAGCCACACTACCTCCCTCACTGCGGGGGCATCAATCTGCCTCCCCCATGCCTGTGCCCTCCCCTACCCCTTCCCCCACAACAGACTTAGCAGCCCAACGCTGGTTTCCATGCTGCTGGATCACATCAGAGTCAGATCAGTATCAACTGATATGGCTCATTTAAAAGTGGCCATTGGTATCAGTTCAAAAAATCTCTATTGGTGCACCCCTAGTTAGGGGGTGGGACTTCCGGTCCCAAGACGGCACCCAGGGGGTGAGGCACCTGTCAAGGTCTGGCGCTACCCTTGCAACCTTTTACAGCTTGACCAAACTTGTTAAGCAGCCCTCCACCCAAAATAATTGCCTGCCCCTGCCCTAACCTCTCATACTTAGAGATTGATTTCTTTCTTGAAACACAAAACTTCATACCCTCTCCAAAAGGAATCATCATCAGTTATAAGAACCTCAGGCATTCTTCACTGACCTACCTCTCTCTCTCCTTCTCGCTCTCTAAACAAGTTAAGAGGCATTGGAGGCAAAAATAACAATTTCTGCTCTTGCCATTTTGACTCCTCGTGGAAGCATAATCCTCTATTAAGCCTTGATCCAGACAGCAAAGGCAGGGATGTAAATAAATATCATTCCAGTTCACACTTTCAGCTCCTTGGCAGTGATCAGAGATAATGGATCCCAGCTAGTGGGCCTCAGCCCACTGCTGGACCAGAAGGACAGGTGTAGGGGAGACTTAGGGAGTCATCCAATCTCCATCTGCAAATGTTCCTGCAGTGCTAAGCAGCATCATGACAGACACCAAGCTTCTCTGCATGTGTTACCTCCTAAATGGGAGGTTATAGAGCTGCTTTTGTGGGAAACTACAGCTCCATAGCAGTATTGTGCCGCTATAGCTACACCTATAGCTGCAGTTTTGCTGCCTGTTAGCCATTCCTCATAATAGCTGTCTTATTGTTCACAGCCCCGCAGACAGTTTTTAATTATAGCTAAAAAAACTTAACTCTGGTGTGGTAATATTAACTCCGCTTTTGAAATAACTAACAGAGAAGGGTTGATTCACTGCCAAAATGCTCAAGAAGCCTACACTTTGTTTTATGCATCTAAATAAGAGATGTACCTTTAAGTCAAATGACAACAAGACTAATAAAACGCTATCTTGTTACTATTTTTCTAGTTTATTGTGTTTTTTTTTACTTTTTATATAACCTAGAAAATTAGTGCACATCCAAATAAAGCTGTATTTGGTTCTGCTTTGATCTTAAACTTAATAATGTAGCACTGGGTATATTATTATGTGGGCATGTTCACTAACATATTAGTAAATCTTCCAGTTTTACTTTAACTGGGGAAAAATAGATTCTGTGTTATATGTGATAAATGATGTGCCACATTATCTGTACCCCTTTTCCCTTTAAAAAATCCTGTATATGCCTATCTCCATGACTGCCAGTTCTGGTTTGACTACTTTCAAATCCAGTACTCAGGAGATCACTTGGCAACTAAAGTAGAACATGGGATCAAACAGATTGATAAACCCTGAATAAGAGGACTGGAAAGCAGCACAAGGAAAGAACAGAAATACTGGTCATGTCTGCATAGAAACTGCATCTCCTGTTCAGGGCTCATGCATCTCTGTCAGCTCAACATGGAGGAGAGGTTTATGCCTTCAAAATTTGGTACTGAATACGATCGGGTGTTAGGAATGTTTTTCTTATCTAAATAAAGCAAGAAAATATTCTGGGACATGATCCCTTCCTATATGAAAAAGCGGAGCTGATTCAAGAGACGAAATAAATACAATTCTACACCTATGGCACTCAACTTCCAGACTATGGGCCAGATCTGGCCTGCAGAGCTGTCGCCTGGCCTGGAGAGCAAGAGAGCAATCAGTCTTGTCTGTGGCCCAGCACGCTGGTTCCTCTTTGCCTTCAATCCTAGGGCCTTGTTACATGGTAAGTTTGGTTGGCTCCTGAAGCTCTTAATACCTGGACTGTCCGCACATTAACACCTGAAACTGGTTTTGAGCACTCATTAGGTGGCTCAACAGTATGCCACTCCAGGGCAGGATTATCTCTGATCCATGATACCCAGCTCATGTTGCACTAAGGTGCAGCTACTCTAGGCTACAATTTAGTGTAAATACCCGACCTGATCCCTCATCCCCCACTAGCCTGGATCAAGCCCACTGCCCCCCATTCTCCCCAGCACCCCGGATCTTCACTCACCACCCTCCATCCTCCTCCCCACTTACTTATGGCTCCCCATGCTGTCTGTCTCAGGGAAGGGTTAACCTGCCTGCATGGCTGCTGCCGACAACGGTGCTGCTCTTTGGGTGGGCTCAGCCTGGAAAAGGGCAGTAGTTGGGCAGTGGCAGCCGGACAGGCAGGTTAACCCTTCTCCCCTTCTGCCTGCTCCCCTGGGACAGACAGTGCAGGCAACCACAAGTAAGCAGGGAGCCCCGAGGCAGAGCGGGCAGAGGGGAGCCCCAGGAGCCCAGGGGCAAGGGGCAAGCCCAGAATGGGAAAGGGGGAGATTCTTAGCTTTCAGTCCTCCAGGCCCCCATGGCTTGAACGTGTGACTGCCCCAAACTTGAGCTAGCACTAACATTCATCAACATTTGAGCGGCACACAGTGTAAGGTGTAACAAGGCCCCTAGAGACACTGTAGACAAGACAGAGATGTAGCCTGCAAGCCTGTGTAGCCAGTCCTTAGTGGGCCAAACCCTGCTCTTTGCTGTATCACAATTAAACTTACTGTATTTGTCCCCCCAGTATAAGTCTCAGTCACTGTCTCCAGCACTGACCTGATTACCTGATTGTCTTTGATGCTTTTGAAATATGTTAGCTAAGAGGGAGTCCAACCTAAACACCCTGCACATTTGAACCCACTGTATTACTTGTCATTAATTCTTGTCCCTGTTTGCATCTGCAGATCTCAGGCATCAGAGAGGAGGAGATGACACGAATACCACATAGGCCCAGATCTGCACCCAGAGAATACCTTCTGCCAACAGTCTCCTTGTTATGTGCGGAGACAGGTACGACAACTTGTTGGCATCTCCAACTTCCCCAAGACCCCACAAAGAGCTCTATTGTGGGGGTGGGATGGGTTCAGACCTAGCTACATCATACCATAAGTGGACCATATTGCTATCTCCACAAAGATACACCCCCCCATACAATCTTCTCCATCTTCCTTGGAGAAGGGCAGGGAATGGGAGGGGAGGTCAAGCCACCCGTTATTCCTTCCAGACCAATAGTGTAACTCTTGTTGGTTCCCTGGGAACTGCTCTGCTGCATCGTCCCAAGAGCTGGCAGCAGCCGCAGCTTGCGCAGTGCACCCACTCTCCACGATGATTAACTCCTCAGTCATAGAGCGGGACATAAGCATTCATCTCAACCCAGCCAATAGCAATCAGTGACCAGTGCACCCAATGTCATTTATCATTTGACTTTACATGGAAGGAACCAACAACAGGTATCATGTGATTCACAGGGCAGTGTGAGCAGACTGATGGATTAAAGCTGCACACACTGAAGACCACTGGGATTTTAACTGCAAGCATTTGCACTGCAGCAGCATCTATCTCTGCTGCCTCCTCCTGCCCCTTGGAACAATGAGCCTGCAGGAGACTGGACCACGAAGGCACCGTGGGGCAACTTCCAATACCTCAATGGACAGACAGACACATCATCTGTGCGATTTGCATCGGTTTTCTATGCTGATATACATTACACTGGCAGCAGGAAGAGACAGGGTAGCTCACACAATAGGTGGAGAAGGCACAGGTCTGCCTTCAGAAAGCAGCTACCCTGGGATGGATGAGGACAGACATTACCTAAAACTGGTGTAACTGCCAGCAGTAGAGTTTTATCCCTGATCCTTCCAGGGATAACTCCCCACCAGACAGCATGGAGTTACTCCAGATCAGGGTTTTGCATCATCTGTCCATTACCGTTTACATGAGGGTAACCAGCTTCCCTGACCATTTCTGCAGAAACGCCTCTTGGGGTGCTGTCTGCAATCAGTGACCATGGTACATCATCTCTATGGATTATTTTGAAACTGGAGTATGAGAAATGCAGAAAGGATTTTTAAAATGCTTCTGCAGATGTTCTGACCATTATACCACCATTTGAAGACAGCAAATGCTCAGGCACAGGTCAAGGCCAATAGGCAGATCTCAGTTTTAAACAGGCACTAGTGCATCAGAGCTTCAGTTTTATCTGTCTAACTCCAGTATAAATGGGAGCAGAGTCTGGCTCATCACTTCATAAAACGTCCAGGCTGTTTTACAAAGATTTCAAAGTCTATGGACTCCACGCCTGTCTCTCGTTTCCAGCTAGGGTGAATGGCAGGCCCTATACAATTCAATGAGATCTGGTGATAAGTTATGTAAGTGTTGCTTCAGTGCAAGAAAAGTCAGGCCTCTCGGGTATATATGTCAAGGGTAGGCCTGACTGGCAAGGGCTAAGGTTATACACTGTGTGGGGGGTTGGATCACATGTCTATTTGTGATTACTCTCCCTTTTAAATGCTGCAGCAGGCTGCTATTTAGTTCAGTGCCCTATTTCCCCTCTCAGTCAGAGCCAAGCAGTTTTTTCTTGTCGCTCCAGGACTAGACTTCTCTTCCGAGTCTTGACAATCTAAGGAAATGCCTTCCAGACACTGGAGCAGAAAGTACTTTTCACTGTGGTGAGGCATCAGTTAGTACAACTTTGGCTAGGGATTCCTAGAGCAAAGGAAAAGTTGTCATTGTTATAGCATGAGTCTATACATCAAAATAAATAGCGCGATTGCCCTTGCAGCACTATCGATCTAGAGGCTAGGATGTTGCTTGAAACAGCTGTCTATCTCCCATTCTCAGAAGAACTAGCAGGCATGGCCTAAAGTTACCCAGAACTGGCCTTGAAGCCTGGACTTGACATTATTTTAGCGATCACTATCACACGTACCCAGTCCTTGTGGCAATCCATCCTTGAGGAACAGAAGCATGTATAAATTATCATATTTTCTGGTGTTTAAGACACTCCCCCAATGGTCTAAAATTAAGGTGCGTCTAACCAAAGCCATGTAACAAAAAGTAACTGAAATTGCTTTCAATCCAAGCAAAATTCCTTCCAAGTTACGGTCAAAACTTTTTTCCCACAATTTTATCCTTTTGGGTGAGTGCATTTTTTACATAGGTTTACATTAGGTTCATCTAATACATGAGAAAATTAGGCATAAAGGCTCCTAAAATCCTGGTGATCTTTCCATTGGCGTTGACTGGACCCAACTGTGGGAGTTTACATTGTATGATATTTTGTAATGAAGATGCTGTCCTACAGAGAAAGCAGGTAAAGGAAAATATTGAAGGTAACTTAGCAGGGATTAAGATAGAACTTTAATTGGGCCGTCCAGCCAGAAAATGTGGCTGCCCAGATGGTTTGCAGCCATAACTGTTTAGCCACTGGCTTTGTTCTCTTTCCACTTTATAGGAAACCATGATCAACAGCCAGGGGAGGTATGTAGCCCATCAGTGGGTTGAGGGGTTAAGTCATTTATCTCTTCCACCAGGCAGTGGTGCTAACATGGAAACAGACCTCAAAGGGTCATTTTCATCTTCAATGTCAGATCACATACTGGATGACTCAATACACCCAGGTCCTGGTTCTGTTCTCACTTCAGCTGGATTCATCCCAACCCTTTTCCACTTAGGTAGAGATCAGTGCCATAGTTTTCTTCAGTGAAAGCAGAGTGACAAGATCTCCCATGTGGCCCAGAGGCTGCATAGGGGGAAGCCCACTCACATTGCTTCATGAGTGCAAGGGGGTTGCCCTTCAGGCTGCAGGGTTCACACCTGAACCTGGTAGATCCCCCAGGGACATCCCTACTGCAGCCTTTTGCCTCTACACTCAGAACTGTTATAATGTGACCTATACTGGGTCCCTCCCAGTCTCCCCCACCCATCATACATAGGCCAGAGAATAGAGACAGCACGAAGACAGCTAAACCTCTCCTCTCTATGAACGCAGACTGGTCCATCATGGACTGTCCATTATAGTGAGTGTGTGTGGTGAGGGGGGCAGGTGATCAAAGCCAGAGACAAGCTCAAGTGCAGGTCAGCAGCTGTCTGGTGCATAGCAAGTGTACAACCCATATTTCACTTGTCTAAGGCAGGTCCCGGGTTACAATACAGGACTCTTTCAAAGCAGATATACCCAGCGCAAACACAACTATTCCCCTCCTGGCCCCCCTGCAGTAAGCACTGGAGATCTGGTTTTGATTGATATCCCTGCTCAACTGAACAACTTGAATAATAACCCAGTATTTCATGACCTGCCAGTTTCCAAAATTCCAGCCCCCTCCTTTCCCCTGTCAGACAGCAGCAGCTGCCATGCTGAGGCACTGCATATCCTGCCAGCATGCAGTTTCTCTGGGGTGATGATGAAATCAGCTGTAACAGTCAGCCCGGTGCTCCCATTCAAATGCCTATGCTGCCATCTACAGTCATTTCTGCTGCACAGGGGACTTTGTCCTGGCCAGGGAAGAGGGAGAGTGCAATGCCAATACATGAGCAAGGAAACAACCCTGCAAACCCTGGCTCATGTCAACCTTGATCTTATTCCCATTAGGAGCAAGGACAAAACTCCTCTTGCCTGGTTAAGTAATTCATTGCAAATAGTTTAACAGAGGATGTTTAGCTGCATTTGGATGGGCAGCGCAATAGTGAGCTGGTAAGCTGGAGCCAGCTGTAGTCTCCTAGTTTAGTGACAAGCCATTACACATTCACTCCTGCCCTTCTAATGGCAGAACGGTGCTTGGATGGGTGGACACCCCCTTCATAAAAGGATTTTTTCCCCCCCACTTATTCCCTTTCCTTGGGTTGAACTAAAGGAGAAAAATGTGACACCCCCATGCATATTTTTGTCAACAGATACATGCATGTGTTCACACTTACTTTTCCCCCATGCCCCTTCCAAGAAATCATCTGACTTGGGAAATAGTTCAACACATCCCTATCTTTTCTATAGTACTTTCCATAGGAGGCACTATCACTCCCACTTTCTACACAAGGAGAATAAGGCACACAGAGATGCAGCATCTTTCCCAAGCAGGCCAGTGGCAGAGCCTGTAACAGAAGCCAGATTTCCTAAGTCCCCATTTTGGGCTCCATCCACCACTGACTCCCCCACTGATGTAGATGGGAAACAATCTGCTTGTATAAATGGGTTCCTTTCCAGATATATACCCCGCCACCCCCTTCCCTTAGGATTCAGCAGGGCAGAAAAGTGGCTTTTCAAAAAAGCTGCCATCTTGTAGATGTAATATTCAGCCATTAATAACAACTCAATAGCAAAGAGGAAACTTTTAGATCCATAGTTGCCAGAACATGGGGTGCCTTGAGACACTTTCAAGGGTGCTATGGGGTGCCACATAATGTTAGCACTGTTAAGCATACAGACATGTTTTGCAAGATAAACCCAGAGGTTTCAAAAAGGAATCCACAGTGATAGAAACATTTGGACCTGCTGTGGTCTTTTTGGGGAGAATTGCATTGTTATTTTCTGTAGTCAATAAAAGGAGTGAAAGCTAAGAGCTGGCATTCTCTAAGAGGTGCCTTGAGTCTAATGAGGTTGAGAACCACTGCTTTAGATCAAAGGTCCTAAGCCCCTGGGCTTGTGGGCCAGATCCTGCAGAGCCATATCATCTGGCTCTCTAGGTTCCCCAATGACAGCATTAATTGCTATTCCCCTGCTGCCAAATTTCTGGACCTGTGGAGAGCTCCACAGGCCAGATAATATAATCCTGTGCACCAGATCATGCCAGTGCACGGTCTGATCTGAACTCACAGAGTCAAGGCTGTGGTGCTGGACCGCACCTATGAATCAACCCCACGTGCCAACTTCATCCGGTATCCAGCCTATGGATTACCCCCATGCCATTCATCTGGCCCACAGGGCCAGAAGGTGAAGCCTCTGCTTTAGATGATCACGTCTCACCATGCCATAGTAAATATTGCTTCTATGTTTTTTCAAGTATCCTGTCAGGTTATAAAAGCAATGGCCTAAATTCACATCTGATGCAACTCCAGGGAAATCCATTCATTTACTCAGGAATGAATCTGACCCCTCCTATACTGTGGAACAAATGTTCTTACCCAAATTAGTACCAGTAGGCAATAACTTTTTAGACTTTTAAGCTTTTTCATCTTTAAAGATTCATTCCTTTTTTTTTAATAATGTATGTGGTTAATTTGCCTGTTTTATTTTACTTATTGGGTCTACGAGAGTTGGCATTTTCATCTTGGTTTTTGCCAGTTTCTAGCCCATATCACTTCCGGGGAGTCGGCTCAACAGTTGTAATCACACCTCTCCAAAAAAGCCTTTCCCTATAAATCTATTGTTATAGAAATCATTGGAACCCTGAAAATCATCGTAACTTAGAAAAACCTTGGGGGGAGGCTAATTTCACCCCTCGGTATTCATTTTAAATCACCCCTGGTGAAAATCTTGAGACCAAATTCTTTTATGCATCTTAAGAGGTCAGGCTTGATGATCAAATAGTCCCTGACTGCCTTAGCAGCTATATAATGTGAAATCTCACCATGCTCAGCTCTCTCCTAATCTGCCTGCCAATTATTGGGTTTTGTCACCATGTTATCCTATATTTAAAAGGGTCCTGTGTGCAAGACACACACACACACCAGGGGTGGGGAATTGACTGCAGTGAAAATGCTCCATCAATTGTGCAAAATAAACAGCAGGACAAACAGAGCAGAGAAAAACACTGACACTGACTGTGCACATGTACAAAACAGAGGGATTGGAAAACAGAGAAAACAGTTCTTCTTCTAAGCGCTTTCATTTTTAGTACTCTTTAGGTGTTATTCATACTAGTGAACAAAAAACGTACCAGAGTAATATGTAAGGAGTCAGTTGGCAGTGTCCTGTTAGCTACAGAAACGTATTTGAAATGTTCTCTGCTTACCTGTTCATCACAAAAAAGAGAAAAAGCTATTGGTGATCAACCCCATCTTCAGAGTTGTTACTATGCTGAAAAAAATCCAGATGCCAGACCCTGTCTCTTCAAAGAAGCATGTCTGAGAATTGACTGCAGTATAGGTGCCATGACACAGAATAGAGCAATCCTGATTGCATCCAGGAGATGGCAGTGGGACTCATGCACTTACCAGCTGATTACACTGAATACCCAATTCCATTTCAACTGTAGCTTGTATGGGAGCTTTAGGAACATTTGCACATAAATAAGTACTTTTCCCTTTTTTAAAGGATCGAATAGCTATCCATACATATTAAAGATACTCTGCATAAAATATAAGGAATGATTAAGTGCTACAGACACTGAACACAATCTCTAAGGAAGATTTTTAAGACCATCTTTTTTTCCTTGCTGGAAACAACACCAGCCCTTTATTAACCATGCCCTGTTCTGGTTGTATACAGCATAACAGAACTGTGAATCCAGCGACGCTTGGAGGCAGAAGAAAAGGGAAAATTGCTGCACCACAGAAGCGTTGTGGAATTTAAACACATCTCAGGGCTGGAGGTTTTTCCGCCAGTCGATCACACTGCAAGAACGTGGCAACTGTCAAAGAAACACAGAATTAGTTACAGAGCTATGGAGCCTCGTCATGTGAAAGTTGCTGCCAGTTCGAAAAGGAATCCAAATTCCAGCATTTCAGAGGATTTTGTAGCACAAGGAGATGGAGGATTGCCATTAGAGCACTGAGAAGCCAGAGTAGAAATACACATGTTTGAAGCAATTAAAGTGGCCTATGCATTGCTAACAAAAAGAGGGCTTAGAATAAATATAAGATACGGGTGTTTTCTTCATATCAGTGCTACAATTGTTTAGGGTTTGGAGGAAACTTTGAGAGAGAGACTGAGGCTGGGGGGTGGGTGTGTGTGTGTGTACTACATGCCAGTGATGGCTGAAATATTAACAACCAACCCTAATCTGTACCAGTTTATTCCATGCACGTGTGTATTTTAAAGTTGGAATTTATAACATCATTGGCCTAACTCTGCTCCTATTGTAGTCAATGAGGATTTTACCATCCATTTTAATGCTTTTGAGTAACCTCGTCCATCATGCTTCCATTTCAACGCGCAGTACAGAGAGAAGGATACAAACCATAATCCCACAGACCATGGAGGCAGAAGGGACTGCACAATGGGGAAAGGTGCGCCTCCCCCCCAGAGCAGCCAGCAGCAACATTAGACATGCCAGGCAACTCGTGGGCTGTAGGTCATAGTAGCTAGAGAAGTCAGGGGACCCTCCCATTACAAAGCACAGCAGCACCTTGGCAGCCACGGCACCTGAGACAGATATATTGTATTACCCGTGCTGTCAGGGAAGAAGAGTACCCAGCAGAAGGGCTCCTCATATTTATGTGGTCTCAGTTGGCCTTCGGGGATCTTTCCCACATGGAGAGAAGGACCTGGACAAGCCAACAAGAGAGTCCATTTCAACCTGTTACCGTGTGCTCTTGAATGCAGTGCCTACAGTAGGTAAAGTCCAGCATACAGGGCTATACACCAGTGGAGCTCACATAGAGGACTGGTTCGACTGAAGCCCAGAGCAGAGCCCCAGTGGCCTCCAGCTCTGATTTCAGGTGGGATCTAGACCCTGAGACTGGAAGGGATCTCCTGGGTCACCGAGGCAGGCAGATCAGCATGGCTAAATTTGCTCACACCAGCTGCCCCCTTACTCTGACTTAATGGCTGTTCCACAACCTCCCTCCTCCCATGGTTAGACACTGCCATCTGATATCCAGCCTAGGTTTATTCATGACTATTTGATTCCCTGTTGTGCTTGTGTTAACACTGTCCTTTCGTTTAAATAGCTGTTGTTTCCCTCCTCCCCTAAATACTCACAGAGAGCCTTCCTCTCCCTTCTCAGGAAAGGGCCTGCATTGCCAGCACCCGGCTGAGGGCTCTCCCGAGATCTCAAGCCAAGATTTCAAAAGATGTTGGAAACTGTCAGATCTTGGGAGACGTCCACGAGCACAGGCAGCCAAACTGTTGTGAGGACAGTTTGAATCTGAGCCCAAAATCCTTGTCCTGATTTGGCCTCATCTGGAAGCTGGACCCGGACACTCCCCTTCCCATCTCCTCTCTCTGCTTTTCTCATTTCTTTGCTTGCTATTGGAGAGGGGAGTGAGTGGTTTCAAGCCATCTCTGCCAGATGTTGGCTTGACTATAGTAAAGGTGGTCTCATCCTCAATCCAGTCCTAGGCTCCATCTTGTTCTTATTCAGCCTCTTTCACTTGCTGTCAGGAGTGTCCTATCTGAACAACAAAGGCGTTTCTCATTTCCCAGCGATATGGTGGTTGTATGTTTTCTGTGAATGCCTTTGCAGAGTATGTCTCCAGGACACACCTACTTCCAGAAGCTAGCTCTGTGTAACCCCCTGTGCTCTTTATCACTTCAGGCCCAACTGTCTCCTGATCAGTGGCCCCGAGTGACAAGCTCTGACAAAGAGCATCCCAGCACTGCTATCAAGCACAACAGGCCCAACCACATTGCAGCTTGGTGGAACAAGTCAATGGGAAAAGGTTTTTACCAGCCAGGTAATCCAGGGCCATGGCTGGGATGAATAAAATGCCCAATTCAAAGTAAGGGAGGAGCAGATCTGCTTCTCAGACTATGAAAGCTGGCAGCTGTTAGGCAGGGCAAGGACAGCCCACAGAATAGCCACGGCACATGCAGCTGCACTTGTGTGGGGCTACTGGACTGAACTGGGATATGGCAGCCAGTGACAGGCTCGGCACTGGAAACAGATCACCCGACTCTGCAGCTACACCCCTGACACACCATAGACTCCTGCACACGTGCCCATAGCACAAGATCTGGAAATCAAGGGATTCCCAAAAACCAGGCTGGAGTCGCACCAAGCACAATCCCAGTCTCCAGGCACTGGCCAGCTACCGTCAAGGCGTTCTAACCAACCAGCTTGCTAATATCTATCTGCACAGTCAATAATTCAAGAGACCACCCTTTGCACGTACGCTGCTCTGAAAACCACACTGCAGCCTCCAAATGTAATGCTCCAGCCAGGGCACCGCCCCGTGGAGGAACTGGTATATCTATGAACTCCCACAAGAGGATTGGTACATACACGCTCTTCATTTTCACATGGCGAGGGGCTCGGTGTGTGCTGACGTGGATCCCTAGATGGAGAGCTAGGGCCTGTGCTGCTATCCCTGAATTCAGTGCTTGTTTCTGCAAAACCTCCAGCTGCCTGTGCAGACTCCTTTACAGCAGCCAACCTCAGTTTGCTACCAGGTGGGTGAATAAACAGATCTTGAGTCATTCTTTATGCAAGCCCTGCTCATGCTGTAAGCAGCAGTTTTATGCTCAAACAGTAGCTTAAGCAGAGGCAATGAATCTTTTGATAGGAAGTTTGCTGTGAAATAAATTGTCTTCAGTGGAAGTCACTGACCACAGCAAGGTGGATGACCCCGCTGTTTTGGAAAGATTATGCAATTTCACGCAGCTATCGCTGTCATGAGAATATCTTATGCTGACATGGGGGCCTGAAAAGGCAGTTCCTAGCACTGGGCAATTAAGCTAAGTTCAGATCAAGGTCAGCTCTGGGGCCGAAGGAGTAAAGTGACACTAAAGCCACAGGGAAGTAGTTTTGGGCTCATGCCAGCCATGGACACTCATTGTTATAACAGATTCCAGTTGCTTTTTTACCAAATCTACTATCTCTACTGCTTATGAAGGACGATCTTGACCTGGGTTTTATAGAAGGCAGAGTCTCATGAGTTTCTGGAAATGAGGTTTGATGATTGTCAGCAATAGCTTTGTTGAATGAAACTGGAAACCCGTCCTTGCCTCACTGGCTTTAGGCAATCAGGACTCATAGTAGAGATGATATCTTTTATTAGACCAACAAAATGTTTTTGCAAAAAAAATGTTTTTAATTACAAGCTTTCAGGCACAAACACCCTTCATCAGGCATTGGAGAAAAGATTGTCAAGTTCTCCTGGATAGAAATGAGAGTCCATAGGATTTCACAGAGGAGTCAATAGATGGAAAACTCCTCTGGACAGTCAGATCATCACTGGTATGAAGCCTCTCACCTCCTGTGAGGATCTGTGATGATGCAAATTACCTTGAAACAAAGGCAGGGCAGGATCTCAGGTGGTCACAGTTGCTTCCTGTTTGTGCCCGAAAGTTTGCAATTAAAAAAATTTTTTTGCAAAAATCTTGATCTAATAAAAGATACATCTCTACTATGAGTCCTGATTGCCTTTTCCTCTAGACCAGTATGGCTACAACCTGGCTACCTGACTGACTTTAGCAAATTTGGCGGGTTATCTAGATAAGAACGTGCCCTCCCCACAACTGCATCCAGAACTCCTGTCACCGTTCCCGACCGCTCATAAGCTACAGGTAAATTTGCAACCACGGAGATTTGAGAGTTGGCCCTGCCAAGTTCAGAGGTCAATAGGATGCATAAGTAAAGAAAGTGAACAATCTTCAGAACGTTGCTCACGGTTTTGCAGATCCATCTGCAAATGTATTCAATTTGTCAGTGGCTTAGTTTCAAAAGCTGGTGGAAAGCGCCGATTCTCAGCTCCTTTGAGGGCATAAGTATCTCACTTATCTTGGACTATAGAAAAAAAGTCTGTGGAATTTGGAAACCCAAATGCTTCAGGGCTCCTTTGAATATCTACGTCATTTTTCACTGAGGTGCACAATAGTCTTGAGTGTCAGCGTCCTCCTCAGCAGCTTCACCCATTGCTAAGCAGCAGACTTTGCAGATCGGGCTCCCAGTGCTTTACTGCACCTATCCACCAGGTTAGAGCGGAGGCCAAACAACATGCAGAACAAGTCCTTCTTTCAGGAATCTCCTCCCAAGAAATATCTATGCACAGTTCCCAGGTCGTAGTTTTTTCTCCAGAACTAACTCGGAGCCGAAACTGTCTCAGCAGAAGGGACCTTCTCTTGTTGCTTCCAAACTTCTCTTTTTCATAGACTTCACAGACATTAGGGCTGGAAGGGACCTCGCAAGTTCATCTACCCAAGGGGCAGAAAGTCAGCTGGGGTCAAATGATCAAATGATCCCAGAGCTTCTTCTAGTAAAGCTAAAACATTGTCCTAAGATGTTCCAAGGAGATTTGCTCTCACTCTTATAAAGCACCGGGAAGACTGTGTAACTGTACCAGTGAAACCTGCCACAAGAGCAATAATGATTATCATATTGGGCATGTCTACATATGAAACTAGTGCACATGAATAAACTCTCGAGTTTATTGCTCCAGAGTTTATTCATGAGCAGAGCAGCCCAGGCTGGCAGGGGACCTGGGGGGTCAATCTGCCAGCCCAGGGCTGCTCTGATGGTGCTACGGAGGGGCTGGCTGAGGCATGAGGGTGCTTCAGGCTGCTCCAGCAGGGCTCCATATGCTACCGAGTGGTTGTCTGGGGCACAGGGTGCTTTCAGCATGGGGGTTGCCAGCCAGCTAGCCCCACACTGAAGTACTCCGTACCCCAGCCCACCAGGGCAGTGTCTACATGTGCGCTGCTGTGCATGAAAAAACTCCGCAGCAGAGTAGCCCTTGAATTTTACAAATACTACCCTGCTCCAGAGTTATTAAACTGTGCACCCTGCTACATGTGGATGCCGAGATGTTTACTGTGCCGTTAATTAGTCAACTGCATGATAAACATCTCGTGTAAACACGCCCATTAAACCCGGTTGAAAAAAAGTGACCCACTCCAGTGAGAATTTATTTAAAATACTTCTGTGGCCTTAGCATGCCCAGGTGTTTTTCAGTGAGACCACAACTCTCAGGGTAATTTTTCTGGCTTGTCTGGCTCTAAGCCAAGACACTGTAGTCTTTTTTGAAGTTACAACCTTACGAATGTCACAAAGGAGAGCAATTTGATGTCAGGCTCCATCGGGAACTCGAGCCTTTGGTGTTAATGTGAAACAAAGACTTGAGGTTCAGTGATAAAGATGAGAGAAAACTTGTCGGTTCATTTGGCCACGTGCATCTTGGCATTTGACATTTGCCCTCATGTGACGGGTATAAAGCAGCAGAAGATAAGAGGAACGCAATAGCATAACATTGTCACAACTTAGCCTACCGACCAACTCCCCAGAGCACCTACGACAGGATCCTAACTGGTACTTCAAGACCTTCTGTATCTTAACTGGAGAAATGAAAATAAATATGCTTTGGGCATCGTTACAGTCACCCCCAAATCTATACCACGATCATTCTGCTGCAATGACTCGGGCATTAAGAGAGGTGAGGAATACATCTTCAACTCTTCAGTACAGTCAAAACATTTCCACAAAATTGTTCCAAGTCTTTAGCCCATTTTTAAGGCTGTATCTCTCTATCATTTCAAAGATCCTCAGCTGAGGTTTATTCACATCATAACTTCAAGCTTAAAATAAGCACACACACACACACACACACACACACACAGTGACTAAGTGAGGAAAAATGAGATCATTTTGGTCAGATCCTTGGCTGGCGTACATCACTGCCTTTTTACTCAACATAGCATCTCAGATACACGCATAGGGTAGCTCAGTAGGACATGTTCACATTGTGATGGATGCTTTCCCTCTAACCATGATAGATCCTCAGCCACCAGAAATCAATACAACCCCCTTTGACTTAGAGCTGAAAAGATTTCACAGGTCTCGTAGTTATTCCTCTTGCTTCTAAGTTTTAAATTTTAGACATTCACAGCATTAAAGAAATAAAGCTGGAACATTATCGTTTAAGCAGAAACATCAATTTTTCCCATCCAGTAAAGAAAAAAGGTCTCTAAGTTTTTACTCACATTTTTTTTAAAATTGGATTTTTAGGTAAGACAATGCACATTTGAATTAAAAAGGAGCATTTTGTAGACAATTCTGAAGATAGAAAAGCAAGGATTTCAGGATGGGGTGAGCATGTCAGTCTTAGCTGTAGCACTCCCTCTGGCAAGATATGGTGATAAAGAGATCTTATTAATGAAGCAGCATCCTCCAATCCTAATCCTCGAGTAGTACCTTCCTGCCCATACAAAGAAAAATAAAAGGAGAAGCAGAAGCCAGAAGCAGCTACAGCTGTTACTTCTTAGTGATTATTTCCATGGTGAAATGGCCCTCCCCTTTTCCAAATGGAAAGTTTGGCTTTGTGGAGTCTGGTCTTGCATGATTCATGCCAATGAGAGTTTTTCCCATTGATTTGAATGGGCATAGGGCCAAGCCTGAAAAGAATCGCTAGATCCAGTTACCCAAAGAGATTGGATGGGATACCAGGGAAAATAGCAAATTAAATATATTCCGAAACAAACTGCATTTTCAATCAGCAGAGTTAATGGACATGTGTGTTAAATACTGGCCATCGTTATGTAGCAGTTCCCATGCAACTCAATATTACCCTGGCTGCAGTGGCCAAAACCCCTTGATTTCAAGTCCCCAGCAGAATAAGAAAGTAAATCAAAATCAAAGATTACAGAGGAACGCTGTTATGAAAAGGTGGGGGAGGTTGGTAAAGAGCTAGTGATTAAATCATTTATCTTAAAAAAACAAGCAGTTAGCCTGGTGCCTAGGAGTTTAGATACGGTTGCCATATTAAGCGGTTCTTTTTCCTGCAAAAGGTACATAGAAAGAGGCAAATTAAACCCTGCGCAACCTGGGGCCAGATTCTCTGCTTTGATTAGATTGTAAATGATTGTTTGGGGATCGCTAGCAGGAGAAAATTCATCTCCAAGGTGGCGTTCATCATCATCACCATCATCTTGTGATCCCCTTCTGTGTCTCCTACGAATGCCTGTGGGAAGGTGGACTTCATCCTTTAGCTCAAGCTTGGGAGGTTGCTGTTTTCAGCTCTAGAAAGCTAAGTCCAGCTCCAGGTGACATCTGAACTGAAGGGTCATTGGTCATGCACAATCATTCACAGATTTTCATTCACAAATTTCCAGGCTGGGAGGGGACCAGTCCGACCTGCATAACAAGGCCACAGAGCCTCACGCAGCCATTGCTACATTAAACTCATCATTTCAGATTGAGGTACTAACTCCAGACATACAAACAGAGAAATGCCATTGAGCTGAGCGCAAGAGCTCACTTGGTCCAGTCAGCTGAAAAGAGTGACATAGGACCGAGTCATCACAGGAAACCAATGGTGTCCTAGGGTGAGGGAATGGGGGTTGAAAACTAGCATCTGGCATCTCTTTGCAAAACTAGTGCTCATTCCCACTGCTCCCTGGAGCTAGGAACTCAGCACCCAGGACCATCAGCACAAGAATAAAATGAAAACACATGCAAACACTGGATAATCTTCAGGGAGCTCATCACACTGAATATCTCAGAAGTGCCAAGCAGGAATGGGTTATCCCTCACTTTCAAGGAAGAATGACAGCAATGGAAAATTCATGTGCCAGAATTTATACAGTCCCAGCTGCTCCTGTGTAGTGTCCATCCTCTGCCATTCAGCAGAAGCAGCTTTAATCTCACTGGAAAGGAAAATATTTCATCTGCAATCTTTTGGGTAATGGCAACCTTGCATCCTCATGTCAGTGCTTGCTGCAGTACTGGGCACAGGAGACAATCCCATGGGCACTGCAGAGGGAGATGGGGTAGGAGTCAAAGGGGAGGTAGTGTTGAAAGGCAGGAAATAATCAGCCCTCCTCCAACATACCACGTGGTGCATCCTTCTTTCAATGCGATAGGGCTTTGATGCTTCTGGGCATATCTGCCCTCTCCTACACTATAATATAGAGAGGAGTCTCAGAGCTGTTGGATGAAGGAGCTTCTGTATCCTGAAACTAGATCCAAAGCCATGTCTAGCACCTGCAGCCTGCATGGAGTTACCTGCCTTCTCCGCTGACATCAAGGTATGCAGTGGCTTATCAGTGCATGTCAGTGAAATTGTTACTCTGGACAGTCAGTCTTGGATTTTGCACAATCATCTTGTAGATCTGAGCCCTTATTGGGAGGCAATTGATAAAATGAAGGGCAACATATGCTGTCTCAGGACTGGGCCACACCACCATGCTCTGACTGCTAAAATAAGACTTTTATGTTGTAAACAGCCTGCATATGATTTCATGTTGTATGCACCTCTCGTAAAGCTACCCAAACCAGGGTAACCTCACCAGGGATAATGCTGCCCCCACAGGGTGCCAGTCCTGATGCATGCATGTGGCTGCTGTGCTGTGTTTGGTTCAAGAGCCCCTCTGTGCCTGCCGCATCCCGAGCAGGATGCAGCATCACTAAATTCGGGCTAAACATGCACCAGTAGGTTCCACCTTCTATGCATCACCTCATGCTCAGTTTGGCCCTCTAAAAGTCTTCAAGGGCCTGCTTTCTTCTCAGAGACACTTGATGCCGCAGGGGAAATGCTTCCTGGACATGTCCTATCCCACATCTCCTACATCTAAACATGAACCATAAATTGGCCTACATCTTTCAAGAAAGGCATGATAGTCACCACATCACTTTGTTCTTTGGGATGTATTCATTCAGACCTATTAACACAGGGGTGGGCAAAATGCAGCCCATGAGCTGGATGTGGCCTGCCAGGCTATTCCATCCGGCCTGCAGGACCCCTAAAAAATTTATAAAATTAATATTTATCTGCCCCTGACTGCCTGTCATGCAGCCCTCGAAGGCTTGCCAAAACTCAGTAAGTGGCCCTCCACCCAAAATAATTGCCTACCCCTGTATTAACACATCAGATACAGTACTTGACAGTGCACAACTCACACGGTCAAAGTATTACCCAAGAATCTGCCGAGGGAATGCACAATGGGAACAGAATGACCTTTTAGGTACTTTAAGCCTTGGTCAGAACTAAGCAGAAAGCATAGGCATTAGTCAAAAATCCAGTCCCCTTGTGAGATGCCACCTGGAAAGAGCAAATACATCATTTAAGTCTAGGAGCTATTTCCAAACCCCACATTTCTCTCCTTTTGCCTGGCACTGATTTATGAATGAGATCCCATGGCCTAGGGAGAGGCATGCACATGTTTCACATGGACACAGGTTTAGTTTCCCTCGTTGCTCTGCTGTGTAAGGTGACTGTGTGAACTCAGGATTTTATCGGACAGAGCAACTTTCTTTCTGCATTCCATTAACCGGGGCCATAAAGGGCTGGAGCATCTGACCCAGAGTCACAGTAAAATTATTAGGAAAATTAGACTTGGATAAGTGGTAAAAAAAAGAAGAAAAAAAAAGAAAAAGAAAGAAACAGCTGCTATCTTAGCCTCACATGCTTTGTTTTGTCTTCCTATGCAGTATGCAGCATTTGCTCATTAAAGTCAATTAGCATTCAGTAAAGTCACTTATTGCAGTTTGGAAATCAGGTCAAACTTCTCTCTGATACATGTCACACTGGGATGTAAGAAAAGCAGAACTTTGCAAGGATCTGTAACCCCCCTGAGCTGTACAACAACCTTGGTAAGTGGAGCATCAGACACCCCCCATCAAGACACTTAAATGGCCCCCATTGCCAGAGGGGCTGAGCACTTCACAGGCTAATGTGTATATTCTCACAACAGCCCTGTGGAGTGAAGAAGTGCTGCCCAGCCCATTTTACTAAAGGGCAACTGAGGCACAGAGAAACTAAGGTCCAAAATCTCAAAGAGATTTAAGCCCCTCTGGTGAGACTTCGCTGGTACTTAGCACTTGAGTGCAAGAATGCAGCCCACAAAACCACTCAAAATCCTTAATGTCCACAGTTTTCATCCACTAAGATCCTCAAGTGCTTAAAAATCTGCTTATCAATAAGTGCAGAACCGCCATCATCTTGACACGGCTGAGCAGCTCAGCCCTGGCCTCCTGTCTAAGCTTGTGAGGGAGCCTCAGACTATATGGTCCTCAGTTTAACTCCCCTCAAGGGCCTAATTCATGCAGCATCCTTAACACACATCAAACACGACTGAGTTCTGCACAAAATAGAGACATCAGCCACTTTCATTCAACAACATGGCTGCAGGAAAAGAAATAGTGCCCTCCTTTTTTATACTATACCCTAGTGCAGGGGTGGGCAAAATGCGGCCCAGGGGCCAGATGCGGCCCTCCAAGCCATTCTATCTGGCCTGCAGAGCCCCTAAAAAATTTAGAAAATTAATATTTATCTGCCCCTGGCTGCCTATCATGCAGCCCTCGATGGCTTGCCAAAACTCAGTAAGCAGCCCTCCACCAAAACAATTGCCTGCCCCTGCCCTAGTGAGTAAAACGCACACCTGTAAGTTGGAAGACTCAGGTTGAAATGCCCCCGTCATCATGAAAGGGTTCAAAATACACATCTTTTACCTCTCAGGAGAGGACACTAATGGCCAGGCTACAGAGTGGTCTGGGACAAGGCAGAGAAAGAGGTAGCAGCGTCCACTTTTCCTGATAAAGCTCTTCCACTTGGAATGGGAGATGAAGAGGGAACAGGACTTTCTCACGCACTGACTAAGGCAATCATCTGATGGAGGAGAGGCCTGGGTACCAATCTCTGCTTGAGGGCCGGTTTGTGTTTGTATGCAATGCCTGTTTAATGTAAAATATATTAACAGCCCTTGCAGAGGAGAGAGATGAGAATTTGAGAAACCTCAGGCTGAGGATGGCTTTGAACCCAGGTCTCCCACATCCCATACCCCAGCCACTGAGCTGGTCGGGCACCTCCCCACACTATTGTGTTTCCACAGAAGAGTGCCCCTACTCCCTTGTAAAGGAGATCACTTGGCCTCACACCAGGGGAGCTTCGCATGCTGATAAAGCCAGTGTGGCATGGAC
>NW_005842115.1:883333-891053 GCF_000455745.1 Alligator sinensis | reverse complement strand
TCAGTGTCTCAAGGAAATAAATATACAGCTAAAAATGTTCCATAAGCAGTTGAGCAGAAGTTTCGGGGAATATGTGATTCTGATAATCCAGAGCCGTGTGTAGCAAAGTACTAACCATTGACCAGAGAGGAGACAAAACTTCCATGTGAACTTTGGGTTTAATTGCAATGCTTGGTAAAGCCCATGGTCTGTCATCCTGCACTTAGAGGGGAATGACTAAGTTTGCCTTTGGGATATAGAGTACTCAGCTCCCACTGAAAGCAGTGGTCAACAGCTTGCAAAACTGGGTGCATAGTTAGGAGTCGCACTTTGGATGGAGAAAATCCAGACTAACTATTACTAGAATGCAGTAAACTGATTTCCAAGAGATTCTGAAATGCATCCAGAGACAGGGACATCTGACTCATTTTTTTGGCAGGCATTCGGGTCTGGCAGGATGTTTGTGTAACAGAAAATGACAGCATTAGAAAGAAGAGTTTAGGCCTCCCATACAGCAATGCACAGAGCCAGCTCGTGCATGATGGGACACACGGCAATCATTTCTTTCCTTTCCCTGCCACATCACAGGGACAAATCTTCTCAGCTGATATAAGTCAGCCTGGCTCCTCCGACTCCATGATAACAGTTTTTCCAAGCTGAGGGTCTGACTCAGTTGGTTCCAGTCTAAGCAAATCTTGACAACTTTAGGCAAAAAATCAACAAAAGGCATTTAAAAGTTGATTTACTACGTGCCCTCGATTCCAGCCTGAGTCCTATTTTGGAAATGTATCTACAGCTCTGTTTAAGAGTTGGAGGTCTAGTGTCCTGCCGGGAGAATTTCACTACCAGCAATGCAATGCGAATGACCCGACAAAAGAGACTTCTGTCTCTTTTCTTTTTCTGACTTTGTAGTCAAGGGCTAGGGGTTGATTAACAGGCCAAGAAATCCTACTAGCTGCCTGGCTGAGAAACAGCGCTGTCATTTTGCTCTGGAGCTCGCGTGTTGTTGTAAGTGATCACATCTATAAAGGGAAAAGTCAGCTGCTGAGACACCAGGAGAGAGAGAGAGAGAGAGAGAGAGAGAGTGTGTGTGTGTCCCTGCTTCCATCTGACTGCAGCATACTCAAAAGGGAAATGCCTGGAGTAAGCAACACCGGTCCACAAGAGGCCAGTTCTCCCACACAGCAGTGAATCAACAGGAAAGTAGTGCATCTTGGGCTGCTCAGTAACACGACCTCAAGAAACAGAAATTTTTCTCGCAGAGAGACAGTCCACTGCAACCTTTTGGGCCTCCTGCAGGACACCTCCTGAGCACGCTGCTGACTGCCCGCCACTGTTCAGTGCCCTCCTAATCTTGTGTGGCCTTTCCTTCCCCTCAAAGCCAGAGCTGCTCTAAGTGGGAGCGCACGCACGCTTATAATTAATTCATAAACAAGATCCTGATTGAGTCGAAGATGACAGCATGTGATTGCAATTCACCGAAGTCAAGTGCTTTGTTGAATTGGGACCATAATAAAGAAAAATCAAACCACTAGAAACATGAGTCTAGAAAGATTCTCTTGATACCACAAAGGAGACTCATTTCCAATAACAATCAGGAGCTCAAGATAGCATGGGATGCACACATGAGACAACACGGTGTCTTGGACTGAGAATCCCACAGATGGTTGTAGCCATAGTTCTGCTGCTTTCTATTGTAAAACTCAAGAAAAATGGCAATAAAAATGGGGGGGAAAGCTGAGGAAAGTGGATATGTTCCATAAAAAGTTTTGTTTAGTCAGAAACCCTGGGTACTAACCTCTGCTACAGGACTGGTTTGTGTATTGTATTCAACGGATATTTGAAGTAAAATACACTAATAGATCTTACAGGGAGAGAGATTAGAATTTGAGCCCTCTCAGGCTGAGGATGGCTTTGCACCCAGGTGTCCCACATCCCGTGCAAGTATGTGTGTATATTTGCCCTTTTCTGGATGATTGGAAAAGGAAAAATATAGTGCCCATCTTTAAGGAAGGGAAGAAGGAGGATCCAGGGAACTACAGACCAGTCGGCTTCACCTCAGTCCCCAGGAAAATCATGGAGCAGATCCTCAAGGAATCCATTTCCAAGCACTTGGAGGAGAAGGTGATCAGGAACAGTCAGCGTGGATCCACCAAGGGCAAGTCATGACTGACCAACCTGATTGCCTTCTATGATGAGATGACTGGCTCTGGGGATGTGGGGAAAGCAGTGGACATACTATACCTTGACTTTAGCAAAGCTTTTGATACCATTTCCCACAGCATCCTTGCAAGCAAGCTGAGGAAGTATGAGTTGGATCAATCGATTGTAAGGTGGATAGAAAGCTGGATGGATTATTGGGCTCAGTGGGTAGTAATCAATGGCTCAATGTCTAGTTGGCAGCTGGGATCAAGTGCAGAGCCCCAGGGGTCGGTACTGGGGCCGGTTTTGTTCAATACCTTCATTAACAATCGGGAAGATGAGATGGAGGGCACCTTCAGCAAATTCCTAGATAACACCAAGCTGGGGGTTATAACAGATACACTGGAATGTCGGGCTAGGATTCAGAGTGACCTAGACAAATTGGAGGATTGGGCAAAAAGAAATCTCAAGAGGTTTTATAAGAACAAGCGTAAAGTCCTGCATTTAGGATAGAAGAATCCCATGCACCGGTGCAGGCTGGGGGTGACTGGCTAAGCAGTAGTTCTGCAGAAAAGGACCTGGGGGTCACAGTGGACAAGAAACTGCATATGAGCCAGCAGTGCGCACTTGCTGCAAAGAAGGCTAACAGCACACTGGGCTGCACTAGTAGGAGCATTGCAGGCAGATCAAGGGAGGTAATTATTCCACTCTGTTCTGCACTGGGGAGGCCACATCTGGAGTAATATGTCCAGTCCAGTTTTTGGCCCCCACTACAGAAAGGATGTGGACAAATTGGAGAGTCCAGCAGAGGACAACAAAAATGATTTAGGGGCTGGAGGACATGACTTCTCAGGAGAGGCTGAGGGAACTGGGCTTATTTAGTCTGCAAAAGAAAAGACTGAGGGGAGATTTGATAGCAGCCTTTAACTACCTTAAGGGTGATTCCAAAAAGGATGGAGCTGGCCTGTTCTCAGTGGTGGCAGGTGACAGAACAAGGAACAATGGTCTCAAGTTACAGCAAGGGAAGTTTAAGTTGGATATTAGGAGAAATGTTCTCATTAGGAAGGTGGTGAAACACTGGAACAGGTTACCCAGAGAGGTGGTGGAAGCACTCGGAGAGTGTGTGAGTGTGCACAGTCCTATCCCACATTGTGCCAATCTAGTCCACCTGGTACAGCCTCATAATGCCACCATGTACTAGTGTAACAGAGGGGGTCCCGGGGCACCCAAAGAGATCAATGCCCCCCCTGTTAGAGCAGTCCACTCTGCTCCCAGGGTCTGGGCTTAAACTCTCCCTGCTCAGCCCTTGTCCAATCAGGCAGCACCCTGTGGTCAGGTGACCACCTAATTGGGATTGAACCCACCTACCGGCTGCCCACAGCCTGCCCGATGTTCTTCAAGTGGGAGGCACAAACAGTGCACTGCCACAGCTAGACAGATACCAAATTATTTTCTCCATTTTAGAGGTAGTTAAATTGAGGCCCGGAGAGGTGGAGTAACATAACCAAGACCATGTAAGAGGCACTGTCAATGCCCAGAACAAGAACCCCGGGGTCCTAATGTCAAAGCTATTTTTCCCCACTATCTATGGAGAAGAAACTTGCTGCAAAACTTACTCTCTTCTCTTTCTTTGTTGTATCCGTGGCCTCTTAACATCATGGTCATTGCAGCCCTTCTGAAGAAGAAAGACAGAAGCATTTCTCTGGTACACACTGAAGGTTTCCAGCAATCTTTCATGAATCACATATTTGGTCTTTCCATTACTGCAGGGAGTGGGATAACCCTGACTGTCAGGATGCCTGGTAGAAACACCCAAACAACATGCATACTCTGAACAGTAACACACCGAAGAGGGTGCGACTGGGCACCGGCTCTGAGCGCTGACAGGGGAGGGGGGTGCAACAATAGCAGCCACTGCCACAGCTCTCCTGGCGCTGCCCGCAGCACAGAACTGCCCAGTTACACCTCTGACTCAAAGGAAGAGAACCCCTTACCAATTTTTTCTTGCAAAACTTCCTCTGTGCTACCTGTCTCATGATTTTTTTTTAAATCAACCTCAGAGTCTAAGCAGTTTTCAAACGACTCAGCAGCATGCAGCAGACCTCCATTTGTGGATGAAGAATGTTACAGGCTGACAAAAAAAACCAGGGAGGTTTTGGCTACGGGGCTGAAATCCATGAGCGATCAACCAAGACCTAGGAGGTGGCTCAAAACACTGCAAAGGAGACATTAATCCAATAATAGAAGGGCCTAGGCAATCACGGAGCCATTTTGCAATGACCTAAACACCCTCTTGTGTTTTTTTTCTTTAAGGCAGGCAATTTTGCCTTCTCTCTGTTCTCTTGTAATGTGTTTGACATAAAAGGAAAAAAAATAAAAGCTTGCTCTCTGAAACGACCAGATGTGTTGGGGGCACTCTGCTTTCTCGGGGTGAATAAGTAGACAACCTCTATCTAATTTCTTCTGAATTTTTTTTCCCCTGAGACCTGTTGGTAGCACCAAATGTCAGTACCCGAGACCCAGCTCTGACTAAGTGGGAAAAACCAAGGCATGCTTTGATTTCTGTAGCGAGGCAGCAGTGTATAGATCTGAGGGGAAGGATGAAGAGGGCTGCTCAGTTTGTGGGTTCCTGTTTGCAATTATGACAACGCATGCAATTTTCACGTCTTGTCTCCAGAGTCCGCATGCACAGCTGGCTGATGCTAATTTAACTCCCTTCAAGATCTTGGCAGAGAGTCCTCAGCTTTTCAGAAGATAAGTGTAGTTAATGGAGTAGGTCTACTTAATCATTTCAGTAAGGACAGGACGACCCAGTGTCAGCTCCTGATGTGATTTATAAAATGATGGCAACAAGTAGGATAAAGAAACTGGCTGATATGGTGGCAATGACATAACACGCCTGCAATGTTCAAGCCCATGTCTCTGGGAAGACAAAGGGAGAAGGAGCCAGGCCAAATTCTTCTGCACAAAAATGGATCTTGCAGTCCCCATTGCTACAAACCTGTGCATGGGAGGCACTGAATTCATCACTCCGTATTTTTCACATGGTTAAACTCACAGCTGCAGAAAGCAGGCAGAGCTGCCCTGGGGAGGACAGGGTTAAATGGCTCCCCATTGGCACTATCACCACCAGGACCACAAGTGTGCAGGAGTCCAAGTCTGATTTCCCCCGTCCCCCGACACTTTGAAGCAGTCGGACCCAAACAGCATCACACATCTCCTTGAACCACACAGGCTTTGGGAAAGAAACTGCAGGGAGGATCCGGCCAGGCACTGAAGGCAGAAGCAGTGGAGTCTGGGGCTCATGATGTCATACTGCCTTCTACAGCATATCCAGGTCATTCTCTGCTCTGTTCTGATTGGCCAACCCCCTCCCTGCCTTTCCATGTCCCCTCTTTCACTTTGACTTTCCATGTGTCCTCTCTCATCCAAACATCATGCCGTAAAGGGATTAAAAACAAATAGAAAAAGACTGAAAAGCCACTGAACTAACAACAGTGCTTACTGCCACCCCGTGAGCACTCGGCTTGGCCACTCCTTTCCTTTATCCTGCGTCTGTCTCGTCTACTTGGGGAGTAAGATCTTCAGGGCTCTTATTTTCTGTTTGTGTACTACATAGGACATTGAAACCCAGAGCCTCTACATGTGCATCAATGTGCTTTAGTTAATGTGTATTAAATCTAGTACCTCCATGGTGAGGTACTAGGAAAATGTGCATTAGCCTGGCTTAATGAGTATTAACTAAAGAACACAGTTTTTAAGTAACACTTAATGAGTAATAGCCTATTTTAATATGCATTATCTAAATAGCACTGGGATCCTACACATGTGGAGAGCCTGCTCTGACATGCTGGAAATCCATGCCATCATTTTTTCAGCACAGGGATGTGCAGCGACATTAATACATGTGATGCACGGGCATTTTTAATTAGTACAGCTTGCTAATTAAAGTGCCTGGCACCATGCCAGGAGCACATGTAAAAATGCCCACTTTTTTCACAGATACTTTAATGGACATTAAAATAAGTTAATGTGCATTAAAGTGCACATGTAGACATGCCCCCAGTTCTCCACTGGCTTTTAGGCATTATAGTAACAAACACATCTCATGGCTTTCACTTCAACTCTAACAATCTGATGTGATCAGCTGTCTCTCTTGCCAATTTAGGGATGGTTCCTCTAGCTTCCCTTATTGGCCACCTATATTTTACAAATTTCAACCATACCCTATGTTACCTGACCACGATAATTCAAGGTAAGATTAAGCAGGGATTTATGGCATGTTAGTCACTGCACAATAGCTGCCAATCTATGCATTCCCACATTAAAGTAAATGTGAAATAGCTTACACCCCAACTTTCATTGAGGCTTTAGAAGGTTGTTTTCCTGAGTGTCTTCCTATATAGTTTCATAGTTGGTTGGGTCAGAAGGGACCTGAGCAGATCATCAAGTCCAACCCCCTGCCATGGTAGGAAAGAGTACTGGGGTCAAATGACCCCAGCAAGGTGTTCATCTAGCCTCCTCTTAAAGACCCCCAGGGTAGGAGCCAGCACCACTTCTCTTTGAAGTTGGTTGCAGATCCTAGCTGCCCTGACTGTGAAGTAGCGCCTCCTGATGTTTAGCCTGAATCTACTCTCTGTCAGCTTGTGACCATTATTTCTTGTTACTCCTGGTAGTGCTCGGGGGAACAGGGACTCCCCTAATGCCTGTTGGTCCCCCCTGACTAGTTCGTAGCCTGCCACTAGATCCCCCCTCAGCCTTCTCTTGTGGAGGCTGAACAGGTTCAGGTCCCTTAGCCTCTCCTCGTAGGGTCCCCTGATCATGTGGGTGGCCCTCCTCTAGACCCTCTCCAAGTTGTCACATCCCTCCTGAAGTGCAGCGCCCAGAACTGGATGCAGTACTCCAACTGTGGCCTGACCAGTGTCACATAGAGAGGGAGGATCACCTCCTTGGACCTGCTCGAGATGCATCTGTGGATGCATGACAAGGTGTGGTTGGCCTTCCTGACTCCGTCCCCACACTGTCGGCCCATGTTCATTCTGGCATCAATAATGACTCCAAGATCCTTTTCTGCCTCTGTGCTGACGAGAAGGGAGTTCCCCAGCCTGTAGGTATGCTGCTGGTTCTTCCTCCCCAGGTGTAGTACCTTGCACTTGTCAGTGTTGAAACCCATCTTGTTCTGATCCATCCACCCCTGTAACCTGTCTAGGTCCGATAGCAGTCTATTCCTCCCTTCTAGCATGCCCACTTCTCCCCACAGCTTAGTGTTGTCCATGAATTTAAACAGGGTGCTTTTTACACCCCCATCCAAGTCGCTGATGAAGATGTTGAATAGTGCAAGCCCAAGGACCGAGCTCTGGGGGACCCCCACTGCCCACATCCCTCTAGGTTGAAAATGACCCGTCCACCACCACTCTCTGGGTGCGGCCCTCCAGCCAATTAGTGACCCATTTGACTGTGTAGGTGTTGACGCCACAGTCCCCTAGTTTTTTAATGAAAATGGGGTGAGAGACAGTGTCGAAGGCCTTCCTGAAGTCCAGAAAGACTACGTCCACTGCTACACCTGCGTCTAAGGATTTTGTGACCTGGTCATAAAAGG
>NW_005842115.1:872533-883111 GCF_000455745.1 Alligator sinensis | reverse complement strand
GGGGGGGGGGTGACCCGGTCCCTGCTCAGAAAAATGGAGGCAAAGAAATTGTTAAATAGGTTAGCTTTGTTGTCTGGTGTGATGACCAGATTTCCTAGCATGTCCTGCAGAGGCCCCACGTTACCCGGTACCTTCTTTTTACCCCCTATGTATTTAAAACAGGACTTCTTGTTGTCCTTGATCCGGGTAGCTAGTCCCAGTCCCATTTCCGCCTTGGCCTTCCTGATCGCCCCCCTACAGTCCCAAGCAACCGAGGTAAAGTCCTCCCTGGTGACGACCCTTCCCTTCCATTGGGTGTATGCCTCCTTTTTAGCTAGGAGATGTTCCTGTATGCTTTTGGTGAGCAATGGGGGCTTTTGCACCCTCTTGCCCCCTTTGATCTGCATTGGGATTACCTCCCTTTGGGCTTGGAGGATCATCTCCTTAAGGAATGACCACTCTTCCTGGACACCTGACTCCCCTCCCCTCTGGGACCTCAGTGCCTCCCCAACTATTCTCCTTACCTCATTGAAATTCGCCCTCCTGAATTTCAGGGCTGCTGACTTACTGCAGGCCTTTGCCACCTTGCGCTGGATGGTGAATTCCAGCAGGTGATGATCACTGTTGCCCAGGTAGTCGAGCACCAGCAGACCCCTCACCAGGTCGTCGCCCATGGCCAGGACCAGGTCCAACAAGGTGTCTCCCCTGGTGGGGCTGTGCACCTCCTGGGTTAGATAGAGGTCCTGTATCTCGGCTAGGAACCTACGTGAGCGGTCAGACCTGGCTGACTGCTCTTCCCAGAAGATATCTGGGAAGTTCAGGTCACCCATGATGACCACGTCCTTTGACCTAACTACCTCTGTGAGCTGACTTAAGAATTCCCGGTCTAGCTCTTCCCCTTGGTTGGGTGGTCTGTAGTAGACCCCCACTGTTAAGTCCCTTTCCCCTCAACTTCCTTGTATTCTAACCCAGAGCACTTCAGTGTGCCCCGCCTCTGACCTTGTGCTACTTGTTGAGGATGTGTATTTCTCCTTGACATAGAGTGCCATACCCCCACCTCTCCTCCCTGTCCTATCCCTCCTGTACAGCCTATAGCCCTTGATATTCACTGCCAAGTCGTGCGCTGGGTCCCACCACGTTTCCGTGATCCCCACTATGTCTAGGTTGGTGTTAGCTAGCAGGAGGGCGAGTTCCTCCTGCTTGTTCCCCATACTATGAGCATTAGTGTAGAGGCATTTGAGGCCTCCTGAAGATGCATGCACTGGCCCCCTAATCTCAGTACTACCCCTCATATATTGCCCTCATCTCAGCTAGCAATTGATTCATGCACTGAATGCCCCTTCTAAATTTAAATCTGTTGATCCCTTACTATCCAAGGAGGGTGTAAGCTGGAAAGCACTCAGCAAACAGTCTCCTGGAATGGGATGCATTCTGTATTTTCAGCAAATGTAGAGCTTACTGAATGCCTGCAAAGCCAATGGAATTACTGCCATTGATTAGAATAGATGGTGCATCGGGCTTCTTGCCTCTACTCACCCAAATTTAACCCAAGGAATTTAACCCAGGGTTCCAGCATGTCCCTGTTTAGAGCACTGGTATCAAATGTTGATGTTTCAGTTGTCCAAAAAAATCCAATATATATATATTTTTAACATAAATTAATAGATTTTAAGATGAAAAAATGCCAGCAGATCATACCATGCAACGCTCTGTAGGACACAGGCCATATGATTTCACACAGCTACTGCTGTGTTGAGCTGAAGGGCGGAGGAGAAAACATTGGGTTTGCAGCCAAAACAATGAAAAGCTTTGTCCCTTCATTTAAGTAATCCCTTTGCACTTCCCTGGCTGAATCTCCAGGTCATTTGCCACAAGAAATGCTGTGCTCCCATCCCTGCATTACACAGCAGGTATTTGCAACCGAATTTCATAGGCCAACTGCAATATTATTCATTTCATCTAGGCTGTTGGGTGATAGTTGGCTCTTCTCCTGATTGAAAAAATCAATGACAATACAGAGCCTTGGGGAAAGGTGGTATTAGTGCCTGATCTCAAATGGACTAAATTTTAACCTTTTCACAAAAAACTAAAAGGCCCTAAAGCACCAACAAAACAAAAAAGATTTTGAAATGTCCCTTTTCTAAATGGTGGTCTCTGATGGTGATGGTATCTGACTGTACAAGGATAGTTTTTTATTCTGTGTCAATAGCCTTGTCTGGAATCTGGCATTTTGAGGTTTAATTGTATTTTAGTCTCATGAACCACTAGAGCAGTGGTCACCAACCCAGGGATCCCAATTGACAGGTAGATCCTGGAGCCTCTTTGGGTCAATCCTGGGCTGCAGGGGGACATCTGGGTGCATGCCCAGCACACCCACTGCCCCCAGCCCCAGCAGGACAATCTGTGGGGGAGGGAAGGGGCAGGGGCCAGATCAAGGCCCCTGCGGTGAGCAACTGAATGTGTGGCCCAGCCAGGAGCAGGGGAAGGTAAGTGGGGCCCTAGTCCAGCCAGGTGGTGGAAGGATTGGAGCCTGGGGAGGCTCCTCCAAGGGTGCAGGAGAGCTCCCTCCCTATCTGTACAGGGGCAGCCACCACTTCTGTGCCACCACTGCACTGAGCCATGCCTGCCTGGCATCCAGACAAACGTTGGGCCCCAGCCTGGCCAGGTCTGGACATCTCCGTGGTCCAGGAGCATGTGGGGTTGATCCTAGGATGCCCTTTACTACTAAAAAGTGATCTTCACCATAAAAGGTTGAACCACTGCACTAGAGTACTGTGTAGGACAGAGTCAGATAATGCATACTTGGAGCAACTACTTGGAGCTACTAACAGGCTGTGAATCAGGTATAAGCTCAGAGGGGAAAAGAGTATGGTGCTATTGTACAGTCTATGAAGCTGTCTACTCAAAGCATACTAGTGGCCCAAAAATAAATAAGTAGTCAATTATATTTAAACAGAGATAAAGAACAAAATGACCATCATACAGGTTACCACTGCTTTGCATTCTTCCATTGATTTCCCTGGTCTCTGCTCCATCAAACATAAGGGCCTTGTTTTCTCACTTTAAGACCTCTCATGATTTAGCTGCACCTTATCAGATCCATCTTGCAAACCATTTCCCCTCTCCTTTGCTCTCACCAAGTGCATGAGCCCTGCTGACTCACTTCTCACCCAAGCACTCTTTTATCTAGTACTATCCACTTAAGCATGGGATGCGTTTCCAATCCAAATCTGTAAAACAGCTATGACAGCCTCTTTCAAATCACTCCTTCAAGCCTGCCTCTGCAATGACACTAACAGGGAGCCAGAGGCTCCCCATTACTTTAAAGGAACACCAGCAGGAGGGAGAGCTCCAGGGGGGAGAGTCTGCCCTTTAAAAGTAACAGAAAAACAGGCCTCCTGGGCGCTTTAGGCTGGGAGTGCTTACTGCAGATCTCACTGCTCTGCAGTAGTACAGTAGGGCAGAGACTGCTCGGGACAGCAGAGTCCTTACTGTAGAGCTATTTGCCCTGCAGTAGTACGAGGGAACAGGGGTATAGCTCCTAGCCTAGCAGCTGTAAACTGCTGTCAAGGTCAGCCAGCCAGCCTAAAAGAGAACGCCTGCGGCAGCTGCCGGGGAAGTTGCATTACTTGGAGGGGCTGGGGTTAGGCAGCAAATAAGATCAGGGCTTGAAACCAAGGAGGCACTCTGTCTTTGCAGGCTGTTCAGGAAAGAGCTCTTCTATTATGATTGTGGATGAAAAACTACCTGGGAGGTCCCAACTACCAAGCAGGCTACAAGTAAGGGATGGGAGGATTGTGAAAGAGGTAATGGCTTTTATGTAGCTGGAGGACTTTTTGTTTTAATTACAGCCTGAGAGCTCACCTTTTGAAGATCATTTATACCAGTGGACCAGGTTTGGGACTATCAAGGAGGTGGGGATGCCAATAGTGCCCGAGCATCAGAGTGCTCAAGAAGAGCAGAGGTGGGGCCAGGGCCCTGATGCCCAAGAAGGGCAGAGACAGTGCTGGGGGCACAGCACTCACGGAGAGTGGAGACAGGGTAAGGGACCCAGTACCTGAGAAAGGAAAAGACAGGGACAGCCCTGGAGGAATGAGATCTGAGCCCTAGGGGCAGAGACCAAAGCCGTAGAGGGACAAGTCTTGATCCCTTGAACAGGTGAGAGCACAGACCTAGAGGGGTGAGACCACAACCCAAGAGGGCTACACAAAAGTTGCAACTTCACACAAAAAATGTGTAGCTCAAGAACGGGGCTGCACAGCTGCAGAGTACATGAGGGATGGCCATAGGAGGCATCAAAGAACCAAGAAGAAGATGCTGCAGGCCTTGTCTGTAGGAGGCAGCACTGTGACCATCTCATAGCCCCCCAGGCTGGGGGTGATGGGAGAGGCTGCTGCCCAGCCCCTGACAGCATGCCGGATTTCTCAGGGGTGACAGGAATGGGGATCTAATGGGAGAGACCCCTGGATGCCATGGGGGGGGGTGGAGAAAAGTCCCACCTCTCCACCCCCTAATTGGGAGCTAGAGAGTAGGAAACCCCTCTCCTGGCCTGGATCCTGCTGCAAGAGGGTGTCCCAGCTGTGTCAGGGTAGGGCAGCCCCTAGGCTCAGTCTTGCCATGTGACATGGGCCCCAAGCACAGCTGAGGATCTGGAGTCAGGGTCCCCACAGAAGGAGCCTAGGCCCTGGGGGCAGGGGGCAAGGAGGTGGTTCCAAGAGGGACTGCCAGGAGTCCAGAGCCCCTGCTGTGGCAATGCCTCCACCGCAGCAGCTGCCTCCCCTCCCAGCCCCACAGATGTCTCCTGCCCCTGCACCTGCCCCCACCCTGCAGCCCTTTCATGTGGATAGTGCTCTGGGATCACACACCTATCCAGCTCCTCTGGACTTGCCAACACAAAACAGGTTGGTGACATAGTGAAGATGGCTGGGGGTGGCCAGCTTCATGATGGCAATGGCCACCTGCTTCTCTGGACTGAGAGATGGCTGCATGCTGATGTCCTGATGTGCAATGTGGGCAGCCACCTGGGGCAACAAGATTCATAAAGGTCATCCAGAGCATCCAGGTCTGGACTCACTGTTCATCATCCCAGGTGTTCAGGATGATCCACTCCCACCAGTCACTGCTGGAGACACAGGCCCAGAACTGGTGCTTGATGTTCTAGAGGCAAGGCCAGAGCACCCCATCTTCTATAGGACCTGGGGTGGCTTTTTCATCATTGACCCTTTGTAACTTGGTGGCTCAGTCCAGGATGCTTGGCCAGCACATGGCCAGCTGCTGGCTCAGGGGCAGGAAGCCACTTCCCATGGTGACCAGCTGCTACATCACATTCAGATGGCCATGTGTGATGTCCCGCAGCTTCCTTCAAGAGTCACATAGGCTGACAAGCAGGATATGCCACAGGTCCTGGATCTGGGTGCTTGAGCGCAGGCAATGGGAAATCTACAGCAGGGTGCAGATGGGCGGGGACACGGAGGCCTGTGCAATTAACAAAGGAAGAGACAGGTCACAGGGGTGGGCGGATTAGAACAGGATGGGTTTCAATACTGACAAGTGCAAGGTACTGCACCTGGGGAGGAAGAACCAGCAGCACACCTAGAGGCTGGGGAACTCCCTTCTCGTCAGTGCAGAGGCAGAAAAGGATCTTGGAGTCATTATTGATGCCAAAATGAACATGGACCAACAGTGTGGGGACACAGTCAGGAAGGCCAACCGTACCTTGTCGTGCATCCATAGATGCATCACAAGCAGGTCCAAGGAGGTGATCCTCCCCCTCTATGCGACACTGGTCAGGCCACAGTTGGAGTACTGCGTCCAGTTCTGGGCGCCGCACTTCAGGAGGGATGTGGCCAGCATCAGGAGGGTCCAGAAGAGGGCCACCCGCATGATCAGGGGGCAGCAGGGTAGGCCCTATGAGGAGAGGCTACGGGACCTGAACCTGCTCAGCTTCCACAAGAGAAGGCTGAGAGGGGATCTGGTAACCGTCTACAAACTGGCCAAGGGGGACCAGCAGGCTATGGGAGAGTCCCTGTTCCCCCTAGCACTACCAGGAGTAATGAGGAATAACGACCATAAGTTGACGGACAGTAGATTCAGGCGAGATATCAGGAGGCGCTACTTCACAGTGAGGGTCAGCTAGGATCTGGAACCAAAATCTAAGGGAGGTGGTGCTGGCTCCTACCCTGGGGGTCTTTAAAAGGAGGCTAGACAATCACCTTGCTGGAGTCATTTGACCCCAGTACTCTTTCCTGCCATGGCAGGGTATCAGAGTTGATGATCTGCTCAGGTCACTTCCAACCCGACCCACTATGAAACTACGAGGGCACTTGTTCTGGGGCTCTTCTGGAAGCCTCAGGGTGGAGCATGGAGCAGGGTCTGCAGTGAGGTAGTGCGGGGTTGGTGACATATTTGCCTGTGCTCAGCAACCAATCGGGGTAGCCAGGGTGCTCAGCTGGGTTTGGCAGTCTCTGCCAGCCCTGGGAGCCTGCGGGGTCTATGCTGGGAGTTGTGCAGAAGCACTGCCCCCACCACACCCACACCCACACACCTGTGGGTCTCAGCAAGCACAGGCTGTCTCCCCCCAAAAAGGGTGAATGTGTATTCTGTTCACTACCAATCTGAACGACATTGCTTAGAGAAAACTGTAACTTAGTCTTAGATTGATTCCTCCCTGGGTTTTCTGAACATCTGTTTGTGACCGAAGACTGATAGTAACCCTTAATCTTCATTGCAGGTCAAATCCTATAAAACTGGAGAGAAGCTAGTAGACAACGGGCTTGACAGGATGAAATCTCAGCTTGGTATATTACTACAGCTACCAAAAACTCATGTTGGGAAGAGCACTGGCTGCACCTTCTGCTTCTTTTATCTTCATCAGAGCAGAGTGGAAAACAATTTTGAATAACAGAATCCAGAAGAAGAGAGACTTTTTTTGGGTGGTTTGTGGGTTTTTTTTGTTTGTTTCTGTGTGTGCTGTTGATTTTTTTGGCTGTTGCTTATATTTAAAAGCCTGCACTTACATTTTATTTCATTAAAATCAAATACAGAAGATGGAAAATACATTTCTGAGGGAAACTTGTAAGGTTTCTGTTAATTGCCCACTTCCATTTCCCAGGTTTTACTACCTCCGAAACAATTTCTATAACACATTTTTCATTTCAACTTCAGTCGAAACATCTGATGCAACTGAAAGATGACCAAAAGACTGACATTCAGCTGAGTAACCAGCCTGACCAGACTCAGCACAGTCAACACTTACAATCATTTTTAAATTAAAGCTTTGAAAAACATATAAATGCTCATGATTCAGGCCATGAATGAAATGCTAATTATAGGGTGTTAGGACGAAACGTTTCCGGGAACAATGTGTCCTCTAACTGCCTACTACAGTGTCTTGAACATCCAGAACTAGTTACTGTCAGTAAGAGGATATTGGACTGGATGGAGAACTGATCTGATCCAGGTTGATCGCTCCCATATTCCTAGAAAAGTCATGGTAACTAATAGTTTCCCTTCTACAGACATATGATTTTTATGCACATATACATCATTGTATACAATCACGTGTTTGCAACAGAAACTCTGAGTTACTATTATTTTTTCTTGGAATGTGGGAATCTAATATCTGATTTTAGTTTATGTGAACATACACATAAATTATTTTATATCTTTAAAATCAGATGTTTCTAGCAGGCAACCTATTAGTTACAAAGCTCCCATTTGACTGGAGAATGACAGACAAGACAATGAGGCAGCACAGGAATGCAATGTTCCAGCACAGACATTCAGAGCTCTAATCCCTACACTGATACTGAAAACATATTTCAGACCGTAATATCTACAAAATCCCAACCGCAATCACTTACTCCAGGTTGAGATCACAGATTATTGTAGAGTACCTCACTTCACTTGCCTTTATCTCCTCCTCTATTTGTCTGATCCACTCATTGTATATGGTTGTTGGCTGGTGAACTCTGCGAGTCTGGGATCTTCATTTTTTCCTTTGGATTATTGCACAATGTCCAGAATAATGGGATTCCAGCTTGGGTGGAATCTCTGAGTAATACAGCAATACACACAAATGGTAATAAACGGTGACAAAACCCTATTCTCTTCTATTCTATAGAGGTTCTTATCTGGAGCTCACCATTGTTGTACCCATGTACTTTCCAGCAGTTCAATAAGCACCATGACATCTATCATGTGTTGGTTCTCTCTTCTTTCCTACAGGAAGAAGACTGTATGCAGGGCTTTGGTTTGCTAGACTGAATGGTTCCTGAGTGGATTTAAGGTGCTGATTTAAACACAGGGCACTTACACAAATGCAAGCAGCCTGTCAGGACGGTGATCTAACTCATGGCACTTTACACAAAGCGCCATGAGTTACAGCACCTTTGAACACACCAGGCATTCACCTGCTGGGTGGGGGAGGGTTGGAGCCTGCCTGCACCAGCCCAGGCCAGGAGGTGGGAGCACTCCAACAGTCTCCCAAGAGGCTACCAGACTGCTGACCTCCCCAGCCCTGCCCCCCTTACCAGCTATTAACCATCAGCAGTGGCTGGCCAGGGAAAGGAGAGAGACACAGGGGTAGCTCGGCTGGGTCCGCAAGGCAGGGTGGCTCTGTCTCCCCCACCCCCAGCTCCGGGCATGGCAGCCATGGCTACTGCTCTCAAGAGCCTCAGATGAGGGAAGGAATAGAGCCCCCCCCACCACAGACCGGTCTGACTACTCCTGCTGGGGTCTTGGGGGGAGCCGGGCCAGTCCTGCAAGGTGGGGAGGCTCCATTTCCCACCCCAGCTCCCAGCATGACAGCACCTACCACTGTCAAGACAGTTGTGCAGTGGGGGTGGGGGGGAAGGGAGGCCCCCCCACCTCACAGGTCCAGCCCGGCTTCCTCCAAGACTCCAGCAGAGGTAGCTGGGGGGAATACATATGGCTGGGGGGGCTCTCTCCCCCACTATGCAGGGAGGAGACTGTCTCATCTCAATGACAGTCCCACAAAGCAAGCAGGAATTGCCCAAAATTAACCCTCACAGGGAGCCTATACACAGGTTCCCTAAGACACTCTGCCTTAGACCACCCCTGTCTGATACGTCACCAGCAGGGACCTACCAAATTCACGAAGGCTGACTCTGGTTTTCAAGGTTCCAGTGTGGTACTGGGTGCCATTTTCAGGGTGAAGTGCAGCAGGCTCCCCCATGCCTCTGATTGGCCAAGGGGCCCCAGAAGTCCCACCCCCACCAGAGATTGACAGATAGCCGCCTATCAATCTCCAGTGTAGGGCAGAATTTCCGGGTGCCCTTGGCCAATCAGTGACATGGGGAGGCTGCCGCACTCTGTCACAAAAATTCCCTCCTCTCCACCCCCCCCACACCCATCCTTCCCCCATGCTTCAGGATGCCATGACTTTCTGCTGCTGTTTCATGATCCCTGCACTTTTTCACAGGGAGCTACCAAATTCACAATTTCTGCAAAAATTGCAAAAATCATTAGTTTGGTAGGTCTCCATTCATCAGACGAGGGTTACATTTTTGCACAACCTGTCATTTTAAAAACACTCTGCAGCCATGACTTGTTACAGATGTAGAGCACTTTCAGGGGCCTCATCACACAAAAAAAGTGATTCTGTAAGCACCCACATATTTTATTGGATGGTCACAGGCATGAACCTTACCCTTGGAGTAAAAGTGCTGAGGTTTCTTATGGTACCTTAGCTCTTGGGGAAGGCTCATTCTGCAACCGCTGATCAATCCCCAAGAACCCTGTCTCCTTCTGAAAGGAGCTTTGCTCCACATTGTAGACTTCCATCGTGCCAAACAAATGGCACCACCAAAGGAGCTTCCATCCCATGTTCTGGCCTGAATCCACCCTGTGGTTTCATTTCAAAGGAGCTTGTAGGTGGCCTCTCTAAATCTGCTCAGGGGCTGGTTGTTTGCCAAGAGACAGTCATCATTTGGAATTGATCTGCCCTGAGTAGGTTACTTTGGTACTGGTAGGACGTGCGCATGAGTGAAGGAGGCAAGGAAGGTCCCATCCCCGAATGATGCACTGCCATGAGGCTTGTCTAGGAACTACTGCAGGGCAAATTTATAATAGCCATTATAATGCCATTTTACATGTTTTCTTCATTCACAGGCCCCTTGCCCCTACCGCCCCCCCACAACAAATGCATTACCCATGCATCAACACCATATAAATCTTGTTAGGTCCCAGGTCATGCAGATGCTACTGAGTTCCACTGCGTAGCACTCGTATTGAATTCTTGGCAAGTTCCTTGTTTTATAAATGCCTTCAGTGCCACCTGAATCAGTATTCTGCACTCCTGCTATCAGATTTCATCCTTCTATTTTATCCCCCCTGAGCCACCCGTCTTACTTAAGAGTCGGGTAAACCTCATTTCTAAATGTCTGGAATCTTCATTCTGAACAGGAAACAGCACAGACTGACCAAATTCCAATCCCATTATATAACATTTCTGAGCCACTCCTGGTACGGGTTAGCAGAGCACTGAGCTCACTGTAAATGTAAAAAAAAGCAAGAAAAAACCCAAAACCAAAAAAGAACTGCTCAAAAGAAGGATGCCAAACTGTTCATTTCCAATGG
>NW_005842115.1:865672-872502 GCF_000455745.1 Alligator sinensis | reverse complement strand
TACCACCACGTAAGCAGCTGGAATACGAATCACCCCACAGGAATTACTCTTGATACAACATAATCACCATTTTGAATCGGGCTGTTTCCCGTGATAAATGATGTGTTAATACAGAAAAGAATCCAAACCAGACAACAGGATACAGGGCCTCCATGGTACTGTACTGCCTGGCATAGGTATTTCTAAAGTATGTGTCACTATAATACCTGACAACAGATATCTCAATGGAGATAACATCAGAGAGAGCACCTTTGGACAGTAAGAAAGTGTCTGAATACTGAAACCAGTCAGTTCCCCAGAGTGTCTTATGACCTCAGATGGAGTCTGGTCTTGGCCTTTGAAAAAGGGCCTAGTTCAGTCTTTCCTTTAAGACCTGAATCCTCCACTGACAAGTTCTTCCCCTGAGGAGCATCTAAGGGTGCATCCAAAAGAGCACACGTGCATTTCACCCAAGACAAATAGCAGTGGTACACAGTGGTACACACACTGGTGCACATCAAATTGCCCTAGGTGGGGTTGAGGAGGCTGGGGCCAGCACCAGGGCTGGCCCAAGCAACCTTACCTGGGGTCCTGGGGGCTTCCTGAGGCTGCAGTGGTGGTAATCCCAGGCACACGGAGCCTGGCCGACAGCTGGAGCATGGCTCTGGCTGGCCAGGCTCCGGTTTCAGGCAATGCACACTGTAACCACGTGAACTGTCCCACTTTATTTTACACCATATTTTTAGATACTGGGAATTCCTGGTATTTGATTTGGGCTCCACGCTGCAAATATGTAGCTCAGACCACCTTTTCACATATACTGCAGGCATTTTGTAGCACCTCAAAAGCCTTTGAGGTGCTGCAAAGCATATATGTGCCCTCATCTGGACACACCCAAAAGCCATGTCCCAGACAAGCAAGCACCTGCCTGTTGTGGCATCTCAAAGCAATCCAAGATGCTGTTTGGAACAAAACAAATGTTCTCCAAGCTGCACATGTGCAGCATGAACTCTAAATTTGATACCGGGAAATCCCAATATAAAAAAATGCTGGAAAAAGGCAGTGTAGGGCGCATGCCTGGAGCAAACCCAGAGGCAACCAGAGGCTGGGTCCTCCAAAGAGATGTTCTGACACCTAGCCAGAGCATCTCTAGGCTGCCCTATGCCCCTGATGCTGCAGCAGGTTGCCCCAGCATGCTGGGGCAAATAGGAGTAGAGCAAGGCTGCAGTAGCAGCTTGGACCCAGGCTCTGTCCCAAGTAAGCAGGGACATGGGGGAGACTCTGGGAGTGGGGGGCACTGCTCGGAAGGGGTTAGTTCCTGCCCACCCACCCACCCCCCAGCACACAGCCCCTCCACAGGAGGGGCTGTGGCCATCAGGGCGCTTGTGTCCCACTGTTGGCAGAGCCCCCATCAGTGTGGCACTGCCTCAGACTCGGCAGGTGAACATGGCGCTGGCCCAGTCACTGGTTCATGACCTTGAACAGGACTGGTCCACTCTTGCTGTCACCGTCAGCTTCCAGCACCTCACGCAGAAGCTGTGCACCCTAGGGCCAAGCCGGCTCCTACCTCTACGTGCCCTGCATGCCATCGGGTGGGCTGGCTTCATGGAGATAGGACCTGGCCCAGCCTGAGGGCACACAGCTTCTGTGTGTGGTGCTAGGAGCTGCAGGTGACAGCAAGAGCAGCCCAGTCCTGCCCAAGGGCGTGTGCCAGAGGCCAAACCAGTGCCATGTGCAGCTGCCAGATCTGAAATGGCGCTGAGCCACCGGGGCTCTCTGCCAACAGTGGGCCATGAGCGCCCCGACAGCAATGCCTGTACCTAAACTCCTGGTGGCCCCAGGAAAACTTCACCAGAGATGATGATGATCATAATAATAATAATAATAATAATAATAATAATAATAATAGGACAACAGAAAAAAAATTGGTGGCCCCCTTTCTGTCCAGGACCTGGGTGGCCACACAGTTTGCCCATGCCCGTGTCCAGCTCTACCAACAGCCACTGTGGGGGGGGGCAGTACACTGTATGGGGGGTGGGCGGGGGCCCCACCCCTCCTGAGCAGTCCCACCCCCACAGTCCACCCACACCCACAAACCTCTGACCCACAATTTCCCCAACAATCCACCCACAAACCCCACACCCCACCAAACCTCCACACAAGCCCCATCCCCCACAAACCCAACACCCACCCACAAGCCTCCCCAAACCTCTTCTACCCACAAACCTCACATTCTCCCACAAATTTCATACCCTGCGTGTCCAGCCACCAGACAGGACAGGACCTGCTGGCAGAAGATGTGGTTGCAGAGACAACTGCCACACTACAGCCCTGCCCAGTGCCCACACCGGTGCTGAGACATGCAGCCTGAGCCTGGGCAGGTGGAGGCTCATGGTCCAAGGAACCACTTGGGGATATGATGGGCTGGGGGGAGAGAGAGGGAAGTGGCAGCAGGGGTATGTGACAGAAAGATGGGGACCAGGGATGGGGGAGTGCTCCAGGTAGGAGAGACCACTAGAGCTGGGCTTAGAGACCCCTGTGCCCCTAGAGCAGCCTGTGCAGGGGAGGCCAGCCTGGAAGAGAAGGGGCTCACCCAGCTCAGTCCTTGAGCCCCAGTCGAGGACTTCCCAAGAATGACAAAGCAGCGAGTGGTACCTGTACTTGCGATCTGGTGTTGGGACAGAACTGCAGCTGGGAGGAAGCTAGTGGGGGCAGGCAGGGGCAAATGTGAAAGTGTATAGATATCTAGAATTAGTTTAATTTTGATGATAGAGACACTGGTAGGCTTCCAAATTGCTTTAAAATTGTACATATATCAATAAAACATTGCCCAACTGATCTCTAGATATAGCGGTGTTTCATTTTAATTGCAGAAGAACATGGATTTGGGGTATTTTAATGAGAGAATTTGGGTTTTTTAATCAGAGAATTTGCAATTTTTAAACAGGGAACAGCAGGATCTCTGCTAGTGAGGCAAGTGGCAGGGCCCAGGCAGAGACGCCTGCTCAGGGTAAGCACCAGGGACCCAGCTGGAGGGCAGACAAGGTGCCTGACCTTCTGGCCATTTGGGGCCAGGACATGCTTTGACAGTTCAAAGCAGGCCACCATAACGAGCGCACCTTCTGGGCGATAGCTGCCCAGGTGTCAGAGCAAGGGCACCAGAAGACGTAACAACAGTGCCACCCACAAAGCCAACTGTGCAGCCATAGCCCACTGGCAGCTGGTCCAGAGGTGCAGGAGGCTCTGCTGCAGCACCCATGCTGCAGTCCAGGTGGCTGTCTAGTCTCCACCTGGGTCTGACAGGCATGCAGACATGTGGCCGCAGGTCCAAGGGGTGGATACTGTTGCAGGTGGCAGCAGGTCACAGCCAGGCAGCAGCCCCAGCTGCCAAAGTGCTGCAGTGCAGGGGCCACTCCAGCTGGCACAAAGGGCGAGCGTCCCCAGATACCAACTGGCTGGGCCTCAGAAGCTCCTGAGGGCAAGTAGCCCTGAGCTGTTTGCCAGGGCAGGTTTTTATACTGCTGAGGCCAGCACAGGTGCTGGCCCCCATCTCTAGCTCCCCCTGGCAGAAGATCCAGAAGGAGCTGGGTAGGGTCAGTTTGTCCCGAGTGGCACAACTTGCCCCACACCAAAGTGCACGTTCAGGCACGTGTGCTGAGGCACAAATCTCTGACACAAACTTGTATTGCTGCTATTTGAGCTGCTGCAAGCACACGTGCCTACATGTGTGGATGCTCCTTAAGAGTACATAGGACAGGATCTGCATTGAGGCTTAATAATAAAGGGTTAAAATGCTCTTGAATTGCATGTGCACATCCGAGCACAGAGCAGCTGTCATGTAATTTAAGAGCATCAAAGAAAGGGTCCTTAGAGCAGCAGAGAATTGGACTCTGAACTCCTCTGGCATTCGGCAGTTTCAGCAGAGGCAAGGGATGAATGGGCATGAAGGATAGCCCCTGCAGATCAAGGCTGAGGCTCTGCAGAAGGGCAGCTTGGGTAAAGTTCGTCATGCTGTTGCTTATACTGTGTGTTCACAGAATGAGAAATCCACAGTCTGGAGATGTCTATCAAGCACTCCTTATAACAGAAGAATCTGATAGAGAAAACCTAAATAAAATATCTGATTAATAGAGCATTGCAAAATTATTTAGATAAAGAGGTTTAAAGGCTGACCATTGAGGGTTTTCTATGGGCTGCCTACTTCGGAATACAAGCAAGAACGCTTTTGGCAGCAGCAAACACTCCTTTCCAGACCTGAAGCATGAAGCAAATCATGCTGATGTGTCGATATGATGGGGAAAAGAAAGACAGCAACAGATCACCAAGCCTTTGAAGGGGAAAGTTATATTGGAGTAATTTATGGAAGGGAGAGTTTGTGGGTGGGACAGTCACTCCAAAGAACAGTGGCATTTAACCAGTGAAGAAGGTCCCTGACTTTAAAGGAATGCTACTGCCATCTTCAGGATAGTCAAGGTCTCTGCAGAAAGACACTTCTCAGGCATGGGATTTTTGGTTGTGTTTGTTACAGTCATTTTATAGAAGAGAAAGTGTTTATTCTCCAACATTATGATTACTCTGTTGCTGAAGCCGATCAGAACATTTTTTTTGTTCAACGTTTTCTAACCTTTGGACTCTAGAAATTGGACATTATTTAGAAATGTTTCATAATAACAACTGTGACGTAGATTCCCAGAAAATCAGATGGAAAAGACTTTATAGGTCATCTAAGTCCAGCTCATCCCAGCACCAGACTGTTTCCTAATACTAATACATATTTATTACTACTTTATGTGATCTAATATGAAAAGTCCCTCCAGGGATGAGGCTTCTGGCACTTCTCTGACCCGATGCTTCTGACTAATAGACCTTACAGTTGGGAAATGTTGCATTAGTCCATTCCCTCCCCACCCTTTTCTCAGCATTAATCCCTGTACTACCAAATGTGCAACCAAAAAGCTAATACCCTTTGAAGATCTCTCTAAAATTCTAGCTCTGCAAACCAGCACTCCACTTCTCACTCTCTTGGCAATTATAAAATGCTTTTTGCATCTGGCCCATTCAGAGCACACAACAGATAACACTCACCGACTGGGCAGGTGTCCCTCATGTATTCCATACGTGACCCCATGCCTTGTTGTTTACTGCACTGTTTACTTTCCATTTTACAGATGGGAAAGTGAGGCAGAGGCTGTCATCAAACGTGCACATGTTGACTGGATATTCAGTTTGAGATGCCTCAGGCCTCATTCTTCAGAAGACTCAGAATTTTTCAGCATCTTATTTGTTCAAATCACAGCTCAGGCTAGCATCAGATGCAGCTCTTATTTCGTGGCACTTCTTCAGATACCACACATTAGAGACTTGGAAAAGGAGGAACACGTCATTAGCAACCACCAGTGGAAAGTTTGGTTTAAATAATTTTTGCCATGAAACAAGGAATTCCATGTCACAGGCAAGGAAAAAAAAAAGTCTCACTCCGTATGATGACATTCACGGACGTTAGTCAGCAGGCCGTACCTTACTCTTCCTATGATTTCTGGCCTTTTTTCACTACTGCCACATGCGAGTCCCCCCCACAAAGTCCAGCCAGCTGGGCGGTGCATGTGTGACCCACAGAGGGGCATTGCTGCCCTGGCCCACCCTAGCCCAGCCCTGCTCCTAGGAGCAGACACAGAGACATACTCCCCCCACATTCTTGATCCAGGTCCCCCCCGTCCCTCCCCCCCCGCCACACTTACCTCCTGGGGCAGGTGTGTGTGCGCGTGCATATCTCCATGTGCCTGTCTGCATGTCTGCCTGTGCCTGCATGTGTATGTCTGTGTGCATGCCACAGCAGGCACATGGCATTGCACAGCTTTTGAGGCAGCAGGGTGCAGAGTCCAGCCTGCAGCAGCACATGCTCCCCAGACCTCCACCGGGCTGCACACAGTGGCAGGAACTGCAGCCCCTCACCGTGCCTCCCAGACGAACGGTTCTCGCGGCTCCATCCCACGCCCTGCCCCAGCTGTGCAGCGCCTGCTTCTGCCCCTGCTCCTGCCCCACTCCCTCTCTCACCACAGGGGCCTCGATCTGCCCCCCCGCCCCTTAAAACCAAGAAAAATATATAAAGGGGTACATGAGCTGAAACTTTGAGGCAGAAGGGGTACACTTGTTTGAAAAGGTTGAAAACCCCTGCATTAGACCATCAGCTATTCTGTCTTTCTCTCCCTTGTGTTTCATCTGGGGAGATCTGGGGTTTGTCCTGGTACAGAAAGGAAAGTTTTGAAATCTCAGCCATGGATGGGCAAGAAAACTGTTCCTTGTCCAGGTCTAGTTATAAAAAGACATATTGCTGAGGCTTGCACTCTTTTTGCCACATGTTCCAAAAAGTCACACGCACCATGTGTAGCCATAGCATGAACAGCCCAAAAGCAGCATGCCATTCAGTGGCACACATCATTTGACAGGAACTAGTTGCAAAATGCTGAACACAGCAACTCCAGTTGAGAACCTGAACAGCTAATTCAGGTGGGCCCGAATGCCAGCCATCCTTTTCTCTTGAAAGGGAGAGGAATGTGGAGGCTTACATATCTGTAGGCTGGCCAAGTGGAAGGCATGCCAGCTATGATCTCCCTTCTCAGTTGCTTGTGCCTGGAGGAAGTGCAGCGCAGAAAGGTTAGAACAAGAAAGGAAAGCTCTGATTACTTTGAGGCTGCACAGGAATAATGTTTAAAGGCAGAGATGTTGGCAGGACAGTGGAAAGGGAGAGCTGTCCAAAGCAGTCAGATTTAAAAGGCCTTGTATTGTTCAAGTCCCTAGTCATTCAGGCAGTGGAGAGAAAAAAAAACTCCCTTATATACTATTAACCCTTA
>NW_005842115.1:845711-865641 GCF_000455745.1 Alligator sinensis | reverse complement strand
CTGCTGGATTTAGTCTCTTCTAATGTCTCAGACCGCCCATAATGAGACCCGAACTAAGGGCTGAGAAATACCCAGGTCCCTCTTTAAAACATGCTCTCCACAAAGAGGAGCTTCCTCTAACAAGCTTCATTTCCAGAAGTAATATGAAGCACTAAAACTCAATAAGGAGCGTGATTGTGTCTCCTGCAATTATTTCTTGGTAACTACATTCATTGTGACAAGAAAAGAAGCAAAGCTAATCGACTCTAATTCATAACGGTGGTGAAGTCATCAGGGTGTCGGGCTTTCAGGAATATACATTTAGGTTTGTTTTAAGACACACTGTGGCCACATCACAAAGAAAATAACTGGATGAAATCTGTATGCTGCCATCAACTTGAAGAGGTAGGATTCAAAGGTTTTAAAGTAAAATTAGTATGGATACAGAAGAGATGGGGTTGATTCAGTAGGTCAGATCCCTGGCTGGCTTAAGGCAGCGCTGCTCTCCTGAAGATTCATTACCGCGCTTCTCCAAAACTTTTCCTATCTACAGGCACACATGGTAAAAGCAGTCATCGTTTCCAAGGGGCAACTCTTGAGAAAAATCCTGAAAAGCAACAGAGCACAGAGCCCAGCTTATTGTACATGTCTGATACTGCATAATTTATAAAGTCAATTAAAATAAAACTAAATAATAAATATCATCCAAACAGGAGTAGGGCCATGCAGTTGACAACAAATTTCAACACAGGTGCTCTCACTTCTTTCAAAAGTTTCATTTCCTCAATAAGGCAGGGGCATGACCCTAAATAATCCAGAGTTGCCATACATTATAAATAGTTCCGCACAACTACATTTTCTCTCTTCAACCTATTAAAATTAATTTATTTAGCAACAGAGGCCTCACAAAGTAAGATGAGTTCCCAATCTCAAACAGTAAAAAAAAAAGACCCAAAACACCCCAAAACTCAGAGGCAATACATTAACTTAATGTGCATGGTTTTGTCTCACTGGATGGCCTGGTAATTTAGCATCCTGATTATAGATGATTTGCACTACAGTAGCATGTTAGAGTTATATTACACTGACATCTACACTGTGATCTGCCCCAACTGCCCAGTTTCAGGAAACAATGGAAGACATCCGTTTCCTTAAAGCTGAAAAAAGACAGCACAAGGATGAGATTCATATTTGCAGAAAAAAGGAGTATTTAAAATGATTATTTGATTATTTGCTACAGGAAAATGAGCAGCTCTTGATTTGGAATGTGAGGTACATTTTGTAAAAGGATACAGAAAGTGCATTTTCTGTCCTTTACTGAAAAGATGCAGGTTTAAAATTATCAATAGTGTGCAAAAAAGCTATGATGTTTTTTAAATTTCATTTGTGCAAGACCTCTCCCAATATTCTGCACTAAAACTTGACTATGGAAGAGAGAGCTATACTTTGATTATTTACACTATAAACTATGCATATTAACTGGTTGCAGAACAATTTACAATTCATACAAATTAAGGATTCTTGGAGCAGTAAGAAACTCTCATGCTTTTAAAAATAAATCTTACGGCACCACACTAAAACCTAAACTACAAAGTTTTTGGGTTTGTATAAACCATGTAAGCTATATATATTGTTTGCTAATATAATTGCAATGGTTAACCTTTAGTGTGAGTATCACTATACCAATGTAAATGTGGTTATATTAGTAACGCTTATGTCCCTGTCCCACAAAGTGGTAAGCTATTAACAAAATAAGCATATTTGCTATATTTTATCACATACAACACAGCCTAAATAAAACATGCACGTTGTTTTATTTGAAAGGCAGAATGTGGAAAAAAAAAAAGATTTTTCCCAGAGTCATGGCCAATGGTATGGCAGGGTAAGTCTTTCTGGGAACAGTGTCCAAGGAGTGTGGCACCCGTAATTCCTGCTACCAGTTTCTTCCCCAGACTCTCTCGAGATGCCACATTTCCTGGCTATTTCCAGGAAGACTTACACGTCACACAAGTTTAGGCTTCAAATCTTTGCAAGGCCAGTAGCAAGACTGTTAGCTCCTTACTGTAAGCAGTTCTTCCTACAAGTCCCTGCAAATAAAGCATTGTTTCCACATCACTAGCCTTATCAAGATACTACCAGCAGCACACTTGCTGCCTCCTGCACAAGCTGAAGTGCTCAGCAAACAGCTATGGCTATGAGATGGTTAATAAAGGACTCCACCAGCTCGGCAGCTGCATGCCACGTACAGCATCTCCAGGCTTTCTTTTCCAGCAAAGAAAACAGCCTGCTTAAAATACATACCCTATTTTGGAGGGCTGATTTATTTGTGAACAAGGGGCGTGTAGTAAAAATATGGTACCCCAGTATACAGGGGTTGAACTTTGTTGTACTGGTGTAGCCAAGGCAGTGCAACTTGTGCAAGCAGGTAATGCATCCAGGGTTGCATCTGAAGAAGTACCTGAATAGCTAACCATGCAGGCAGATATTTAGGGAAATTTTCAAAAGTGCTTACAAACTTATGGAAGTCAATGAGGCACCTAGCTGTTTTTGAAAATCCCAATAGTTCCTTATCTGGTTCTGTGGGTAACTGCATGTGTTTAAAATGTTTGCATTTGTTTACATTCAAATAATGCTGTCCACATAATACTGGTATTTGTAGCATAAGCGCAGGCCAAAAATATATTATGTCAGTGCTTTTGTGAAGATGATTAACAATTAAATTTAATTTCCTCTTTAAAGTACCTCTGATTTCAGAAATGCATTTAAATGTTCATTGGGTGGGAAATTATTCCCTGTTAGTAACATTAGTACCATATTTCAACAAACTCTATTCCATTGAGAAACTTCCAAGTAAACACCATATTAGCTATTATAGCCATCACATCTCTATACACCAACGTCCCCCATAAAATGGATTACAAGTCATAAGGAACATTATCCCCCAACAATGGCACTGCTTCTGTTTCCATCAAAGTCTCCTGCTTCGTCCTTGCACACAACTATTTCAAACTTGGAGTCTCATTACACCTACAAGCGAATGGCGCTGTCATAGGCGCACACATGCCCCACTCCCCTCCGTACACCAATATATTTATGACAGATCCCCATGAAAAGGATAACACAGTCCTGTTACAATTACAGTTCCCAAGCTTAAATACTTTAGACCAGGGCTTCTCAACCAGAGGGCTGAGACAAAACCTTTCTTTTTGCAGTCCACTCACAGCATCTGATGAAGTTGTTGCCTACAAAAGCTCATGCCTCTCTGAACCAGCCAGTCTTTAAGGTACCAATGTGCCCTACCTTCTTCCATAGCAACATTCTTTCTACAATACAGGGTATTATCCGTCTTGATGGCCAATTTTTTTTTCTGGTCCTGTCCACCGAGGAAACAAGAATCTAGCCTCCAAATGGGTAAGATTTAACAGGTAAGCTATGAAGAGCTTCACAACACCAAAAGCCAAGAATGCTTATCAGATGGAAGATGATGCTGATGACGAGCGTGGTCTGATAATAGCAAAATGCTCACTTGAGAAACAGACTGCTGTAGCCCTCGTTAAAGGGGCATCTCTCTTTCCTAGAACAGCATGCTTGGAAAGTTTCTAGTACAAGGGCTGGCAACCTACTGCCCATGGGCCAGGATCTGGCTCACAAAGCTGAGGGGTTTCTTGCAGCATTTCGGCAGCATAGGCTTTGACCAGGTGGCCAGAAGCAGCAAAAGTGGCACCTTAGGGGAAAGCAGTGACTGGCTGTGGCTCTGGTAGCACTGACCTGGTTGGAAGTGGCCTGTGCTCATAGCCAAGCTCCACTAATACTGCCCCTCACTGCCATGCATTTGGTACCACCCGTTGTATCACACAAGTCTTACACTGGAATTCGGGGGGGCACCCATCAATCCGGGGGCAGCGGCAGCTGAAGTAGCAGGGCCATGAAAGGGGGGGCACCCTCCTACAGCAAGGCATAAGCCCAGAAAATTTGGGAAATGTTGCCTTACTCCCTTAGTCTATGTACTTACAGCACACATGCAACTCATTCGCTGCAGGTTGACAACTGCAACCGATTTACTATAAATAGGCAATAATTAGGAACCTTACACCTCCAAAGAAACTCCAGTCTTCGGCTCTAAATCCCTGCAAGAATTTCACGACTGTTTGTATTCAATGGGACACAGGACATTGAATGGAGGCACCTTGAAAAGAATCCCCAATAGCAGACATGTAATCATATGTTTCAACATAGAGCTGTTTACACCATGGCTTTATCAACAATTACTGTGTAGTGAATGATTGATCACTTCAATGGCATGGTATTTCTGCTGCTGCTTAGGTAATTAATTTTGTTTGTAATGGAATATGGACACTGACAAACCGCTAGTGCCCAGGCAATGGTTGAACAAGAGCTTGTTTGCCAGTTTGTAGTACAATCATGGTCAAACTAAATGGCTTTTCAGAATCCAACCCATTGATGGAAAACAATGGTTTTGATGCATTTCAACAGTCTGTCACAAAGCTTTCCAGTGACATTTTCTGCAGAATAAGCTTTCAATTTAGGTTTCACTTCATTCTCTCTTGTTGTGACAATAAGCTCCACTATACAACTGTTATGTTAAACATGCACGTTCCCAACTGTACATCTCTGAAGTCTTCAGTAAGCGCACTGAAAATCTCCTTCAGCAGGGAACTTCTATAATGTGAAATCAGTTCCTCCTCCATATTAGTCTTCTGGCAGTTTATGTTAAATTAAGAACTGATTAAAGATTAAGAACAATCTTAAATAAGCATTCTTAGTGTCCAATTGCTTTTACGCTTTGAGGGCAGTGATGAACTTCTGGGGCTTGTCAGCACTAAACTTTTCTATACGCATTATGGGGGTTCCTCCCCCCAATTCCTTACCGAGAACCCAAACAGTTCTGGGACATGGTCAGAGAGAGAAAAGTTACTTACCTGGATGAAAACTGGAGCTCTTTGAGATGTAGTCTGTATTTATATATACTGCTCTCAGTGCAATGACCCATTTTTTTGCATTGCTCTCAGTGCAATAATCAGTTTTTTGGCCAGCAGCATCGATAGGATCACATGTTCATCTTAAATGGCTTCATATTCCTGCAAAAAGGGCCAAAAATGTGGTGCAGGGCCAAGTGCTACTCAGGAAAAAAAGCTATTTTGAAAGGTAGGAGACTCAATCCATCATTACAGTTAATTCATGACAACTAGCCCAGAATAGTTGTTTACTTGTGAATATGGAGTGGGATAATAACCATCTATTGCAATCAATGCCTTTTTCTAGAAGGGGATCTTTGCAGGGGAAAAAAGTGGTTGGTGTTATCTTCTATCTAGTTTGCAAAAGGTCTACTCTTGGTTTCTTTTGTGTACAGGTGTGCAGACCCCAAGGCAGCAGAGTGGTACGGGACATTTGGAAGGGCAAACAACATCATCAGTCTTTGTACTGACCAAACTGAACTTTTCCAACTGAAAATCCTTGAACCCTACGGCCAAGGTCCCATAAATTGAGGAAGCACCTGCAGTATCTAGAGCCTTTTGCAAAGACATTCTTACTACCACTGTCAAAACTAGGGTCTTAAAAACTCTTCTCAATTTTGTGGCAACTTATCAATGAAATGAAAACAACACTGATGTATGAACTCTTAAAATGCACGCAGAGAATTTTAAGTTTTAAATTGTACACTTGTAAAGATGTGAATTTTAAACAAAAAAAAAAGTAAGATGTTTTAGCCTCTCAGCTGGAGTCAACTTTGTTTGACACTTTTTTTGGTAGCTGCCACATTTATTAAAAAGCCTGGTAAATAAAGGAATTCTGCTTCACAGCAGTGCAAAACTCACTTTGGAGCCTGAGGCTTGATCTAGACTGCAAGGATCCTTGTGGCCAGGATCCACCCTGGGGGAGCTACGACAGCGGCAGGTCTAGGGGCAGTGAGGAGTCTGGCAGAAGTGGTGGCAAGGGGTCCCGATGTGGGGAGTCCACTGGTGGTAGGAGGGGTCCCCCAGTACTGCCAATGGGTCTGGGGTCAGTAGCAAGCCAAAGAACCCCAAATTCCATAGCAGACCATGGCCCCAGCATTCAGTGACTAGCTGGTAGCCCAGCAGACCAGACAGTGGCTCTGTGGGGTGGATCTGGACTGGGGGCTGCATGTTTGATAGGCCAGGTGCATGGGGTTTTTTGTTTTTTAATCTGCCTACTCTGAAGTTCAAAAAACTAATCCAGGTCTTTGCAGAGCATTCTTGGCAAAGAATAAAAAAAATTTAAAAAAATCACGAAGAGAAAGCCAAATAGTTGGATGCGGCAATATGAACAATGCCCAACAAACGAGGAAGTACTGGTGGCTCCTCTGAAATGGGATCTGGAGAAATTCCGCAACTTTCATATTCTGGAAGCCGTTATAGTTAATCTGGATGAGAATCACCATCTCATCCAAAGATGCTTTTAGATCCTCGTTCTGGAGCTGTCCCTCAGCCCAGGAATTATTTCTGCTGGCACAGGAATATGTGAGGACAGGAGGTTGGGGTGGTCTTTGTCTCCGAGCAGATGAGAAGACTCTTCCCCTAAACTGTAACATAAGCAGGACAGCCACGGAAAAGACACTGAGATTCTGGTAGGGCCATGATGGTACATTACATTTGGAGCTGGGATTCAAGAAAACAAGGACTAGATGTGCACCCGCATAACTCCTGCGGTGCTTAGGCTAAGAACAAGCAGTTTAAGAATGACAGAGGTTCTCGGAGGTTTAATCAGCTTAAGAATGAAGGAGGCTGCTCAGTTACAAACTTCTTTAAATTTCTTTTTGCACCCCAGTTTGTAAGATCTTGTGGGATATTACTATACAAGCAACATACCATGCAGTGCAAATCAAGGCCTTAAGACAACATGTAAAGTTTTAACTCAGAAAGTGGCTCAACTTCAGTGCTCGTAATGAAACAGCAGAATTTTCACTATATAAAATTTATAAAAAAATTTATTCTTTGTAAAAATTCAAAAGCACGAAAGACATCTCACTCAAAATACTGGTAAATCAAACCACACTTAGAAAAATGAAAGCTGATTTTATTATCTTAACCACAGCCAATCATTTGACATGAACATGCATACGTATTTTGCTACGCACACACCACAGTTTTTAACGTTAGTTATTAAAGGTTAAACATACAACATACACCCTTACAAAAATGAGTCAAAATGCAAACGTAACTTTTAAACAAAACCATTTTTACTCATTTAAAAAAACCTTTGTGTTGGGTACCATTTTGTACAAACACATTTAATTTAAACAAATCTGTTCTTACATTTCCTCATGGTTGCACATGAAAATAAGCTGCAATAGAAAATGAAGTCATTTTTAAATAGCAGAAATAGGCAGTTTTGCCATGCAGAAGAAGCAATATTAAATATTAGTTTTTTCCAAAAAAAACAAAAAAAAGAAATAACCACAAGTTTAAAAATATTTAGTTCAAGTCACAGAACTTTCTCCAGTACAGAGAAATGCAAATGCAATGCATAATTAGCTGCCACTTAAGATGGCTGTTCTGAAAAGTAAAAATTACATCCCAGAATTCATAATTTCTTATTGATTTGGCACAGAAAAGAAGTCTGAGCTTACTGAAGAACAAGAACATATGATTAAAAAAAGGAAGAGAGGAAGAGAAAAGAAAATAGAAAGCAAGGATGAATGAAATAGTAGTTGCAATCACTAAAAAAGTGTGTGCATCTCAGTCATTGCAGAACACTGTTTTCTGTTTTCAGCAGTTCCTAATTCCAGGTAATTGTTATTGCAACATAGATTTAATTTGCTTGGAGGTAGTCTCATCATTCAAATGCTTTGTTGTGTACCTAATAATGAAAAAGCACATTTTACAAAAGCATAATTCAATTTTTGTTTTCCTAAAGCAGTGTTGTGCAACTGGTGGCCCACAGGCCAGGTGTGGCCCCTCCAGGAGTTACGGCTTCCGGCACGGGCACTGCTATCCCCACTGTTTTTCTGTTGCTGCTGCCAGAGTCTCTGGGCTCCCCCCTCCAGTTTCTACTTCTTGCCTCCTCCCCTGCCACAGGCAGAAGAAGCCTGTGACCAGTGTCTTGGAGTAAAACAAGGTCACTGATGAAAAGAACCTTTTTTTTTTTTTTTTTTGGTTACAGTAAACCCTTCCCAGAGGGTAGGAAGACATATTACAAGTTACTCTATTCTAACAGTTCAGACTACTTCAGAAAATTCAGTTTATAAAGATACTAAACCAAAAAAACACTGCCCTGTTACTAAAAGGGAATTTTAATGGATCCCTAACATGAATTTGGGGAGCCCTCTGATCCCATTCAGACTGGACATGCTAGAAGAAGTGAGGAGTGCCAATGCATAAGAGACTGTTACACTATTATTCAGTATGTTCAAAAATCCTCATTAGGGCAGTGATTCTCAAATCAGGGTGTTGGGAGGTAGGGGTAAGGGGACTGTTATAAACTCTGATGTATTTTGAGGTGTTTGTGGGATTGTCATGCATGTTTTCTTGAGTTTGTTTTACTGCTACAGTGCATGCAGTCTTGCTGAAAAGCTGATGTTATGCTGAATTCCTTTATCACTGCATGGATTATGACATGCTGTCTGTATGCATCTTTGTAATACAGGGACATAGTTTAGTCAAAGGAACTGAGAGATGCAGACTTAAGGAAAAATGGAGGAGGCAAACTAGCCCACGGATCTCTTGCCATTTTGTTACTAGGGCAAAAGCAATCACCCTTCCCGAACACCGGCAGAAGGGACTATTGCTGGGTACTGCCTGCCTGTCAGGGGGAAACGACAGCAACGACCAGCCCCACAATAGCAAAGGCTTCTCAGAGAAATGAGTCATAAGCTAGGGCAGGGGCAGGCAATTATTTTGGGTGGAGAGCCACTTAACAAGGTTTGGTTAGCTATCAAGGGCCACATGAGTAGCCCCGCCCCCTGGTCGCCATCTTGGGACTGGAAGTCCCGCCCCTAATCCCTGGCCTTTGCCACTGCAAGTCCCTCCCCTTGCCCTCCAGAAATACTCCTTTTGGGACGGAGGGTTGCCATCTTAGAAGCAGAAAAATGCCAAAACATACACTGAAAGTCAAAATACCTACTATAACATTTTAATTTTATTACAAAAAATAGTTTTGTCATGACCTGTGTTTGTGTAACGTATATAGAGGAGATTGCATAATAACTCAAAAATAAATTCTTAGTCTTTTATAGCATGTGCATGGTGGGGGGAGTGTGGGGCAGTTTGAGAGATGGTGGGGCTGTGTGTTGGGGAGCACAGGGTATGCTGGGGGGGTTATGTGCTGTGGGTGTGTGGCCCTGAAACACGCTGTCCTCTCCTGCAGTCAATGCAGGCAGCACTGAGGTGTGGGTGTGTGGCATTTGTGGGGATCCCACGGTGCAGCAGCAGGCAGGGGCGCTGGTGCCCAGCTCTGGCCAGTGCAGCACATTGCAGCAAGGAGCACAGCCCTTGCCAGGCAGTCTCTATTGCCAGTGCTCCCAGCACTTGCGCAGCATGGGAGGGAAGTCCCAGGCACTGGAGCTGGCTCCCCCATGTTGCTGCTGCTACTCCCACTGTATGTCATGGGGGGGTGGGGGGGTGGAGAGTATGGGAGGGGTCCCGATATCTCCCTCACCCTCACTCACATCCACACCCTGCCCACCCAAGCTCCATGCTGCAGCCACCACCCTGGGCACAGACTCCACAATGCCGCCAGCCCCAGCCCCAAGCTCTGTGCTCCTGCCCAGCTGCAGCCCTGCCCCTGCCCCCAGCTTCCCTACCTGCTGCATGGAGGGAAGGGGACACTGAGGAAGCTGGCAGCAGCAGCTAGCAGGGCTTGGCCATTCTGCCCACGAGGGTGGGAGCAAGGCATAACAGGGTACATTGTGGCGGGCACAGGTGCCTCGCTCCCACCCTCATGGGCAGAAGGGCTGGGTGGGATGCAATTTGTTGGTGGGCACCATGGGTCAAATTAAAGTGCCTGGTGGGCCGCATCCGGCCTGCAGGCTGTATTTTGCCCACCCCTGAGCTAGGGGAATTTCAGCAACTGGGACAATGCTGATTGGGGGAGAGGGGGGTGAAAAGGAGGGGGCTGGCCTGGAGGGTATTTAAGGCCATATATGAGATAGTCATAGTCCTAGGATTATCCCCCAGGCCTTGCTGGAGTCCAAGTTCCCAGAAGGCTAGCAGGATCATCAGGAAGGCTGATCTCTGAAAATAGCAACTAATGACTAAGTTGTAGCCAAATAAGAGGGCGAGAAGCTTTACTTGTCTTTGTTTGATCTGGTCATTTTTTGTTGTATAATTCTTGCTTCGTATCGTATACTGCTGTTTGTTACCTTACTTGCTTGTGGTAAAGCATGATCTCAGGGCAAGTGATATTCCAGGCTTGCCCATTCTATGGAAGGGGGGGACCTAAAAATCATTCACAACCCAAGGGGAAGCTATCTGGAGGTAGCAGAGATTCTCCTGATGCGGCTGTAGGGTCTGGGATAAGGACAGTGGAGCCAAGGCTTGCAGATACAAGGAGTTATCTTAGAGCAAACCTTGGTCTGTTCCTTGGGACAAGCTGCAGGACAGCAGGGAGAAATGTAGGGCTCCAGGGGTGCCTACCAGACAGATTAGCGATAGAGATAAGCAAGTGTGAAAAGATAAGTGCAGGCTCAGGCTCATCCCTGCCCCCACTGCAAGGAGGTAAATGGGGTGCTGCTCATGCATAAGGTTTATGGAGGGGTGCCTCAAGTCAAATGAGGTTGAGAACCACTGCATTAGGGACTAAGCGCATGCTCTACTTGAGTGAAGAGTACAGATTTAGGGAATTTTGGAGAAAACTACTTCTAGAATGTCTAAATTCTGAAGTCAGTTTATTACAGTAGCAGTACCAAGCATTTACACTTGCTTCCCTTTCCTGTACTTCAAATAGGAAACTACTCCAGGAAACATTTTACAGAGGTAGATGGTAAGTAAGATGCACCCCTCTGAGAACAATGTGACCTCTGAAAAGCTACTACAAACTAATCAATTTATAAAGATTATTTTGAAATTATTACTGTTTATCTTGATTTCTATAGCTACTATTCTTATTCCAGTCAAACACAGTGGTTCTTCCTCCTTACCGCAATTGTTAACCCCCCACCCCAATTTCAACTTATTCTGTTAATTTATTCTACGTAATAAACCGGTGATTGTCAACCGCTGTTGTACCAAAACTGCATCTAATTCAGTAGCCTAATGTAGCAATTTTTGGTTCTTATAAGCAGTAAAGATGAAACAAAAATGTTTCCATCCCTCCAACTGGCAATATCATCTTTTTAAATACATGACTTTCAAACTTGTCTTACATTCTAGCAAAAAAGACATTCCAGTACACACTGTTGCTTGAATCGTGTGCGTCTCTTTAAATAGACTGAAGTTACTGGGATCATTCAAAATTCCCTAGCCCAGTTTTCTCCATGTTTTATTACATCAAATAAGCTGCTTTAATGCTCAGAAGCCATTTGCAGAAGCAAGTGTAAATCACTATCCCAGAGCTCATATTGCTTTCTGTTGAGAGAACAAATTTCAGTTCATTTTAGTTAATGAATTAACAGTGACTTTTGAGAGGGCCTAAATTAACAAAAATAGCAGCTAAACTAGAACCATCTACTGACTAGTACTGAGGAAAGTGGGTCAATGCAAATGCATCCTGCTACCATCTGGAACAGGTTACCCAGAAAGGTTGTGGAATCTCTGTCCTTGGGGGTTTTAAGACCCAGGCAGAGAAAGCCTTGGCTGGGATGAGCTAGTTAGGAATGTTCCTACTTTGAGAAGGGGGCTGGACTAGATGACCTCCCGAGGTCCCTTCCAACCCTCTTTTCTATGATTTTAGCATACAGCAAGCCAGTCATAACATGCCATTTGGTTGTCGGGAAAGCCTAACTGAGGAAGTTGGTCGCTTCAATGCACTTCCCAGAGATGTATTTACTCACAATGCAAAAAAACCTATGAAAGTCATCATTAACAACTGATACTCCCTTGCAAAAAAATGCCCGTACGAGTAAGGAATGAATGGGTCCAAGAGACTGTTTCATGTACCAAGAAACTTAACTCCTGAAAGAGAAATAAGACATATCTGGGACAAAGGATAGCCTCATCTGTTATGTGAATAGACAAATATGCTTAGTCCCTTTGTAGCAAAACCCCCAGTTGTTTTGTTTTTTTTGTATTTATTTTAAAATACATTCCCTCCCCTTCCCCAACCATTTCTGACCTTTTCTCTCCCTCTCTTTTCCCTATAGATAAGTATAAGTGAGTTTAGACTTAGGATAAGCTTTAAACATTTTGGTAGCAAGTTTTTGGCTTTGGATATCCACTGTTTTATACTGTATTATTATTAGGTTTGTACTGATTCTTACTGTTGTATATTGTATTATCATTTTCATATTGATTTTTATTGTTTAATATGGATATTGTATGGTTTAAGCCTGTGTTTGTAAGTAAACCAAAGCCATGTCAAGTTTCCATTTTATACGTCAAGCCTCCATCTTCTGTCCTCTGCCTGGGCATCCCATGTTGCAACTGTATGAGTCATGTATCCCTCCCATGTAAATTGGTTCCCGGATGAATGAGTGCGATTGGGAACGATTGAAATATAATGGTAGCAGGCCTCTACTGAATGGCCTGTAACGACTGGGCCATCGCTTCGCATTGATTCATCCAGGAACCACAGACCTCACCCAGGAACAGAGACAAGAACCAGCATTTGAAAGACAAAAGACCCTGCAAAACCAGCAACTCTCACCATTACAGACACCCGAAACTGCACATCCCTGCATGGAGCACACATGCTCAGTACGCCAGGGGCTGACCCTTGACAGGAGGCATGCCCAGGCACTAGGGTCAGACAAGGTCTGCCCCTATAAAAAGGGGCAGTGAAAGACAGACCCAGTGGGACGCCCTCTCCATCTGGACCAGCACCATGCCACACCACCTATCCACCTAGAGGCCCTGCCGGCGACTCCCCTCTGGACAACATCTACTGGACCTCTTTCCAGCTTGGATAGGTAGATATTACCTGCATAGCTCCTCCTACAATTTGGACTCTCTCGCTCTCTCTCTCTCCTCCTGGACTTCAGTGAACTTCAGCCCCTGCACCAAGCCTCTCTAACCCCTGCTGCCATTGTGTGCATGGGTGTGTGCATATGTGGGTGCAAGGGAACCAATTTGACATTGTGTCACCATCTCCCCTGCTTAATAAAGCCACTGTCATTTGCAACCCTGAGTTGGGTCATGTTTTACTGAATCCCAGTCCCTTCCTTATCTTAAATTCCAGCCTCATTCTCTCTCTCAGCTCTAGCCCCCACCCCTCTCCACTAGTTTCCCTATCTCCTCTCAATTCCTACTGCCTTTTCCCTGCAACTTTCTGCTGTCTTTCTCTGCTTTCCTGCTGCACTGCCGCCTGCTGCTTTTCCTGATTCCCAGTTCCTCTTAACTGTCCTGCAGTTTTCTCCAGCTTCCAGCACCTACTGTCACTCCCTGCAACTTCTCTAGCTGCCCTGGAGCCATCCTCTGGCTCCCCAGAGCACTTCTTTAACACCCACACTTTCCCTTAGTCCCATTTTTCCCTCTCCCCATCTACCTTTTCAGCTCCCTGGTAGCTCTGGCTCCAGACCCAGCCTCTGTGCCAGCATGCTTCCCTGTTCTGCAGGCTTTGGGTTTGTCTTTTACTCAATTAAGATCAATTAACCTAAAGTTACCCCTGAGCCTCAGTTCTTCAGACCAGGCCCCTGTAGTCTATCGGTTCTAATCCCAATCCTGGTAACTTTAACTCCCTACACTTCTACTTTCTTACCTTAACCTTTCCCCAGGAATTTCAAGTACACCAAGCACATACATATACACACACATCACAACACCCAACTTCGGAACTCACTTGTGTGTATGTGTAGGTGGGTGGTATGTGTGTAAATTAGTGAATACATGTATATATACAAATATAGATATCATTGTGTGTGGTATATGAATTAGTAAACCACATAGGTGTATTGGATGTGCAGGTGTTGGTAACTGATTCTGTCTAAATTTGGTGTGTAGCGTGTCTGAGCTTAAACTGGTGATGTGTGCATGAACCTAAACTAGTTATTTTGAACGTGTGTATCTGAGTTGCTGGTGTGTGTGTGTGTGTGTGTGTGTGTGTGCGCGCGCGCGCACACACACACACACACACACACACACGGCATTGTGTGCATGATATACGAATTAGAGATCTGTGTCTAACTTTTGGGGTGTATAGTGAATGTATTTGAATTGGTGATAGGTATGCATGTGCCTAGGCTGGTTTGAATGTGTATGTGCCTGAGCTGATAGTCTGCGTGTGTATGCACCTAACTGATTTGTGTGTTTGTATATGTGCAATTGTGTCACACCCTCCTGTCTAACAGCGCAATATTGAGATCCTGAGAGTTGGCCTGACCCCCCAGGGCAACACCTTTTAAAAAGAAGCTCAAAACCATTTCAAATTAAAAGTAATTACCTGAGAGCATTTAGAAGGCCTTCTACACTGTTAGGAGGCTGGTCCTTAAGGACTTTGATGCATCCTTTCATCTAGAAGTGAAAACAAATTAAACACTTGATATCAGGTAAACTCCAAACACAAAATGGTTGCCTCATATATATTCTAGATTCCTTTTTATACAAGTTAGTTGTCTGGATGCTGGACAGATGGCAAAAATTCAATATTCTGAGGTCACCCCTTAAAGCAGAATTGGTTATCTCGTGAGGGGCTATGACACTGAATTCCACACAGCCACAGGTAGTGGAGTATCTACATCAAAGTCTGCTGTGTGGATCTGAAGGGAGATTTATCTTAAAGACTGTTTTCAATTAATGTCTGCCTGTCTCTATGTGCTAGGAGGCGAGTATGCAGGCCATGTGGGAGGGGGGGTAGCGGGGTGGCTAAGCCCAGGGCAACCTCCCCTCTCTCCCCTACCTTCCTAGGGCAGTGCAGCAACAGCAGCTCATCATGATAGGGAGGCAGGATGGCTACTTGGTGCACTGCATCATGCTCTGTCCTATGTAGGCCCAGCCACCAGCAGCTGCAGTGCCAGGACTGCGCAGCACCAACAGGAAGCTGGGGAAGCAGGGAGCTAAGGAGTCCGAGCGCTGTGCATCTTGGTCTGGCCCTGACTGCAGCAGAATGAAGCAGCGCAGGGCAGAGCCCTTCCTCCTCAGGCTCCTGGTGGCAGCTGGATAGGATCAACTGGTCGCCTTCCTCCTGCCCCCGCCCCAACAGCTCAGCAAAACTCATTAAGTGGCCCTCCAGACCAAATAATTGCCCACCCCCGCCCTACACCCAGTGCAATGCAATATTTATTTTTAAATATTTTCTCAGGTTTAAACATGTAGTTTTACAGTACGTCAGGCTGTGCATTTCAATTACAGAACAAAAGGAAGGTAGAAGGCTAGAAGCCATGTAAATCAGTTAGGATAATGGCAGTAGAAGAATTATGGAACAGTGGGAATAGGTTGTACCACCCTGGGCTGCTGATCTGTCAAACGTTCCAATATTTAATTAAAATTATACAAGCACTTCTAAAGATGTAGATTTCTGGATGCTGCTAGATTTCACTGAAAACTTGTTTTCTGCTTTTCCTCTTAAAATACGTTTGCTTGTGTACTTCAAAGTACATGAAGGAATTCTTGCCGTATTGGCAATATAGGAGGCTGATTGCATACAATAACCCAATTAAGAGAATCTCCAAGGATGTGTATTTGTTACTAATTAGCATATTGAAAAAAATCACCGCAAGATAGGCGAAGAATAAGTAGTGTACACAGAATTAAATTATACACACACACACACACAGATTGGGGGCACCACACTTACATCAATTTTTGAAGTTTTGGCAAAAGCGCCCACTGGATGCACATGGTCATAGAGTATGATGACACCCACCATTACCCTCAGACAGAATGATACTGTTTCCTCATTTGTAAACCTGCTTCTGTATTCACTATCATGTTAAAACAAAAAAAATATAAATCAATCAGTTACTAACATTAAACACCATATCAGACTTCCACATTTAATGCTGGAAAACAGGTGACCCAGAGAGAAAAGACCCAGACCCAACACAGAAGTCACATTATCGTACCCAAAGCCTATTATTTATAGATTGGAACAGCAACTCTCTCAAACCCAAAGTGGTATCCTACTACTATAACAGCCATTTTTCTTAGTATTAGGTTTTCAAATTGTAAGTTTTCTTGTATTCTTTTGCAAAAACAAAACAATAACAACAAAAAAATCTTCTTACTCCCCAAGTAGAGACCTTTGGTGTAATCTGTTCCCAGTTCAAGCAAGCCAGGATTTTTGCGGTCAAAAAATTGGTATTGCCCAAAATTAATGAGCGAGGCTTAAGTGCTGTTCATCAGCAATTTAAGATGCTCTTAAGGGCAGCATAAATAAAAAGTTGGGAGTCCCTTCTTCATAGCTGTCAACACAACACACACAAATACTGCGGTCTTCGACCAACCGCAGACCTTGCTGCTCTTCAGTTAATAAGGACATACGTTCCCCCGTACCCAAACAGTATATCACTAGCAACTTGTTAAGGATCCATAAACAAATAGATTTTTAAAACTTAATGCATGGGAGTTTTGCTTTTTCTTCCACATAGCCACAACTTGCTATATTTACTCTACAGCTACAGCCTTTAAGCTTAGCAGTCCTCATACTGAATATTCCTCACTGAAAGGTACACGTAGACGTGCTAGATACAGTACTACACCTCCCCTGAATTCCCAGGAAAGATCAATTATATGCACTGTTTAAAGCCATCTCTCAAAATGTGCAATAGGGCAGTTGTGCTCAGTTTCTACATTTTCCTGAACTATACATGAGGCAAAACCATTCACAAAAGTACCAAAAGGACTTCTACCTTTCAAACTCTTCTCTACTTCTGAACTTTAAAGTATTCTCAGAGAAATAAAACTGTCATTTGTGCAGCTAGCCTAAACGAGAAGTTAATCACAACAAGACTTGCAAGGGAATTTGATTTTAACAAGTAATGCCTTTCCCAATTTGCTGATTTATCTATATTTAGTTTTCATCTTAAAGCATTATGGGCTAGGCCAGGTTTGTCTATAGGCCTCTAGGTCATTTGTAAACAAAATTAAGAACTAAATTCAGCTCATACTTACGGAGTTTCCAGCATGACTCTGCACACACTAGCCATGGTGCTTAAACAGTCCGTAGTATTTTCTATGGGTAAATTTTTATTCTGTGAAAAGGAGAAATGAGTTCTTACATAGTGTATCAAGAAAGAATTTTATAGTATAAAAACCTATTACAATTCCAGGTCAGCACACACATCAGAACTGGTGTCCTAGTTAAATAAATGTTAGTACTTCATCTAAGGAAATATAATATTACAGTTTAATATGTTAAGATCACAGTGATCGACTCTCCCTCCACTATTAGTTTCTTTATTGTACACTTCATTTTGACTCAACATTGATTTTTGGGGAGTTTGTTCTTCTGTTATTTAAGCAAGGAGCTTAATCGACATGCCATCAAGAGAGGGAACAAATCTGCCTTGAAAGATAAAACAGTATTTAACTGGAGATTATCTGCTGCAATATTTATAATGACAATTCATTTAAAACAAACATTTTAAAAATTGTACAGGGTGAAAAAAAATAAAAAGGCAATTTTTTTCAAAACTTAGTCAAAAACTGCAATTTCAAAAAGTAGAAGACCTGCTCATTGATTGCTATCTGAATTGTGTACTTTTTCTTTTGGAAGGAAAGCTTACAGATGAACTTAAAAGTTTGCACTTTTACACTGAAAAGAGCACAAAATACTTCAGTAGCGCACAGCATGAGGTGGGTGGGTGGTGCACGTGTCCCAGGTGCCACTCAAGGAGAGGGCCGCCTTCACCCTCCCATCCACACACTGCCTGCACCAATGGTTGCAGGAAGCAGTTGGTGCTGGCAATGTACGTCAGAGAGAGCAAGGCATTCTGGGAATTGTAGTTTTGCAGAGCAGCAGTGGAGTTCGCAGTTGTTATGGGGAAAACCAAATCCCATTTTTGCCATCAAAACCAACATATTTTTTGCTCTTTTGACATGGGTGTTGGCAGCAAAACAGGGTGAACGTTTCCCCTTGGCAGCAAAAAACTCCACTGTCACTTTAGAAAGCTACGATTCCCAAAACACCTTGCATTCCATGACACACGCTGCCCAGCTACTGAGTGCTGCCTTGTCTGGAAGCCAGAAGGTATGGGAGGGGGAGAGGGAGCTGCGGGGCAGGGCATGGTGAGAGGACACATTCTTCGGATGTTATGCCGCTGGCAGCGCGTGCACTCTCCAGGCAAGAAAAACCTTTACCGAAGTAGCTAGAGTTACAAGGCACAAAAGTCAAGACATGGAAAGCAATAAGAACAGAAAAGTCACAGTAGCAGGGGGTTGTGGACTGTATGTCAGATACTTAAATGGGTAGTTCCAGAACAAAGAGTAAGAAGTTACTTTCACTCTAGGATACTATACAGGTTAAAGATTTATTTTAACCTAAAAGTCTCTTCTTTGTAAGTACATTCAACTACAGGTATCAGAAAACACTCAAAGGATCTTGGAAAAAAAAGTCAGAAGTGCATGAGCACATGGACATGTGCATGTGAACAAACATGGAGTTTCCCTTAATTTGCTTTTCCATTTCAACCACAGAAAAAACACATACACAAACACACACTTCATTTGCTGCTACTTTGCTTTTTAAGAAGGCTTTTTAAATTAATTATGGCTACAACCAGGAAAGTCACTGTCAAAAAGCCCACAAGCTGTCTCTCGCACACTTTTCCTGAACAAAATATGTTTTTACTGATTTTTCCAGGCCAGAATTACTATAGGACACCTGCCACATATCTACTGGAAGGTCAGTTGAATCTGTCCTTTCTTTAAATAAAAAATTAAAATTAAAATTAAAAAAAAAAAAAAAATGTACATGGCTGGCTGTAACACTTAATTTTTACAAAATGAGTACATCTGATCTGTAAATTAAAGCTGTGAAAAATCTCTTCTGAAAGTCGCCAGGACAAAAACCTGTAACATGGCTGCAATTATCCTTCACAGGATAGCCGCATTTTAAGGTGCACCTTCCAAAGTAAAGAAAAACCTATTAACAGATACTCACCTCTGACACAAATTTTGTTGTCGCATCGCTTAAGGTTTTCAACATTGGCGTTGCTTCAGCATAAAATAAAGACATTCTGTTTGCCAATTCGTTATTTACTTCATTTTCTCCCTCTGCCTAGAGGAAAACGGATACAAGAATCAACAACAAACTGATTCTTATGTTAAGCAAACAGAATACCATAAAGACAAAACAATTTAGTGCTGAGGGTTTTTTTTTCCAGTTTTGGAGGGGTTACCTACTGGGACATTGTTAATCCTCATACGGCTCAAAGTTCTTCTGTAATAGCTGAAGTCATTCTGTATAGCAGGATTTGTCATCTAAAAAAATATAAAAGTGAATATGTGTGTGACATATTACAAAATAGGATCTAGAAAGCAAATTTATGAAGGTTTGCTAGTGAGAGGTGAGGAGCATATCAGACTGCCAATTAAGTCACTAGGTTTATACAGAATGCCCAGCGCCTTGGAGTGCTTTAAAAGTACGTATGATATGTATATAGCAAAGAACAGGCAATCTTACATTTTCAGAATAAAAGCTAATCTTCAGGGGAAGATAAGATGTTCTAATGAGTCTGGGTTTGTGAGGTAGAGGAAATCTTGCCAGTTTAACTCTCCTAGGTTTACACCACTGTACCAATACCCATGCAATTCGTTTTCTGGGGCATTAACACAAAAACTTGTTGGAATGAGGAAGCATAGGGTTACAGATGCATGCAAGTGTACTATGACAGAATGGCCAATTTTTAATGGGGAAGGAAGGAGGGGGGAGCAGCAGCAGG
>NW_005842115.1:845353-845680 GCF_000455745.1 Alligator sinensis | reverse complement strand
AATACAATAGGGGGCAGTAAGACACCATACAGCAGGGGTAGGCAATGTTTTTTGGCTGGAGTGCCGAAAAAACCACAATGTCTACCATGTAAGGTGCCAGAGTGCCGGCACGCGACAAAAACAGAACTGGGGCGGAAGGGGTACATGGCAGGATGCACTGCATATGTAATACAATTAATAATCATTAATGTTGCTTTTTTTTTTTTTTTTTAATAGTAAATACCAGGCTTTCTAAAAATTCAAAACCTGATGATAATAAATAAATCTTCATGAACTGCCATCTTCATGAACTGCCTCATACTTGTGAATTTTTTTTTTCTTGTTAAG
>NW_005842115.1:837429-845341 GCF_000455745.1 Alligator sinensis | reverse complement strand
GGGAAAGAGGAGCAGGGAACAGCAGGCACCAGGGGAGTGTCTTCAGGCAGGCTGGCTTGGCCAGGCCCTTGGGAAAGCTGCAGCTGGAGTTGAGCTGGGGTCAGGCAGGGCTCCACTACTCAGGCCACAGTGAGGGTGACCCAGCAGCACTGGAGGTGGGGCCCAGCTGGCCCACGCAGCTCCATGGGGATGGAGCACAGCCACCCTGCCCATGAAGGGATGCTGCCTGGCTGGGGCAGGAGGCAGGGCTCAGGGAGCTCCCTGCTTGGTCTGTGTGTGCGCCGGGTACATTGCGAGTAGGGGGTGCAGACACAGGCGGTTTCCTGGGCTCTGGAACAGCTGCAGCAGCCGGTGCTCAGGGCCAAGCCAGCCGGGAGCCTGCAGCACAGAGGCTCTGCGCAGTGCTTGCCCTAGCACTGGCCCCTTGAGGGGAGCTGCGGGTGGGCAAGGCTGGGACCCGGGCAGGCCGAGGCAGCCGTGGTGGCTGTTCCCAAGCTCCAGGGGGCTCCTGCAGCCAGGCCCCTGCACCGGGGATGGCTCTGTTCTGCTTGCGTTTTGCCCAGCGTGCAAGGAGGCCGATTCCGGGGAGGAAAGCCCCACAAGCCCGGCGTCTTGCCCCAGCCAGGCAGCATCGTCACGTGCGCAGGGTGGCTGCAGCCCATCCCTGAGGAGCTGCACGGGCCGGGCCAAGCTCCACCATGGATGCCACTGGGCATCCCCGCCTGCCCGCCCACCACAGCCCCAGGGCAGCCCCTACTTCCTGCCCAGCCCCCACCTTTCTAAGGGCTTGACCGGGCTGGCTTGCCCGCAGTGCCTCCACCCGCGCCACCCATACCCTGTCCCAACTGCCCGGCCCCCCAGCACTCGGCACTTCAGTGCTGCCCTAGGTGGGACAGGGTGTCTGCCTGCATACATAGCTCCCTTCAGGGGCCAGCTGGGCTGGAGGGCGCAGCCGGGGAGCAAGGGGCAGTAGAGCACAGACAGCCTCCCTGCCTGCATTCTTCTGGCTCCGCCCCGGTGGGACTTGTGGCTCCACAGCCCGGAGCAGCAACTTACAAAAAAACCCCCAAAAAACCAATTTCTGTGTGTGCCTCCTGGCATGCCGGGAAAAATGTCTCTGTGTGCCACTAACGGCATGTGTGCGGGGATTGCCATACAGACTAGTTTAAATGCAATTTAAACTGCAAGGGTCCGGACATACCAGCCAGTTGGGGGGGGGGGGGGGGGGGGGCGCCGCCCCCCCAGCCGATCACGCTGATCCAAAGTGGGGGGGCACCATCTAAAGGATTCCACTGTAAATCAATGGAAGGAAATCGACTAACTCTTATAATTAGCAGAACTGCTCAAGGAGCTGGGGCCCCAGAATCCCAGCCCTAGGCACACAGAAGCAGTGGTCCAGACAGCTTCTTCCTGACCACTCCCCCACCAAATCAGCCTGGGATGCACTGAACCCTGGGCCAGCTCCCTGGAACTGAAGTAAATTGATGAGTGGATTAGAAGAAAGTGTCTTTAAAAGCCACAATAGCTCTGGAGCACCTAGCCCTTCAGCAGGTCCCCTGCCCTACACACAAATCTGGAGACTTCTAGTCAAGGTACCACCACAGAGATTTCAGAGAGAGAAAGGGGAGCAGAAAATTGCAACTGGGTTGAGTACAGACTACTACTACCTCCTGCTGGTGGCACTGCAATACCTAAACGGGGAACATTGTCCTTGGAACCCTTAGCAATGTATGTGAAGACATCTCTGACCTGGGACAATGACCGCTTGGTTTCTAACCAGGGACTTTCTTGGAACAGTTTGAGTGGTATGTCTGTTCACACCCACAAATGTTAGTTTTGTACACAAAATATAATTTTCCTGGAATCAGGGATGGGTCTGGAGTAGGAAGTGTAGCACGTGCAGGAAAAAGGCAGCAAGCTGCCATTGCACATTTTCCTGCAATGGGATTACTTACTCCAGGAGGTAAATCACTGTGAGACAAGCCTCACGCTGTAATGAAGAAGTATGTTTATGCCATGGGGTTGCCTGGTTTAGCAACACTGCACAATAATCCCATACCTAGAAAATACACTCAGCTGTGCAACTATTTTTTTCTGTGACCAGGAATGATTTGGGGCCTAACTAATTATTCTAAAAAGCCAAAAGTCAAATAGGTATTTTTGGACTATTGTCCTCATCCCCCACCCCACTCACCCTCCTCGACCCAGGAGACAAGAGAACTATTATATCTTATTCCTTGTATGACAGCAACTAGGGACTTTGTGGAATGGCTCTTTTGTTCAAACCGTGGTACAAACAGAATCAGAGATAGTAGTTGCCTGTGGGAGCTTATCTTGTTTCTACTTACCTACCTATAAGTAAAATAAGGATTTAAAGTTCTACCCTAAGTATATGTTTTAATCTAGCAGAAATGTAGATTGGCACAGAGCCAATTTACAGGGCTCTTAAATCTGTCAACACTCCACTTTCATTTCTGCTGGCATCTAATGAAAAAGGGCATGGCTCAATGAGAAGGTATGAGATTCTAATTCTCTGCTGAATTTTCAGTTCCTTGTGGCTACTCTAGCTTGATGCTTTAATAAGACTAAGGGAAAGCCTGCACAGAGTTAGATAAAGCTAGGAGACTTCAAAAGTTAAGCTTTAAGCCATCTTTGTGTGCATAAACCTCATACCCATGTCCCCACACTGCACTGCCACATTCCAGTGATATTTAAACAGTTGCACTTAGTTCCATGATTTTCATAATAGAAAACGTTTCATCTTTTTTCATGACCTATAGCCCACTGGTTTTTAAGTATCTCAAATATTAGCAAACATCTGAAATAAATATGGGACTAGATCCTCATCTGTAAAACAGAACAGTTAAGAAATGTAGCCAATGTCACAGACAGGTTGTGGCAGTACGTGGAAGAGACCCTAATCTGGCTTCCTTTTGGTCGTTGCCTTTCTTCAAACCAAAGAATGTACCTTGAGTTCATCAAATCGGAGTGTGAAATGAAGAATTTCTGCAAACTGCTTAGCAAGAGCCTGCTCTCGCTCCAGGTGCTGGGTTGGCGAATATGGAGTGCTTGTCAGGGCTCCCAACAGACCTCGCAATGCTGCTTCTAAAGGACAAAAACAATTGAAAAAAAAATGTAAAATGGTATCTGTTTCTACTATGCGCGTGGGCACACACACAGTTCACCGATTTATAATTTCAATATCAAAATGTATGGTTAGTCTATGATTCAAAGTGGATTTTTGATAAATTGTTTTTATGTACCATTTTGTAGATTAGTTTTGATCTATTACTTATATCAAGCCTAGATCTGATTACTAGGGCTGCGTGAAGCTTCAGTCGCTGATTCGATTCAGCAAAGATTCGGCCCAATTCAGCAGCCGAATCTCCAAATGAGATTCGAATCAGGAGGCCCTTTAATCTCTCTGAACAGAATCAGAACCCTCCGAATCGGTTCGGAGAGATTTGGAAAGACACAGCTTTAAATGTTTTTCCTACTTACCTCAAGGCACCAGGCAGCTTGTAAACGCTGAGATACTGAGGTAGTTGAGCGGACGGAGCATCCCACAGGAGCGTTTTGGGGGGGGGGGGGGGGGGGGGGTGGTTCCGCCGCAGGGGGGGGGGTATTCGGATTCAGCCGAAATGAAAATCAGGACAGTGTTCCAAATCAATGAACTGAATTACTGTCCCCCAAATTGGGCCAAATCCAAATCGAATACGGCTTGCTTTGCACATCCCTACTGATTACCGTATTTTCCTCACGTACAACAAGTTTCCATCAAAAGTCAGCCCTCCAAAATTACGGTGTGTGTATTAACCAGGGAAGGTGATTGTTTTAACCAAGGTGCAAGCACCCTGCTTTGATTCCTGGTCTGCAAGACAGCAGCTATGGCATTACTATCTGGACAGTTGAGGGAGTCAGTTGACCTAATGGCTCACTGTTCTTCACACCACAGGTGTTAATGATTGTCTATCCTTTTTAAAGGGACTTGATGTTCCACTAATCATGCCAACCTTCCTTACAACAATTTTGCCATTTGCTAGCTGCTCCTATGTCACTCTTCTCCTACTTCACAGCCCTGGAGATTATTTGACCCATTTAAAAAAAAAAATAAAAAAAATCACAGATCCACCCATGGACACCAGTCTTCACTGGGAGCTAGTGTTTTAGCCTTTTAGTTAAGCAGGAAAAAGAGAGGGCAAGTCAGATGAAAAGTAGGTGGAAGAGGCTTAGCTATGCAGCCATAACGATAGAAATATATTTTTTTCTCCATTCTGACTTTCAAAATTAAGGTGAATATTACATTCTGGTACATGTTACATGAGAATATATGGTAAATTTTATGATAAACAAATTTTTCTCCAAATTGTTTTGGTGTCTCTATTTAATTTGTTTCATATTTACTGTATATTAGTTATTCCAGTCAACACTAAGAAGCAGTGAAGGCAAAAGTTTATCCCTCTAAAGTTTCAAACTTGAAAGAGAAGAGACATCTTGAAATAAAACCAAGTCAGACAGTAATCTCAACATTTTGGCAGGATAAAGTTATCACTTAAAATATCTTTCACACCTCCATGTCAGAAGAGAGATTTCTCCAATTTAAGGCTGCTTTTTATTGGACAACTAAAGAAAGATTTTTTTTTAGCCTCAGCTTTTTACTTATTACTGTGTAAGTGGTTATTTTCTTATTATTTTTAGAAACATCCAAAACTGATCTAGAAATGGTGTGTGTTCTACAAATGATCCTGAACATTTCCATAGATTTGGGGGCCTAGAATGACAGCAAAGAAGATATTCTGAGACTTAGGGAAAATATCTTGCCCTTGGGGCTATTTTGTTAGAGATTTTGAAAGAAAAATAAAGCTGTTCAGAAGATAGCTACCAGAAATAACTCCAAAAACTTTCTAGCATAAATAACTATGGCTAAAAAAACTGCTTTTTTTTTTTTTCTTCAAATGGGTGAAATACTGATTCTAAATTGTTCAACGGGATGTTATGTCAAGAAATACAAAGTTGAGGTTTCACTTCTTGAAGTGAAAAATTGAATATTTTTCATCTTCACAATCTGGAAACATTTATACACAAGAGCACCGACTTTTCTTGGAGGACCACGGGTAAGTTTCAATTACTGCACTTTTTTTTTTTTTTGCGAGAGGCATGAGGTTTCTTAGGATGATAGCTTTTACTGGACCAACTATATAGCTAGGGTAGCATTAGACAAGTTTTCAAATGCAAAACTTTTTTCTTCAGGTCCTGAAGTTAGCACAGTGATTGGCTGAAAAAGAATGTCTTGCATTATTGTACACAGTTGGTACAATAAAAGATATCATCCTAAGAAATCCTTGCCTCTTGCATAATTTATGCACCATCAATACTACAACGTCACTCTTACATGACCACAACTTTTTTGGTAACTATATGGAAACTTACTCCAGCAGATAACACAGAAGGGCAACATATTTTAACTCTCCCCTCAGTACTGTAACCAATTTGCCTCTCTGAAAGCTGGTAAAAAAATGTATACATAAGTATGCAAAGTTAAAGGTATCAAACTTGCATTGTACCCCAAGCCAGACCTGGACTACAGGCTTCCTGCTGGCTGGATCCCATTCAAGGTACACACAAGGCATGACTGTGGCCCCAACCGCATGCCCCATGCTGCGGGAGCAGTTTCAGCCCAGCATGGGACATGTGGTGGGAGCCAGCAGCTGGGGCTCTGGGCAGCTGCAGCAGGTGGCGGGCAGGCTGCAAACAGCAGTACCGGGATTTTGAGCCCTGGCTCCAGCTTCATGGTGGTGGCAGGTGTATGCACACCTTGGGACACACGGCAGAGAAAGAGCCAGGACAGTACAACACTGCCCCCCACTTGCACCTGCCTGGAGGTGTGCGTGCACTTCCTGCCAGCAATGAGGATCGAGCCCCTCGGCTTCCCTGCCATCTGCCTCTGGCACGCCATGTGGAGGACTGGGTCGAGGCTGGGGTGTTTTTGGCACTCTGGTCAAAAACGTTGCTGATCTTTATTCTAGACTAAGAGAAACTAGACTTCTGGGTAACTTCATGTGAGAGGATATCCTTCGGCTATGGCTCAGGAGTACTTTGGTTTACAACTCTCAGGGTGTCTTTACACATGCTCCAGGGTGAGCGCAGGGGGGCATTCCAATTAGAGCAGCTCTGAGAGCCACTGTAATTAAAGCGCCTGCAGCATCATGTGCATTCAACATTCTGCACTTCAAAATGGCAGCAGGGCACTCTAACTAAAGCTCATTCAACAAGCTTCAGCTGAAGTGCCCCCCACCGCTATTTTAAAGTGCAGGGACACTAAATACATGTAGCGCAGAGACTGCTGGAGCATGCTAATTAGCATGCTTCAGCAGACTCGATTAATCAAGTATGCTTCAATGCATGCTAATTAGCGTGCATCAGAGCAGATGTCCAGCATGTGTATAGGTGCCCCCAGAGACTGGTGGAGAAAGGATGCAAAACTATAAAAAGGTAGTCCTTAAAAAAGAACTTAAGTGCTGCCACTTTGACTTCTCTTGACCTTCCTTTTTCCCCTCTTAATCCAATACAGAGTTTCTATTTCTAATCTCATCTCTCAGACTTTGTGGAAAGTATCACAGGGTGCTCCTATCAGGGATCTCCCAACAAATAAAAAAGTATTTTTATTTCAGACTGTCCCCTCCCACAACTGACTGACTTGGCTTCTGGATAAAATACATGCAGCAATTAAATTTAACATGATCCCTTGCTATTTTTGTTAAGTTTTCTGACCGCCTTACATTTTGCGCTCTCTGCTGCAGGTCATATGTGGCTGTTTTAGCTACTGAGAAAAGGGAAGTTTAGTGGACATTCTTTTCTTGCCTTAACAGGAAGACAAAATGCCAAGATCTCAGGAATGAAGGTTTTTAATTGCAACATAACTGAAGCATGGAAGTTTTTGACAACTCAAAAATCCGGTATTTTTAGTGTTTAAATACATGTTAATGAAAACCATATGACCTGGTTTTAATTATTTACATTTTGTGATCTGGTTGGTCATTTTCAGTATTTTCATTCTGTAGAATATTTTTCTATGCATTTGATGATGTGTACTACAGTAGTGTAGTTTTGGCCGACCAGTAGATTCACACTTCATTCAAACATAGAAGCTGGTTGACCATGCTAGCCTTAATTAAATGACTAGTAGAACTGACTTTGAGAACTTGTAAGTAATGTAATCTGCAGCTTTAAGCAATAAAAGACGCATTTCATAACAGCTTTAATACAGATCCAAAAACTGATTTAAATTAAACAAACAGCTAAATATTTTGGTCCTTGAACTGTCTGTTGTTCCATATAAAAGTATTTCTGGCATTGTGTTATCAGTGTTATGCCAAAAAAACCTCCCCCAAAAATTAAATTCCATTTTGAATGAATAACTATTGATCTTACTCCCAAAACGTATACAAATAAAAAGGATTTACAGGTTTCTCTCAATTTATGCGAGTTCCACATAGGTGAATTTGCTCTTAGCTGATGAGCATATTTAGACCCATAATTTGTTATACGCGAGGTAAATTCACTCTTATGCGATCAGCACAGATGCACCCCTGCCCAACCAGGTAAGTCTGTGGAGGGAGGGGAAAGCGCCATGGCCCCACTCACCCCAGCTGCAGAGGCCCTGGGAGCAGCTGACACCAGTTGTCTGCACCAGGGCATGGCGCAGCCCAGGAGCAGAGGTGAGTGGGGACAGGCAGAGCACAGTGCAGCCCAGCAGCTGCAGCAGCCCTGGGAGCGGCTGGTGCCAGCTGCCCAGGAACCCAGGAGCAGAGATGAGTGAGGACAGGTAGAGCACGGTGCAGCCCAGCAGCTGCAGGCAGCTGGCGCCAGCCACTCCCCGGGCTGCTGGAGCCCGGGGTGGGGGGAGGGGCCC
>NW_005842115.1:824918-837400 GCF_000455745.1 Alligator sinensis | reverse complement strand
GAGTGCCACTCTGTTCCCTCTGCTTTGCTGCCTTGTGCAGCCCCGGGAGTAGCACCCCTCCCCCTGCCCCTTCCCTAGTCCCAGCCTCACTCCCTCCCTCACCGCCATGGGAACCTATCCCTATTTGTTACATTGAAAAGTGGGTTTTTATGCACCGTTCTCCAGGAACGCATGTACAGCATAAATCAAGGAAACCTGTATATCTGACTTTCACTTTACAATCTGTGGGCATACATGTATAAATTTGCTTTCTTAAACCATGCGATTTACTGCATCAAGCTCAATTTACCACCTTAACACAAAAGACTTATCTTGTGCCAGCAAGTTATAGGATTCATCTACCAATTTAGGAGTCCTTCAGTAGTATTTAGGTGAGCATTACCAGATTAACATTCTAATACCACTGTTTAAATAGCAACATTTAAATTACATTCTTTGCATTTATAAATCAAATAACAATGCAACTACATGTGCAGTAAAATGTCCATATGAGCCTTTACTGTAGTTATTTATTTAGGAACCTATAAAAACCTCACAAAAATCTTCCACTGAATTTAAACAGAACAAGAGAGTGTAGGATTTGGGCATAAATTGTAATGAGCATGGAGTAACCATTTGTTGCTTTAGAGAGACCAAATTTAATTTGAAATTAAGAATTAAATCCACATCCCCATGTGAGGGTGGCTGCTATCTGATCTCTGGTGAGTGAAACTCTAGAGGCTTTCAACTTCTCCCTCCCATGCACAGGAGCCAAAGGGGAGGGAGAGAGGAGTGGGCTACAAGAACAGCTGCTTCAAACAAGTGGAGGTAATTCATTTAGAAATATAGGAGACGTTCCCTAGGCATGAGCATGGGTGAGATACTCAAATGGAGAGGTAGTTTCTTTTGTGATATGCACTTACCTTACTTTCTTGTTATAAAGACTTGCTAAAGTTTTTATTTTTACTGGGTATGGACATTTTTCCTGCTGATTCAATCTAGCATTCACAGATAAACTTCTTAACAGAGTTGCAAGAAGGGCAAGAAAGAGGGACACGAGTCAACCTTTATTTTCCTCTTCCAATCTTGACAGAGGAGAGTCTGCTGTCAAATGCAGTGGGAGTGGGGTGTTCGAATGCACCATCCTACGCCCACAAAGCAATCCACAGCAACACAGCTCCCTTTCAAGCAAAAAGATTCTAAATCACGTGGGGTTTACTACTGACATGGATGGATATATTGTCTGGGTTGGCATTTTTTCATTATATTCTGATGACAACAAGTCATTAATTTACTAAGTTTCAACTTACCTAGCCGTTGAGAAAATTCATAGAATTTCTTTAGCTTGCCTACTAGTGGAACGACTGCACCCCATGCCTTCTCTTGCAATTTTTCATCACTGGGGTGCTGTATTGCCTTAAAAATCAAACACATGCAGAAAGAACAAGTTAGATTTAGCTTAGTAATATAAAATCAAGAACATAAAGCTTCCTTCTATTCACAACATGCATAAAGAGAGGCTTAAAAGAGCACTGAAACAACCTACCAAAAACAAAAGGGGACATTATTCTTCAAACAAGTAGGGTATAACATTTTCTCTAGACATTCAAGTTCCAGTGGGCATTCCATTACAGACAAAGTGTAAGCTGAAGTCTTTAATAAGATACTGTGCTTGGTCTGCACATTCTTCATCCAATGAAAATAATTCAGCATACTTTGTACACAACATTATATAGAATAAAAAGACCATTTCTATGAAGTTATTAATATACAAAGAATGCAATAATTAGCACAGTATGACATACTTACTATGCAAAATAAACTGCTTTGCTTAAGACACTTCCAAGGGAACCAGTTTAATTTAGCTGAGTGATCATGGATACTACCCAGACAACTGTAGAAATCTACCAGTTGGGGGGTAGATTGATTTATAATTGAAACAATAGAAATTTTCGTGAGCTGAAGAAGGCTCATGCAACCTCTATTCCCCTGGCGCAGGGACTGTAATGGTCTTTTACCAAGGTTGTCCTCCAAGTTAAAAAAAAGGTGCTGTGCATGATCATCTGCTTCAGCATGGTGGTGGGCTCAGTTTGTGTGGGGAAGGGCCACAATGGCTACATGATCAGACAGTTAACCCCATCCGGCAGTCCCTGGGGAACTCCCCGGTCTGCTTCACTAGAGCAAAAGGCAAGAATTAATCCTCTTCTCAGATTCGCTAGGAGCTCTGAAGCCTAAAGAGCCTGGTGTTCAAGGTGAGGCTTTCAGAGCCCTGGTTCCACTGCAGAGAAGTGGAAAGCTTTCAGTCCCCAGTTCTGAGGGAGTCCACGCAACAGCTCTCCGTTGCAGCTTTAAAACCGGGACAGCCCAGCAGGTGAGGGGGGCAAAAACCAATCGGCTGTCTGTTGAATTCTACCTGGGGTTCTCTGGATGAATCTCTTTGGATTCAAAAAGTGAGCATTTTGCAACAAAACAAAGCAATTTGTTTAAATCTGTGAACAGTTTCCATTCAATTAAAAATATTTGCATTGATGTGTATTGACATGGAATTTTAGGCCGAGGGCTATACAGTGAGGTTTGGGCAAAATTTTCTTTGGTACAGAAGAAGCTTTCTGTTTTGTTTTTTGTTTTGTTTTTTTGTAATGGGGTAATTTAGTGAATTTTGGTATTTTGGATCCTTTGGGCTCTTCTCTCTGTTATTTGATTTTTCTGTAGAATTTGTGTAATGACAACAGCAAGCCAATACCCCTTGTTGAATATGATTACAGGAAGAAAGTGACTAGCACCTCAGACAGTTGGGATTTACTGGCAAAAGTAATTGAATATTTTTTGCAAAGTATATTGAACTTCATAGTAATTTCTTTTCACCCCAAATTTCTAGGAAATACTAGAACATAATACAAGCCAATAGTCTTGATCTTTCTTTCCAAACGTAAGAAATTTTGGGCAAATTTAAATGGACGTTCGGTAAAAATGTCTGTTACTCTTAACCTCTGCTACCCAACCAAGTGTAACAACTTTACAGGATGCTGGAAGATCTTGGAACTTGACATTCTGAATCGCCAATCTATGGAATAGTCACCATGTAAAATATTTATCAGACCTTGGCATCAAGCCAACACGTTTTCCATTGTAGGAACTTTGAATTCCACCACATTTCTTTCACATAAGACTATTTAACCTGCTCTTTAATTTATGTCTTTACTAGTTCCACCGCAATATTTGCTGAACGTTGCTGTTTCTATCTGGATGACTGTATAGTTCATTTCTTGTTCATTGTTTTTCTGCGTGTCCTGCTGCACATTTTGGGGGAAAATGTCATTACTTCCGAATTTTTAACATTCATTAAAAAAATCTTAGCTAATTTCTAACAGAAGTAAATAGATACAAATAGTTGTGTTACTGCTGAAAGGACTTGTCAGCAACCTGGATGTTTTGCTCAGATCCGTCTCAAAGCCTTCAAAGTTTTATTTCTAGCCTGTTTTCACTGAAAAGAAATGGCAGCTGCTTTGGTTGGACGCACAGAGGAGGATCTTATAGTTTGTTTGGTTTTTTGGGGCTTTTAAATACCACCAATAGCTATTCCATTTACCTAACAGGACTGAGCAATTTCCACAGACTTTTAGGGTGCCTATTTACATGCTCCGTCCAACACATTCAGATTAGAAAGCATCAGCACCTGCTGGAGTTTTCTAATTAGAACGCTCCAGCATGCTGCAGTCTCATGTATTCAGCATCCTAAATTTCAAAGTGGCGGTAGCGGCGCTTTAACTAAAGTTCACCGAATGAGCTTTAGTTAAAGCCCCCCTGCCGCCATTTTGAAACACAGGGCACTGAATACACAATACGCTCCGGCATTTTAGTTTGAGCAACTCCTGCCCCAATTAAAAGTCCTCCAACCCCCATCCCAGAGTATGTGTATAGGCAGCCTTAGTGCCCTGTAGCAAGGCTAGCTCTGGGGAAGGGCTGTCGCATCAGCACGGCTAAAGATGACAGTGAGTGTTCATATTCATGAGGCATGCGCTGTCCTCACAGAAATAAGCCGAGTTTGGACCTCTGAGAATTTGGAGGATGGACTGCTTGCTCTAGACCTTTTTAAATGGAAGTAATAGACATTTGGAACAAGCAACTGTAGAAGAATCTTCTGTGTTCCAAGACCTATTTCTGAAAGATAAAGGCAATTAAAAAGTGTCATGAGGGCTTTCTCTCCGAACAAGCATCGCATTTCATCAGTTAGCAAGATAACTCTGCCAGCTATGGGTCGGAAAATGAAACACTTCTTTCTGGTTCACACTTTAATACATGAAGTTATGAACTTGCAATTTCTGCTTAGTACATAACCCATACCTAGGCTAACCAAAAAACCTAGTCCAATCTCCATAAGCTGTGCTGGCTTACAGCAATAAACAATGCTAAAAGTCTATTTTAGCTGAGGCAGCAAATGAGGAGCACCTTTAGCTCTCATTAAAACCCAAGAACTCAGAAGTGGGAATCCTGTTAAGATGATAACTTTAGAGGAAGCATCGTAGAATCATTGAAAATTAGTTGGAAAGAACCTCAGGAGGTCGCATCTAGTCCAACCACCTGCTCAAAGCAGGACCATCCCCAACTAGATCATCCCAGCCAGGGCTTTGTTGAGCCGGGCCTTAAAATCCTCCAAGGATGGAGAGTCCACCACCTCTCTAGGTAACCCATTCCATCCTTTTGTTTGTATGCAACATTTAATAAGAAAGCTACTAAATTATTTAAATGGAAACTTTTTTTTTTATATGATCCTACTCTGTTGTGTTTTAAAAGAATAACCATGTTAAGCTAACACAAACAATTCTTCCAACAGAAACTAAATCAAGAAAAGAGAAGCTAAAATTCAACATGTGAGTGTATCCCAACAGCACAAAAACAGTTGTTTGTAGATCAGAAAAGTATCAAATCATGTTTTACCTCTCGTATTTCGTGCCCAGCTCCTCTGTAGGACTGTAAGTCTTCCAGGATTCCTTCGGCATCCTTTAATACTACATTCACCTGATTGTAAATTTCCTTTTCAGATTCAGTAGGCTGGGCATCTAAACAGTAGGAGAGTAAATTAAGTAATTTTTAACTGCCTGAGGTTTTGATACAGCCTGATCCACAGGACTGAACTGGTATATAAAGATTATTTCATGTACTGCATAAAACTATTATCTCTGAGGAACTTCAGAGAACAGGATCATTGTATGGGTTTGGAACCTTACTTGTATGAAACCGCTAAATAAGTTACTAAGCACCATTATCCTCAAGCTATTTCTTTTAAAGTTCATTGAAAAGTACTCTTTAATTATATTTTTGTCATGCACATACTACAACTTATTCTCACTTTTAGAGTGCACTAGAAGCTCCATGGAGGAGCTGCAGGTGAGTTATGAAAAAAGACACTGATTGTAGGATAAACTCATAGCTTTATACGAGCTACTTATTTTTTTCAGCATTCAAACGTTCCATATATACCAGCAAATTTTATTTTAAGCTTTTGACAGTAGAAATTATTTGTTCTCACCGTTGTACAGAATACATTCTCAGGATTAACTTTATTAAAAAGAAAAAAAAATAAACATCAAGCAAAGGCTGAAAAAGCTTTAACATATATAGCTCAATAATGGATGCAATAATTTTACAAATGCATTAGCAGTCTTTCTGATAGTTTAACTGTAACTGGCAATAAACATTCTCTCTTCAGAAAAATGATCTGTACTTTACATCATTCAAAAAAGCTACATTTACTTTAAAGAAATTATTTGTGAAAATATCTGCTTTCAGATATGTCGTCAAGTCTGTGATCTAGCAAGGATCTTTAAAACATTTTATTTCGTAATTTATTTACTTTGGATGTGATTAGCTTGCTGGGTTTTTTAATGCTCTCTCACACAAAGGTTGCCTTTTTGGTATTTCTAGCTGAAGTGGGTTCCTAGCTAGAGTGGGTGGTGTGAAAGATTAGCCTACTTAGGACAAGAAAAAAAGGAATCACTACTTCAAACTGCAACTTTCTAGTGACACTATTTTAGCTATTTAACTACATTAGTTAGGGAACAGGCATGCACTCCGAACTAACTAACCTAAAATCAGAGTACAAAAAACCCCAGGGCATAATATCAGCAAAAAATAAAATAAAAATCATGCTGTGTTTGGCTTGTTCTGGTCATACCTGATGAAGAATGTCTTATATTCAAAAGTTTGTCTAACTCTATCCCAACTATACAGTTGGTCCAATAAAAGATTTCCTAACATATCTTTGCCTCAAATAAAAATTAGCTAATTTTTAACAAGCATTATTGTTGTTTACAACTAACGATTGGAGTTCGTGTATTAGATGCAGTTACTATTTAAGAAACTGCTTACTATAAATTGACAAAAAAAAAAAAAACACATTCAAGACCAACTAGAATAAATGGTCTTGTCTCAATGACGTGCATATAACTTCCATTAACATGGATGGATGCTGGGCATACCCAGGAAGTGGAACATAAACTCTTAATATTCAACATTTTGCAAAAACACAAAAAATAAAACAAAAAATCATTTTAAAGTATGGCTTGCAACAAGACAAAAAGTTACACATACATTGTTTATCTGGCTTTGAGATACTCAGTTGGGTTGAATGACAAAACTGAACATCCATGTTAAATGCATAGAGACTGGTCATGATCATAAAGTACATCAATGTAGACCTTGCAACAGCATAACAGTTAATGTTTTGACAACCAGTAAGAAGTGTCTGAATGCAAGGAAGCTTGTGACTCCTTTCCTTTTTTAAAAAAAGGAGCAAAAAAAGGACAACACTGATTAGGCATAGACTAAAAAGAAAATGTCCAGCAGTTTTGAAACTGTCACAGGAAAGTCACATGTATAATTTTGAAAGCTGCTGAAGACTGCTGTAAGAAATGAAGACAAAAAAAAATAATGGGAAAATAGCAGACAGATAAGCACTAGTTTACTAGTAGCAGTTCATGCACAAACATGAAATGCTATAGTGCAGTACAGACTAATATGAAGTTCCACGGCATTCCAGAGTATTTGCATTGTTAATTAATGCAATCAAGACTTGCCACTTTACTTCTTCTATTGAAAAGGTCTCTTGTCACCTTAACATTCTTTCATTATCCTCTCTTCATTTACCCTTCTGAACAAAAGGCATTTCTTTTAGACACTGACAGAGTAGTAGAAGGTTTGTAAAAACAGTCAGTGTCAGTAATTCAACACAGCATGGGTATGCTGAACTGACGGGTGACTGCAGTAAATTATGCTAGTCACTTCTGAAGCATCCTACTTGAACGCTCAGTTGTGAAAAATCAACTCACTCAAAACTCACTGGGTCTCAGCTATCACTATGGACAACAGCCTCCTTGTTCTATTCATCTAAAACGTGTTTTAGTAATAAGCATTAAAAATAATGCTATCCATTATATTTTCAGTTTAAAAATGCATGCAACAATTATTCCAAATTTAGAAACGAGTTAATACTGAACAAACATATGAGATTGTGGGTGTTTACAAAATTTTACTAGGGAGCACAAAATCCCCTTGGGGCAGTTATATTACTATCTTATACATAATGCAGATTTGACATAAGTAGCTTCCCACTTCACCTTCCATCCCTACAAATTCGATCTGGTACGTACAATACATTTCCTTATTCTAACTTTATTTGTATGGTTTCCCTTTTCCTTGCTTCAGATCATCACCTTGTCTTTAGACTTTTCTTTTGTTGCATGCTTCCTTCTTGCTTGGGCATCTGATAATTACAGACCTTTTTAAAAGGAATTATTTTGAATGAGAACGCACTAGACGCCTACCCTCCTGGCTCACTAAGCTTATTCTTGTGCAGCTTGCCCTCCTCTCCTTTTGCAAATGCAAACAGAGTCCCTTTACAGATAGCAAACTGGCTCTCTATAATCAAGTGCAGCATTCCTCCTTGGCCAAACAAAGTGTTGTGCAGTGCTAAACATACTGTATGTGATGATTCTGTTTAGGAGCGCTTCGTGCTTAGTGTTGCAAGTTGAATTTTCCAAAATGTTAAGAGTTGCAACCAAAGTTCTCTGGATTTTTTGTTTTTTGCTCTCTCCAAGGACACTGATTTGTTGAAGAGTCATGCTAGACATTTTGGAGGATTACATTGGGCTAAGAAGTGCAGTTTGAGTTTCCTCTATTACCATATTGCAGTTAGTGCTGCTATATAACTTCAAAAATCAGCACACCAAACTGTTTCTATTCCTTTTGGTTGTGTTATCAGTTTCAGTGCACGTAAAGAAATACAAGGCAGCTATTTATTCTTAAACATATGAGGAGCATCAAGACAATGGCATGTGTAATACTATCAATATAGTTGCTGACAATATTCAAAGGAAAGTCAATAGCTCTGAAAGTCAGAACCTGACACTATCTAAAGGAAACTCAACAGCCCATCATATTATATTTTATGGATGTTTTTTCATTGCAAATATTCTGACAATCAGCTAAAAACTGCATAACTAAAGTCTAGCATCAAATAAAATTGTATCTTGAGAGACATGGAAAGTGGAATTCAACAGAAATGAACACAGCATCTGTATCCTCAGAACCTCATAAAAGTTAGTATGCAGCCTACTGCATTCTCTCGTAACTGAGATTTAACAAATAACCTTATGAGGTCTTTGTGAAACAGACTTCAAGTATACAGATCAATGACCCAAATCAGTATTTTAATAGCCTTGGGCCAAAACCACACTACATCTAACAAATTTGTTTTTAAACAGTTTCTTCACTTGCCCACATAAACATGACACTAAGGTTATCAAAAGATCAAGTGCCAAGTCTTGAAGAATAAGATCTTGACTGTATCAAAGCCAAGATTCTGTCAGTGCAAGCCACCTGAAACAGAAGAAAGAAGCTTGGATACACAGTAGAGCAGCAGAAACAAATGCAAGCCAAAGTTGAAAACAAATGAGGAACACAGTCTAAAATTCAGCCATAAGGTGAGCTGCTTCATTTCAGTGCATAGTGTAAACCTATCATGTCAGCAACCTACTAATTTATCCCCATGCCAGTGACCATCATTCATGCTAAAGAACATGCACACTGAAACAGAACTGATCATTCAAGTATAAAAAAATTAAGTATTTGACAAAATGCTACTAAAGAGTGAGTGAGTGAGTGAGTGAGTGAGTGAGTGAAAGTAAAACACAATACAAACTATAGCACTGTTACTCAAACATTTTGGTATACAACAAACTTTATCCTATGGTTAAGGCACAGTCATTCTAAAGAAAAAATATTTTTAATGTCACAGAATTAAAACAGCTACCTTTTATAAATAATTTGTTTACTATGTCAACATGTTAAGTAACAAAATATATTTGGGAAAGTTAATTATAAATTTCATGAATAAATGAAAGAAATTTAGAACTTATTTTACTATTTTAATGATGCAATTATAAAGTAGTCTTTCCCACATTAGAATCAATACAGCTAAACTGACCATTTTGCCAAAACAAAAGTGAAAAAATTGGAGGGGGGTGGGGGGAAGGAGAGAGAGAAAACAGTGCATTTTGGGTTCTCTGTTTCAAATTGTTCTCACATTTTCCTTAGACCCAATTCATTAGGTTTTACAAATATGGCAAAAACTACTTAGCTAGCATTATGCAATATCACAGCCAAAAGCAGAGTTAAACATGCATACCAGCAGCCAGGGACACTTACCTGCCACGTGTCATGCAACATAAAACAAGCAAAAAGCCAAAGTACTCAAAAGGCATGTGAACCTTTCAGAACATTTGGGACCATCAACCCTCTCCCCACTCCTGGAAAACAGAGTTCTGCATTTTTGAGAGCATGTAAGGATGGCAAAAGAGGTCAGGACAGGAGGGGTGAATTTTAGGAAAAATTTCCGTGCCCAGTCAAAAGGTTCACATATACCTTTAAACACGGTACTGTTCAAGAGCTATGAATGGCTTTTGTGAAGTGACTAGTGTGGAGTGCACCCCAATAACCGACTCAGTGAACACTGGCAGGGTCTGCAAGAGGAGATTAACAGTAAGGCTTAGTTCTTGCTTGAGGACCTGCAATCTGTATGCAAATTTTATTTATACAAATTTTAGCAAGTCATTCTATAATGTAAACTGTCTGAAAGGATTATTTACCACTGTTTGTTTGCTTTTAAAAAGGGATCGCTATATATGCAAGTCCATGGGCTTTGTAAGGCATGAAAGTCTCAAATTCAGGCACAACATAAATGGACAGAGGTTTTGTTTAAAATTTATTAAAAGCATATCAAATTCCTACAGGCAACATAGCATCAAAAGCCTTTATATCCCAATATATTACAGGTAATCTTGTCTTTTATGAAGTAGTCATTTATTTTTCTGTTAAAGACACATCCAGCAGTTCACTGAACCATTCATAGCTCGGTCATGCATAGCAGTTAGAAGGATGGCAAAGTGGAGACATACGTTTAGTACATGACAAATGCAGTCTACTACAGGCAAAGAGAAAAAGATATATATAAAAATCATCTTCTCACTTTCAAAATCAAGGAAAAAATTTGGCCCCTGTTCAAGGTCTGTGCATGTCAAAACTTTAAGAAGGTTCCCCATGTTAAGGTACCTGTCGAGACAAGAATGAGAGAAAAGAGAATATCCCTTTATAAGAAGGAACAGCCCAAATACACTAAAATGAAGGTGCTGGTGGGGGGAAAAACCAAACAGTTCCATCAGGCATGAACCCATATCCTTCAGGCTCCCGCTATGCTGTGGGATGGTAGAGGCTGACCCCCACCTCCAAGATGAACAACTGGTGATCCTAGAGATGCAGTGTAGTTTTCCTGTAACAAGTGACAGACAGATGTCACCAACATCTTCGTAGTGTCTCCTTTGAAAAAGAGGCAGAGCTCCAAATGACAGCTTTGTAAGTGAATAATTCTGTCCCACTATGCCAGTAGCACCAGTGTCCTATGCAGCTGTTTCCCTCCAAGGCTAATGTATCTTACTTGAAACATGGCTATGTCGTCAATGTTTATGCAGATTTGTATTTGGAGATGCAGTGCAATGAAGAAGAGAGCTTTATTTATTTATTTTTTTCCACAATTTTGTTAAAAAGTTTTAGAGAAAGATGTGCCTGGACATTATTCCCTATCTCATTCTCATCTGTATGTACAACCACCATGAGTATAGACAGGATGCCTGCTAATTAACAGGTGTGAACCTCAAATTCGCTTTTATTCATAACTTTATGATTCTGGTATAATACAAATATCACTTGTGCTGCAAATGAAAAGGTCAAGTAGGGATTTAATTGCTCACTCGTGCAGGGTAGTTGTAAGTTGAACAACTGCTAGGCACAGTTCACTAAGGCACACTGACAGAATTTTTCATTGTATGGCTACTTGATTTGCAGGCAGATGAAAGGACATCACTGACCACAGAGACCCAAAATGATTAAGCATATGAAAAAAAAATTTAAAAAGCTACATGGTAGCATGATGGTGGCTCAGCTATTATAGGGAAAAAAACCAAACAAACCATGCAACCTTTTTCAAATTGTCATTTTGAAACCAAGAGTGCCCCTTGTCTTCACTGTGGTGGTAGGTCTAAGCTATCCTAGTATTACCATTTTTGAATGCACCAACTGTGAAGGGCTGAAAAACTTACTTTCAAAATCCAAGAAAAAATGTGCTGCATTGTGGTCTATGTCCCTGGTTAGCACCTTAATGAGATTACCCATGCCAGCAAACCTAAAAATAAAAATGGCAAAATAATTTAGTTCCAATAATGGATTTTCTTTTGTAAGCAGAGGCCTGGCGTTCAGTTAGAGCTGGCTCCTTGAGGTTTCACAAGTGCAAGTTCACCAACATTAACTTTGTACCTGTGTTGTTCCACCTTTCCTTTCCTTTGCAGAAAGTAGTAGCTTATGGGCGTGGAAAAAAGGGGAAAGGTATACACATAAAAGCTAAGTTCCCTTCCTATGGAAAATACTCGTATCCAGTTACGAAAGCAGAACGAATAATTCTAGTATCAGGGCTGTTCAATGTTGATCTGTGTGTTACTCTGTAGTAACTGCAGTGTTAAAAGGGCAAAATATCAGTTATGGGACAGTGGCAGTTGTATCAGACTCGCTTCTACCAGATTTCAGTCAGCCTCCAAAATCCACAATGAATGAATGCAATATTGGCTAGTAATTCAGGAGGGGGCATCTACGGCCAACCAACAATTTTTCAGCAGGAGTCATCTACGGCCAACCAACATTTTTTCCCCACCAAACTGGACATGAAATTGAAAAACCACATACAAGTTAACATCCTTCCCTCCACCTTCCCCTCCCCACCCCCAACCCAACAGGAGTTAATCATGTTTAGAAATATCTTCTTACACTTTTCTGCCACATCCTGACTAAAAGAAATGGAAAGTGGGAGAAAGATTGAAAGCATTAATTAGAATTATCTAGTTGAAACACAAATTGACATGACAAGGTTTCAAGCATCATCACATTTTAGATGTTCAATG
>NW_005842115.1:819791-824887 GCF_000455745.1 Alligator sinensis | reverse complement strand
AGGAATGCCAAAGTATTTCATGAAAAGGGCTTATTTTTTTCAACGAGTTCAGTTCTTCTGGACACCCAATTCGTACATCCCCAGTTTCAATTATGCTTCGGGAGAACCTGCAGAACAGCAACTAGCCATCATAAATTCACTGTGGTCATGGTACTGCCAAATGCAAAACACTTACTACTTACCCCATTTCAGTGGCTTCAATAAATTGAAAGGATCTAATGTAGATGTTAAGCTCTTGAAGAAGGGGAGGGGAGGGGAGGGGGAGTGCGAGTTAAATGGATACAGATCACTAGTCTAACTTCTGGACTCAAGGGGAACAATCCAAGAATCAAAATTTGATACCAGATTAGCATACAATATCTGAAATGGTTAATACATGGTGTAAGACAACTGCAAGTCAGGGTTTTTGAGAAACCTTAAGTTTTCACTCATTCCAACAATGGTTATTTGGAGAGAATAAGCATAAAACCATGCACTTACTGGATATTGTTACTTGCGGATGCAAGACTGAAGCAGTGAGTTAAGCACTGCATGCAAATGTTTAATCCAATGCTATCAACTGTGCAACCTCCAAATGAAAGCCAGAATTAGATCAATTTAAAAAGAGGACAACTGAAAGGCACTAGAACTCAAGGCCACCTACTCCTGCCAACAAGATTAGATTATTTCCTGAATTGATTGCATGATCTGAGAACAGCCAGGAAAAGGCACAACCCATCAAAAAAATTATCCCTACACTTTTAGTTGTGTATCTCATTTCAAACTACAGCTTATTTTTAGGTATTTCAAATGAAGTTCAAGATCAAAAAGATATTATCTAAGATCAACATGGCAACTTGATACATATTTATCATTTATTCAGTAGAAGATCAGCATGGCCCCTAGGACTCTAGCAGCTTCTATTAAGTAGGAAGAGAACCAGAGATATACAAAAGCAGCCTTCAGTATTTGAGACTAATGATCTCCAATCTCCTTTACATTAAAAAGCTTTTTAAAAAAAAATCAGCACCTACAAGGTCCTCACTTGCCATAAGAATTGCTTCCCTGCATATCTAAAAAGTTTATTTTTTGGTAGACAAAATTAAGTTGGGAGAAACGAGATTAATGCATTTGAATGCATTAATACATTTGAAACCCATCACTCCAACCTAGAGAGACAGCTTAAAACTAGGCAAGCTCTCCTTCCACTCCGACAGCTCAAGAATAAGTCATATGATAAATTATTATATTTTAAGATAATACTAGCTATGCATTTATTACAATACATCCATCATAGGGCACATTTTGGCATTTCCACCTCTCAAAACCATGTCACCTTATGGGAACATGTGCATCAGTTAACTGAACGTTTAGAGATGACAGCTCTATTAATAGCCCTACAAGTTTGTGTTACTGAGTAATCTGACTGCATCAGGATTTGTTCCTTTTGTAAGAAGCAGGTGGTGCTAAAAGATTTAGCATATGCTCTCAAATGAATGGCCTGTTCAGAAATATCCAAGCTTCCAAATGTTCCAGAGGCTTACCTTTGAACACTCAGTTAGATGGACCTTGCTCTCTGTATTTACACAAACTTCAAATTACGGGTATGATTTAAATTGGAACCCATATTTTAAGGGAAGATCTTCAAGAGAATCATCAAGGAGCACATCTCTGGGGGGCCAGCAGGGGAGATCGTGCTCAGGGGCAATTAGCATGGGTTCATCAAAGGCAGGTCCTCCCTGACCAACCTGATTGCCTTTTATGACCAAGTAACTCAATCCTTGGATGATGGTGTCGCCGTGGACGTAGTCTTTCTGGACTTTAAGAAGGCCTTTGACACCATCTCTCACCCCATCCTCATCAATAAATTAAGTGACTGTGGCATTGATGCCTGCACAGTTGGATGGGTAAAAAATTGGCTGATGGGGCACACCCAGAGAGTAGTGGTAGACAGGTTGTACTCAACTTGGCGAGATGTGAGCAGTGGGGTACCCCAGGGCTCAGTCCTCAGGCCCGCACTGTTTAACATCTTCATTAGCGACTTGGACAAGGGGATGGAAAGCACGCTGTCCAAATTTGCTGATGACACTAAGATGGGGGGCGAGGTGGACACACTTGAAAGGAGAGAGAGCCTGCAACTAGATTTAGACAGACTACAAAAGTGGGCAGATGAGAATAGGATGGGGTTCAACGTAGACAAATACAGGGTGCTGCACCTTGGGAGAAGGAATCCACAGCATACATGCAGGCTGGGGCATTCCCTTCTTGAAAGCACAGAGCCAGAAAGGGATCTCGGAGTTATTATTGACTCCAAAATGAACATGAGCCACCAATGCCAGACCGCGGCCAGCAAGGCCAGCCATACCTTGTCATGCATCCAAAGGTGCATCTCAAGCCGGTCCAGAGACTTGATACTCCCCCTCTATGCGACTTTGGTCAGACCGCATTTGGAGTACTGTGTCCAGTACTGGGTGCTGCACTTCAAAAGCGATGTGGCCAGCCTGGAGAGGGTTCAGAGGAGGACCACCCGCTTGGTGAGAGGGCAGCAGGACAGGCCCTACGAGGAGAGGCTGAGGGACCTGAACCTGTTCAGTCTCAGCAAGAGGCTGAGGGGGGACCTGGTGGCTGCCTACAAATTCATCAGGGGAGATCAGCAGCAAATAGGCAGAGCCCTTTTCTCCCCAGCACCACCTGGGGTGACCAGGAACAATGGTAATAAGCTGATGGAGAACAGGTTTAGGTTAGAGATCAGAAGGCAATATTTTACAGTTAGGGTGGCCAAAATCTGGAACCAACTTCCCAGGGATAAGCAATTGGGGGCTTGGAGGAACCAAAGATACAAATTCGTTTGCAAAGCTTCACCTGGGCAACCAAAGCAGAGCGAGACTTGCTGAATGCCACACAGGAAGTCTGCAACACTCAGAGGTCCAAGGCATGAGTCCAATAAATTAACTGACAAACCAAATCCTCAAGTGTTAAAATTATACATAGTGGTATTATGCAATCTGCCTGGAGACGCTTTTAAAATTTTAAGCATATATGTGATCCCCAATTACTACTTTTGTGTGTATCGTTTGATTCACTGAAACCTCCCACCAATTTTTTCAATGCTAAAAATAAGCCTTTATGCATTTTTACTTTGACAAGGCTTGCTTTGGTCCAGCAGGATAATAGTCATCTGTCAGATATCTCTTGGTTCAAAATGCCTTCATACAACAAAAGTTTGTCCTACAGGAATCTGACTCCAGTTTCTTTTCTAAGAACATTAACAAATATATCATTGCCATGCTTCATTGAAGCCCTACTATTAAACACCACAGAATACATACTAGTTTTAGAAATCAAGATGAGATTACTTAGAGGTAAAAACATCCTTGTGATGTCACACAAAGGATTCATTCATCTTCCCATTTTTTTATTATTATTATTATTACTTTACCCAACTATGACCAGAGGGCAAGCACTGCACAAACACAATGAAACTTGCATTTTTCATTTTGTACCAGTTCAAATATGGAGGTGTCCAAGAACATCACTAAAATGAAGTTTGAGCACAATTAACAGTAAATAGAATTATTACTGGGGAACGTCCTCAAATACAGGGGAGCCAAAGATACATCATGGAAGCCTATTTCTTTGGTCTTCAGTGCTGTCTGTGGGTCTTAGACTGGCCTCACGCACTGCAGACAGCACATGCTGGCCCCAGCTCTGTATGCTGCATGAAGCGTATAGAGCCAGTCTGTGTGCCCTGCATGTGGAACAAGGGGCTGGAGGCAGACTCCCTGCAGGGTGAGTCCATGCAGCATGCACAGACTGGCCCTGAGAGCTGGACTGTCCCGACCCACAGGCCAGGATGAATTCAACGAGCTTGCTCTGATGATGCGTATGTATAAGACAAACCGAGATGCTTATCGGGGGGGGCGGGGAAGAGGAGGAAGGGAGCTGTGTCTCTGTCCATGTAGCTAGTTGGTCCGCAGACTGTGCCAGTGCATGGGATTGTTGTGTCCAAAGTGCAGGACTTCGCACTTGTCCTTGTTGAACCTCATGACATTTCTTTTGGTCCAATCCTCCAATTTTATCAAAGTTTCTCTGAACCCTAGCTCTACCCTCCAGCTTATCTATTACTCCCCCCAAATTGGTGTCATCTGCAGACTTACTGTCAGCACGCTCCATTCCATCTTCCAGGTTGTAGATGATGATACTGAACAAAACTGGCCCCAGGACCAACCCCTGGTGCACTCCACTTGATACCCATTGCCATCTAGACATTGAACCACTGATACCTACCTTCTGAGCCCAACCATCCAGCCAGATTTCTATCAATCTTCAACCTTACAGTCCATTCATCCAACCCATAACTCCTTAATTTGCATGCAAAAATATTGTGGGGAAACCGTATGAAAAGCCTTGCTAAAAATCAAGGTGCATCACATCCACTGCTTTCTCCACAGAGCCAGTTATTTCATCATGGAAGGCAATCAGGTTGGTCAGGAATGACTTGCCCTTGGTAAAGCCATGGTTTCTAATCACCTTCTCCAAGTGCTTAGAAATGGATTCCTTGGAGACCTTCTCTAGGATTATTCCAGGCACTGAAGTGAAGCCGACTAGTCTGTAGTTTCATTATTTTATTATTGGAACAATAAAAGCTGAAGGGTCTATAGCAGTGGTCTCCAACCTTTTTGAGCAGGAGATCACCTCTGGCATTTAAAAGCAACTCAACATCTAGTGTGCGCTGCCACCCCGCTATTCCACCCAGCAGGTAAGTCTGTGGGGAGGGAAGCAGATCAAGGCAGAGGGCACCCTCGGGCCGGTCACCGGGGCAATGCCTCCCCAGTAGGTAAGTCTCACTCGGCTGGGGCCCCACTCAACTTATCCCTGCTCCTGCCTCTGTGGCACTGTCCCTCACTGTGGGGGCCTTGATCTAGCCCCCTTCCCTTTCCTCCCCCATGGACCAACTTGCTGGGCTGGAGCGCACACATGCATGTATGTGAGCATTCAGCCCCCCACCCCAGCCTCGAATCAACTCCAAGATTCATAGATGTTAGGGTTGGGACCTCAACAGATCATCGAGTCCGACCCCCTGCATAGGCAGGAAAGAGAGCCCGGTTCGGAAAACC
>NW_005842115.1:814958-819760 GCF_000455745.1 Alligator sinensis | reverse complement strand
GCCTATCTAACCTCCTCTTGAAGACCCCCAGGGTAGGGGAGCACCACCTCCCTCGGGGGCCCATTCCAGATTTTGGCCACTTGAACTGCGAAGAAGTTCTTCCTAATGTCCAGTCTAAATCTGCTCTCTGCTAGCTTATGGCCATTATTTCTTGTGACCCCCAGGGGCGCCTTGGTGAGTAGAGCCTCACCAATTCCCTTCTGTGCCCCCATGATGAATTCATAGGCAGCCACAAGGTCGCCTCTCAACCTTCTCTTGCGGAGGCTGAAGAGGTCCAGGTGCCCTAGTCTTTCCTCATAAGGCTTGGCCTGCAAGCCCTTAACCATACGAGTGGCCCCTCTCTGGACCCTCTCCAGGTTATCCACATCCCTCTTGAAGTGCGGCACCCAAAACTGCACGCAGTACTCCAACTGCGGTCTGACCAGTGCCCGATAGAGGGGAAGTATCACCTCCTTGGTTCTGTTTGTCACGCATCTGCTGATGCACAATAAAGTGCAGTTAGTTTTGTTGATGACTTGGTCACACTGACCACTCATGTTCATCTTGGAGTCCACTAGGACTCCGAGATCCCTTTCTGCTTCCGTGCTACCGAAGTTACAGCTTACCAAGTCATTAAAGAAAGCTAGTATTCAACAAAAAAAATAAATCCACTATTTCTCTATACATTTCAAAAGAAGGAGCTCTATAGAAAAAGACATGATAAAACCAGAGAAGAAAAAATGCTACTACTAATCTCTGTCCAAAAAACCCCTGATTGTCCCTATGAAGTTGTCTGCAATTGCCCACAGCACCAACAGTGTTTCAGCACAATGATCAAACCACGTGGAACAGGTTGTGGGAAATTGAAGGACTCGTCAAGAACGCAATTTCAGACTTGACCTACTTTCACAAAATAAGACATACGGAATGCCACATTTGATTACAATGATTTGGCCCATTACAGCCTTATGGGCCTTATGTGATGGTGAGTGCACAGTCATGATCAGACAAGCGGAAAGAAAAGGCATATTTTCAAAACAAGACTTGCACGCATGCCCTTCATGCTGAAAACATCCCTGAGAGTTTTCAGCTTTTTACTGATTCCAGAAGAAATCTAATGCAAGTACATGATGTAAACAAATTCCCAAGCACCAGAGAATGTTTCCCCGAGGAGAACTGTACATTAATAAGTACTTTGTTCCCAGCTGGTGAACAGAAAATATTTCTATAGTATTTCTGTAAGAAAATGGCAAGAATAAAAGAATGGTTATGTCTGAATGTTGTGAGGCAGGAAAATGCCATACTTTTTAGATTAAGAAGCTACAAAAAGGTCTCATCAACAGCTACATAAATGAATACCAAAAGACATTTGCAATCACTGAGGCCATTTGTTTAAATAATTTATTTGATCTTTGTAGAGGTTAACACACACCAAAATATTTTTCTCATGGCTTATCATTTAGTACTTAGCTGACCACATTTATTTCAGTTATGCTTAAGATCAATTGGAATATTCAACATTTGAGGTCTTGTGCTTAATTACAAGGTACTACCTAAACTCTAGGTTTTGTATATTAGGTCTTCATCCTCTAACCCACAGAAAAGCAAAAATAGAGCAAAAATATTTTTTTTAGTGGGAAACTGGGTAGTAGGGAAGTTTTTTTAATTAGACAGGCATTTGTAACAGAGTGCTTCAGTATGATCTCTGGTTAAATGGTATCAAATACCTAATAAGTTACCTGTATTAAAAGACAGATCTAGAGGGAGTACAGAGACAGAGGGGAGCCCAGGTGTGGCAAGGAGGGAGAAAGTGGAAGAGAGGGAAGACGTGGACCACAGTTTAGCAACCTTAAGGCAAACTGCACAGTCTTATTTTTGTACATCACACCTGTAAGTCTAAACACAGAAAAGTGATTAATAGCTACCTTTTGAGTAAATTATGTGTCTGCATTATCTCTGACACAAGGCCCTCAGCAATACATGTCATCAAGCAAAAAGCCAACTGGATTTTCTCCCCTCGTGAAATGTTCACTTGGAAAAAAGATGTAATACTTTGAAGATTTATAACCTTTTAAAATCCACAGCAATGGTTATAGTTACATACAGCTGTCAATGATAACATCAGAGACAAGTTTGTAAACAGTGCTGTAGGATTTCACAGAGCATCTTTACGGTCTCTTTTTCAAAGTTGTTTTCCTCTCCAATGAGGGCATGTGAAAGAACAGGAAAATTAAAAAGTCCATCTATTGAAAGCACACTTCTTTCCAAAAGATATCCAAAAATGTAAAATTATCAGTCAGGAAATGCTTCTGGCCTGCATACTGGGCACGTCTACATGAGATATTTACTGCAAAGTTGACCAATTAACTTTGGAGAAAACATCTTGGCGTCTACATGGGTGCCCCTATTAGGGCACACAAAATTAAAACTCGGCAGCAGGATAGTACTTGTAAAATACAAGGATGCTGCCCTGGCTGGCTGAGGCACAAGGGTGCTGTAGAAGTGCAGGGCTAGCTGGCAGGCATGTCTACATATGCGCTAACGTATGTACACATGCTGCCCAATGGCTAGCCCCGCACTGAAGCACCCTCATGCCTCAGCCAGCCCCTCCGCAGCACGTGGAGTCCAGTGGGAGCAGCCCTGGGCTGGAAGGCTGACCCCCTGGGTTCCCTGCCAGCTCGAGCTGTTCTGACCAGGATCCATGTGCCATGCATGAATAAACTCCAGAGCAATAAGCTCTGGAATTTATTTGAGTGCATTAATCGCATGTGTAGACGTGGCCATTGAGTTCTCCTTCTATCAATTCTAGTAGTTGGGGGCAGGAGGGAGTAGTAGTTCTACTAATGTTTATAGCTGCTATTCATTTAGATCGAGTAACCTTTCAAAAGAAATATCAGTCTTAAATGTTTATAACCTAATTTTATCATTACTGCAGTGAGTTTAATACAGAAAAAAGGCCAGTTCAGAGACGCAGATATTTAATCTGAACCAAACACTGAACAAGGTGAAAATAAGAACTGGCAGGGCTTATGTATGTGGAAGATAACTGCAGCACAAGATTTTTAGTGTACAAATTACTTTCAAGAGCACATTTTACAGCTTGATATCCTCATCTGACACACATTATGTATTCTTTTTCCAGTACTGACATCTAGTGGTAGCTCTTGAATATATCAATAAATGTATCATAAAGAAGTAAAACAATATAAACTGTTCACTGAAGTTTCATATGGTTTATTTTTTATTCTGTGGCCAAAAGTATCCCACTAAAGTGATTAACATTAATGCCATTTTAGTTCTGCAGCCATGAAGTAATTCACAACTGCTCAATAAAACAGTGAAAGATATAGCTGGAGGGTCCCATATAACAGTTTACAGATTATAAATGTGCCAACCTCAGTGGCTCTCCACTAATATTGAGCTGTCATAAGCATACTCTAAAATTAAAGGGCAACTTTAATGAGAGAAACTAGGTTTAATGTTTTTGCATAGTTAATATACCATTCTTCCTTACAAGAAGGAAGGAAAAATGGAAAACCACGGCATTGACTGTGTGCTGTGAATCATTTCAACAGGCCCTTAAATTGAATTATGTTTCTTCCCCTACAGATATTAGATGCTCCACAAGCTTCTTAAAAAGCCAGGAGATCAAAAGTTGTGTCTACATAAGAAAACGGACCATTGCACTTGGAGCAGGATATTTTGGTTCTGCAACAACTATTCCAGAATAGCTCAGTTTAGACAGGCTATTCTGGAATATTTACTTTAAACAAAGTTAATTTTACCAGTCACAAAAGCCAATAATCACACCACTTTATATTACAGCTGATAAATGGGCACATTTATTCCTGGAACATGCTAATCTGAGATTAAGAGAACTATTAAAAAGTATTAGTTAATACTTTCTCTTTCCAAAAGGCATGAGCTAAAAAAAAAAAAAAAAGTACCATTTATCATAATCCTGAATCTTTATATGTAAAGATATCTTTAAATGTAATTAGTTACAGAATACTTATGCTCAAGTATAAAATGTCTAGGGCTTTGGATTTCAATCCTTCAAATAAAAATGCTTTTGTAGTACTTAATCTCCTCCTGCAGAGGTCACTCATTTACTACCGGACCTTGCAGATAAAAGGATAACAGTCACTCAGAGTAGATGTTTCTTTGGATACCTCTAAGGAAGAGCAGTTTCCCAGCTACACTATATATCATCACATCAGCGGTGATTCACTAACTTTAAACGTCACAAGGTGATGGCACCAGAGTAGCAAGTTTGTTTCCTTTCAAATTACTCCATTAAGATGTTCTCTCCTTAAAAGTTGGTCAGTTTTTATCAGCACTTTTAAAAGAGACCTGAGAGAGAAGCTTGGTGAGATACGGCCGCTAGAAACATTTGAGAGGAAGCAGCACTTGATGCCTCTCAGATTTACGCTGCAAAACCAAACCCTGGATCTTTTATGAAAGGCTAAATTTTGAAACAGTCAGTGTAAGGAATGTGTTGAAATGTGAATCTAAAGTGATTACCTGTTGAATTTGCTAATGCTAATGCCAATGCAGTTTTACTTTGTTTCCAATATATTCTGTGCCAGCCAGTCTGGCAGCACTTTCCCACATTTATGGCTGGAGTCATTTATTTATGTTTATTCCAAGACCTCATAAAAGTCAGTGCAAGGGCTGTTTTGCTCCTTTTGCAAAGCACTGTGTGTTTGAATTATAGAGAAGTTTGTATTTGGGTAGATTACTAAAGGATTTTAGACTTCAGAGCTCTCAGTCCAGCATCACAATCTACCTTTAAACTTACTTTTAAAAGGTGCAGCAAGGGG